>NC_137796.1:96690796-97240195 GCF_963383645.1 Muscardinus avellanarius | reverse complement strand
AAGGAGGAGGGGAGGAGGAGGAGGAGGAGGAGGAGGAAGAGGGAGGAGGAAAAGGAAACTAGTTCACTGAAATCAAACTGACTTGTCCCTGCCTGATGTCCTGTACTTTTGAGGCTTTGGTTTAGTTTTTCCTTGAGAGCAGTGCAGTTGGCTCCTGGTCTCAACTTACCACACTCAGTGCCTGGAGCCCAGAGTAGGTGAGCCCTTCTCTCCTCCACAACTTACTGAGGGTTAGAAGCAGGCCCAAGTCTCCAGCATCTTTGCAGCTTGGCAGGGAGCCAGAAGATAAGGGCCCCCGCCTGCCCACCTTCCCAATCACAGGTCCCTGGAATCTTGGGAGATGCTCCTTCCAGAAAGACAATATTCCTCCTCCTGATCCATCGCCCTATCAGGGAACTAGTTCAGTAAAGAGGAATTAGCTCTGCTGCTAGGAAAGGCGGGTTCCCTTGAGAGGCCAGTTCTTTGGTCCCACAGTTTCTCTTGAGGCTTCAGCTGCCTCCTCTCCCACTCTCTGTGTCCCGTTCTAGCATGCGGGGCTGTGACTACTGCAAGCCCACCTGCCCTGTGTGGCCCCGGTGTCCACCCCTCTCTCTGCCCCTCCTCGCTGCATCCTTCGATCTCTCTGCCTCCTTCTCCATCCACACATGGTACACTGGCCTTCGCCGCCTCCCGTCCTCTGACTCTGCCCTGCGGCCTGCTGGAGCACGCTCCTCCTGTTGCCCTACCTGCCCCAAGCACATTTTCAGCAACTTTGCCATTTTCTCTGGCCTTATCATTCCTGCTTCTTGCCTTTGTCTCTTTTCTGTTCCATTAAGGATGTTTTCTGGGAGGCTTCAGTCAATGCTGATCAATGAGCATCTCTCCGTCCCCTCCCACAAGCCAGGCTCTGAGCTGGGGGCCTCCTGGGGAGGCAGCCCCAACTGGGCCCTGTCTAGCAGCGGATCTTTGTCCGTCGGTTTCAGCAACTTAATTCAAACTTGCATTTTCAATCTGGTCTGAGTGTGGCTATCTCCTAAAGGAATGGTCAGCACGACTGGGCCACAGAAGAAGGGGGCAGGCAGGAGCAGGTGAGACCTCCGTGGCAGAGTGGCGGGGGCAGGTGACCGTCCTGAGCAGGGTAGTGCTACAAAGGGGCGTCACCTGCTCTTGCCCACCAACGGAGGTGGCGCTTGGTGGATCCGAGGGTCAGGCCCCAGGGCGACTGTCCTATCCCTTTCTCTCCTCTGGGGTCCCTTTTTATAGATGGTGCTGTTACATAACCAATGTGGTCTAGCTCCTGCGACCCTACCTTTGGTAACAGCATCCATAAAATGCAAGCCCCGGGGAGCTTCATGGCCCTAATTATTTGGCCAACTCCTTGTTCTGCATACCAATGTCCCTCCCCTGCACCATGCATATTCTATAGATCTGCTGGCAGGGAGGATGTCTGGGGAAATTACATGGCTTTGCACATGAGATTTGTTAGAAGTTGGGAGAGAGACTGTCTCATTTCACTTGATAATCTCTTATTTATGGGTTTGTTCTTTTCTTACTATTAATGAGACCCACTATCTCCATCTCACTCTGACAGCTTTATCAACACCTCAGCGGCTGCGTTTCCAGCCAGGTAATAGAACTGTGATCCAATTAATCGGCATAAATAACAGGAAAACCCACTGGCTGGGGAGGTCTCCAGGCCCAAGTCTCTGATGGTGCGGAAGCTCCTCCCGATGGTACAGCTTCTGCTGGGTCCCCTGAGACCTAGACCCTGTCTGTCACTCTGTCCACTGCTGACAAGGGAGGATTTCATCAGTGCTTTCAGCCTTCCTGGGTTCAGATTCTCTCTATGGAGTAGCTCTTTCTTTTGAGGCAGAAGACACTGGAGCAGAGCTGTAGAGTTTTGGATGAGACCGACCTGGTTCATAGGCTAGTTATATGGGTTAATAACTACGGACTTCCTAAACTGTGAGGAAGATGAAAGCTTTAAAAAGTGCTGTGACTAGGGATGTAGCTCAGGTAGGTGTGCCTAGTAGGTGTGAAGTCCTAGGTTCAATCCCCAGCATGGCACAAACATGCAAACAGACAAAAAATAAAAGAGCTATAGCATTTATTAGGTGCAACACCCCTCGGATCCATGGAGAACTGGTTCCAGGACCCCAAGGATTCTAAAATCCGAGGATCCTTCAGTCCCTTACGTAAACTGATAGAATATTTGTACGCAACTGATACAACACCCTCCTCTATACATTAAATTATCTCTATATAACTTATAATACCCAATTCAGTATAAAGGTTATAGACATAGTTGTCAATTTGTATTGTTTACAGAATAAAGGAAAGAAAAAAAGTCTACAAATGCTCAGCATAGGTGCATTAAAAAGAAAATCTGAGGTTAGTAGGGTGTGGTGGTACATGCCTGTAATCCTAGAATTTGGGAGGCGGAGACAGGAGGATTGCAGTTTCAAAGACAGCCTCAGCATTGTAGTGAAAGTCTCTGCAACCTAGTAAGATGCTCTTTCAAACAAAAAATTAATAAAAATAAATAAAAAGAGCTAGGGGTGTAGCTCAGAGGTAGAATGCCCCAGGGTTAAATCCCTAGTACCAATAAATAAATAAATAAACAAATAAATAAATAATCTGAGGTTGGTTGGTTCATGGATTCAGATCCTGAGGACATGGAGGGCTGGCTATTCCCGCAAATTCTTTGGCATCGTGTCATGCATTACACATTCCACTAATGCGTAGCATCACATTAATTTTCTTAAATGCTATGACATAGATGTATTTTCTTAGTCTCAGAAGGAGAAACCAAGTCATGCACATACACTCAGATGTTCACTTCAATGTAATAACACATACCTTAAATTTTTTTCTATAATATTATTGGAAAGGTTATAAGATTTATCCTGGTCAGGTCTCCAGGGGCAAGGGGCTGGGCAGGGCTGCTAGAAAGGAACACACAATTAGATATTGCATGAATCTGAGAAAGGACCATTCACCTAGACCAGAGATCAGGAAGACTCCAGCCTATGGGACAAACCCAGCTTGTGAACTGTTTTTGTAATTGTGTTTTATTGGAGCAGGCTCATTCACTCCACAGCTTCCTGTAGCTGCTTTTGTGTAGCACTGGTTAACAGAGACGGAGTAGCCTATGAGCCTGAAATAGTGACTATTGATCACTTTATAGAGAAAGCTTTTGATAACCTCTGATCTGTAGGACAATCTGAACTCTGTGAGCTGCTCAACACAGCAGCAGCCTGGAGCTGGGACCTGAACATTTATCTCCTTGAACTGTGACTGACCAACTTCTTCCTACCCCAGGGGAAGCTCTGAGAACTAGGTAGAAATCTCTTTCACAAAGACCAAAGATTTAGGGACAAGGATGGTCTTTGCAACTCTATTTTTAGTGGAAATTTTTAGAGATAATCTGAAAATCCATCTATCAGGGATATGATTACATAAAACAGTGTGTACTTATATAATAAGACATCTCATAGGTATTAAAATGAATGAGGTGGGCCCAGGTGCATTGAAAACTGACCACAGCAATTTACATGATCATACATCTCTATAATTGTCTATGCTCTGCCCACAATATCTTGTTACTCTGAAATGCTATTTATTGCGAGCTGTATCGTTATTTTATGTGACAATAAGAAAGGAAGAAAATGGCTACCGTACAGTGCTTTTAATTATAAGGTACGTTCTTATTTCAGAGATTTATACTTTGAAAAAAGTGGATACTAGAAAAGATGAAACATAATTCATTTATATATTCATGTAAGAGTATGTCTATTGATGAAAGTAAAAAAAAGTAGTAAAAAAGTCTGGATGGATATGCATCAAGGAATAGAGATTATCTCCAGGAAATAAGAGGAATTGGGGCTTGGGATTGAAGAAAAACTTCCGCTTCTTTATCTTTATGCTCCGTAATTGTTTAAACGTTTTATAATGAGCATGTATTACTTGTGTAATTTAAAGAGTAGTTTTGAAACGAGAAGAATCATTGTTTTGGAGAATATCTATAAAGTGACTTACTGAGTACCTGGCATACAAAAGATGAGCAGTTTTACTATTTTTTTCTCACTGTTACCAAGAAAAAGTCTTACGTTGAAGATAAATAAAATATTGAGGGCATCATTATGAATTTAAAGTGTTGTTGCTACTTACAAAAGGGTCTCCTTTTGAAGGTAGATATTCGGTCAGTTTTTAAGCTTCTACTTTTTGTTCTTAACCAAAAGGTAATTCCTCTGTTACTTGTAGGCTACAATGAACTCCGTAAACACTACTGCTATACTTTGGGTCCCGAATGTCTCCCACAGGCCCATGTGTTAAAGGCTTGGTCTCTGGAGTACCACAGTTGGGAGGTAATGGAAGAGAGGCTGGGCCTGCAAAACTGGCTTGTGATACAAGTGGCTTTGCTTTTCTACAGGCTTCTGCCATGACATGCTACCTCACTATGGGCCCAAAGCAATGGACCCAACCACTCACGGACTAGAATCTCTAAAACTGTGAGCAAAAATCTTTTCCCATTCTGTAGGCTTCCTCTTTAGGTTATTGATAGTTTCCATTGGTGAGAAGAAACTTTTTAGTTTGATGTTATCCCACTTGTTAATTCTTGCTTTAATTTCCTGAGCTTTGGAGGTTTTGTTGAGAAAGTTACTGCCTGTGCCAATATGTTGTCGTGTTGAACCTATGCTCTCCTCTATGAACTTCACAGTCTCAGGTCTAATTTCTAAGTCTTTGATCCATCTTGAGTTGATTCCTGTGCATGGTGAGATATAGGGGTTTAAATTCATCTTTTTACAAATGGTTAGCCAGTTCTCCCAGCACCATTTGTTGAAAAGGCTGTCTTTTCTCCAGCGTATGAGTTTGGCCCCTTTGTCAAAGATTAATTGACTAAAGATGAAGTATAATTTAAATGTATACCACTTATGTTCAATAAAGAAAAAACTGGAGCCGGGAAGATGGCGACCGAGAAAAGCGGGGCTTAAGAGCCCCGCTAACAACAAATATCCATTACCACAAAATCAGCGCCTTTCAAAGCCAGAAAACAACATCACCAGAGAAACAAAAAAAATCACCAGGCTCCAGAGAGAAAGCGGACTGAGAACAGAGCCACAGAGGAGATCCTCACGCCCGAGGACGCGGCAGACGCGGCAGCAGCGCCATATTGCCGGAGAATTCACGGGACGGCCACAGCAAGCCGAGGGGAGCCACTGCGGAACAGCCAGGCGGGATTTCTCGGCGCAGAGGACATCTAAAGCTCCAGTGTCTGAGCTCAGCACACGCTGCAGGGATTCAGAGTGGAAATCAAAACCAAGAAAAAAAAAAAAAAAAAACGCCAGCCCAACAGCCGAGGGCGTAGCAGCGGCGCCATATTGCCACCGGCGGCAGCAGCACGGAACTCACTACAGCTACATCTGCGTACTCAAGAACAGTGAGTCAAATTGCGGGCCACAGCGGAGAAATCCCAGTACTGTACTCACTGGGACTTGACCCAGTGGGAGAGGGGCGGTGGCAGTGATATCACACCATAGGAGAACGGGCAACCTGGCACCCCCCACGGTCTAAAGCAGCCTCTATCGACTCTCTGGGTCAGAGACTCTGTGATAAAACCCAGTAAAGGAGTAGTGGGGTCTGAGATACTACTGACTCGAGATCCAGAGCACCTTAAGTGAAGTCATAGTGACCCAAAGGAAGAACCCAGAGAAGGCACAAACTTCCAAAATCATGGGAAATAGGAATAATACTGGAGCAATTAATGCTCACAACCCCACAACATCAGAACCCGATAAAATAGAAAATCAGAGATTTCTAGAAGATCAAATCAGGAAAATAACTGTAGAAATAATAGAGGTGCTTCGAAAAGAACTCAGAGAGAGCCAAAAAGAGATAAAGGATGCAATTAATGAAGTAAAGGCCTCAATTCAAAGCACAAACAACCGATTAGAACACATGGAGAACAGAATCTCGCTCTTAGAAGATGATCATTCCAAAAATGAACACATAGTTTCTAATCTAGGAAAAAATATCCGACAGCAGGAATCTGATATTGAAGAAATATGGGCCCATTTTAAGAGAGCTAACCTAAGAATAATTGGAATAGAGGAGGGAAAAGAAAGTGAAACCAATGGGATCAACAATCTCTTCAAGGAAGTAATAGCAGAAAATTTTCCAAACATAGAGCAAGAGGTCGATACGCCGGTCCAGGAAACTTATAGAACTCCCTTTAAACAGGATCGGAGAAGAGGATCCCCACGCCACATAATTGTCAAAATGACCAATGTGGAAGCCAAGCAGAGAATCTTAAAGGCAACAAAAACAAAGGGCCAAGTGACATTCAGAGGCAAACCAATTAGAATCACTCCAGACTTCCCAAACCAAGTTATGAGAGCCAGAAGGGCTTGGAGTAACATATTCCCAATTTTGAAAGAAAACAACTTCCAGCCAAAAATTTCCTACCCAGCAAAACTTTCTATCAAATTAGATGGAGAAATAAGAAGCTTCCATGACAAACAGAAACTGAAGGAATTTATGTCTTCAAAACCAGCGCTAGAGAAAATACTCAAAGAGATTAACTACAAAGAAGAAATAGGTAACACACACCAGAACCAGAGAAACAAGATTTTCCATCCAACAGACAACTAAGATTGGTTATCTGTGGAGATTCATTATTTATGTTAGTCTGTTACCTATCTCTAAAGGGTATTGTTTGCCTTTATTGTTGTTAATTTTTAGGATTTCTAGTTGGAATATTAATATACCTTCAGATATAGCATTTGGAAATATTTTATCCCATTCTATTAGTAACTTTTAACTCTGTTTACATTGTCTTTGGATATACAATATTTTTTTATTTTTTAGGGAGTTTGTATACTCTTCTGTTGCCTGTGCCATTGAAATCATAACCAAGAAATCACTACCAATTTCAAAGTTGTGAGGTTTTATGACCCAGATTTTCTCCTAAAAGTTTATAGTCTTAAGATTTATATTTAGGTCTTTTATCTATTTTGAGTTAATATTTGTATATGGGATTAGGTAAGGGTCCAACTTTATTCTTTTCCATGTAATTATTATGTTTCAACAATATTTAGTTAAAATATTATTATTTCTACCACCAAATGTTCGTGGAAACCTTGTCAAAAATAAGTTGACAATATAGGGAAGAATTTAGGTCTAGGCTTTTATTTAACTCCAATGGTTTATATATCTGCCTTTAGAATAGTACTACACTGTTTCAATTATTGTAGCTTTATATGGTTTGAAAGCAGAAAATATATATCTTCTAGCTTTGTTCTTTTTCAAGATCGTTTTGGGTACCTAGAATCCATATTCCATATTAGGATAGATTTTTTTTTCTGAAAAACAAATATATAAATATATGATAGTTTCACCTAAAAAATAGAAAAAATAGATTCTCTGGTAAGAAAGAAAGCAAAAAGAAATATTGAAATGTTATCTTTAAGTCATCAAAAGCTTGGTATCAGACAAATGAAACTGTTATGTGAGATTATCATTTTTAATTTTGGATAAATTGCTATAATACTAGATGTCAACTACTAAGCCAAGCATGGGAAGGAGGGATGGGGAGGGAATGGGGTGGGGATCGGGTGGGGGCAGACTGGGCAATGTGTGCATGTATGTCTACAAAAGTATGTATCCCACTATGATGTATGAATACAGTGCACCAATTGAAAATAAATATGAAAAAAAAAGTAAAAAAAAAAAATAAAGAAAAAACTAACTAACTAACTAAATAAATAAATTTGTTCTAAAATAAATAAATAAATAAATAAATAAATAAATAAAACCGCCAGCAAAATAAACCTTTTCTCTTTACAAGGTGATTATCTCAGGCATTTTATTAGAGTAACGGAAAGCTAACACAACCACACTATGTAAAAAGAGTTTGGAGTTTCTAGCATCTCTGAAAAGTATATTGATCAGTATTTTTTTAAATGTGGTTTTATTACACTTAGAAAATAGGAACAAGTGACTTATTAGTCATAACTTCAGAAAATACTTATTAATACAGTATTACGAATATATGTCAATATGAAAGGAATGTTGAAACACAATCATTTTTCATATGCAATGTCCATACTCCTGAAAGTAATTAGGGACAGGTCTATTCGGGATAGCCGAAAAAAAAAAAAAAAAGCCAAAGACCATCTGCAAAGTGAAAGTGTAGCTGGAATTCCCTTCACAACACAAATATAATAAGAATATTTGCCTGAGTTGCATTTTTGTGTCGGGTTTCCTCCATTCTAAATCACAGATTGTCAATTTTCCATGACATGATGTATAATGTTATAAAAATATAAATTTTTATTGATAGCCTGCATGGCAGGAAAATGGTCACTCAGCTCAACCAGACACATATTTGAATGCTGGCTCCAAGGCCATATTGAACAACACAAGAACATTCAAATTGTCATCTACGTCAGACATTAGAAGCACTTTTTTTCTTTTTATGCACAAAAGAGGGACATTTATATTAAAGTAATTGGGATCATAGATTTCAAGGTCTTAAGAGACTTTGGGGGTCCCTTTGTCCAGCACATTGCTCTGAGCAGAAATCTCATATGATCATCTTTATAACTGTGGCTCAGCCTTTGCTGTGTACCTAACGTGGTTCAAAAAACTCTGTTTAATTGAATGATGGAAATGGAGTGCCACAATTACCATAATAACAGTAATCCTTGTGTGTCAGAGGAAAGGAATCGCTAATATGATCTGTACTTCCTGGAAATGGAAGATGCTGTTGATTGCTTTATCAGTCAGAAAGGCTTTTAGCTGCATGTAATATAATACTTAGATAATAATTGCTAAATAATAAAGACAATTATCAAATATAACAAAAATTCAGAGAAAAGCAATCCCAGGGTTTCTTCAGTGGCTCGAGTATTAATTAAAAATCCAGATTCATTTCATCATTCTGCTTACACTTTTTAGCTTGTTGACTTCTAATATACAGGCTTATTGCCTCGTGACTGAAAAATAACTGCTAAAGTTCCAAGAATGATGTCTTTGCCTGACCAAATCAAGGAACACTCATGTATGACCAGAGAGACGGGGGAGGAAGTTTTATCATGTTCTTGACATGTCATTATCTTTGTATCAGAGAGTAAAAGCCCCTTAAAGGTGTTCTCTTATATGAAAAGGTCTAGAAATAGATACCACATCTGACCTTAGCTGCAAGGGAAGCTGAAAAGTGAATATCTTGCTTATTTACCCTATAGAATGGGATATGGACAAAATTGAAGGGTATTGATAATGACTCCACTGTGCCAGTATCTATTCATTCTTAACTTCTTTCTTGCTGACAGAAAGAAGTTTTGGAAACTGGTTGTGATGATACAGGCCTGTAGTCCCAGCTACTCAGGAGGCCAAGGCAGGAGGATTGCTTGAGCTCAGGAATTTGAGGCCAGCCTGGGTGACATAACATCGTAGTTAGATATAAAATAGCCCCTGGAGAGCTCATGTATTAAGCTCAGTGTTGATATGTAATGGACTTACCTGGGAGGTGGCCAGGGCCAGTAGGATGTGGCTGGAGAGGGTGAGTCCCTGGGGTTATGGTCTCTGAAATTATACATGGTTCCTTTTCCCCTTGCTGGTGTTGCTATTTCTGCTTTGGGCCTCAACAATGTGAGAGTGAAGCCTTGTTTTCTTTCTCTCTCTCTCTCTCTCTCTCTCTCTCTCTCTCTCTCTCTCTCTCTCTCTCTCTCTCCACTTCTGACTGCCATGCCCTGAGACCCAGATGCCACCTCACATGGACTGAACCCAGAACTTTTTAGAAAACTGTGAGTGAATAAATCTTTCTTCCTTTAAGTTGTATGGTCAGGTCTTTTAGATTATAGCAGTGAGAATTCTAAGAACCTTATATAAAAACAAAACAAGAGAGGGTCATGGAAGATGGTGGCGGCCACAGCCTCAGCAACAACCATAGCCACAGTGGCAACAGCTGGCAGCGGCCAAATAGGACATTTATTCTTCTGAGAAATCCCAGACAAGAGAATTTGGTTTAATATCTGATTGAGACAACATACAGAGATATTTCCAGCCATGACTTCCTATCTAAAATATAGGAGAGAAGAGACAGACTAAGATGGCAGCAGTGGCAGTGGCGGCGGCGGTGGTAGCGGCCAGTATTCAGGAGAGGCAGACAAATTCAAGCCAATCTTCCTTGGAATGTTGGAGAAATCTCCCTGAAAATAGACTTCTCCTGCCCCCACATGCTCAGGAATTCTGGACAACATACTATGTAAAAATCATGCTCGGGAGGAGAACCAAGGTGGTGGCAGTGGTGACAGCAGCGGCGGCAGCCAGTATTTGGGAGAGGTAGACAGATTCAATCCAATCCACCCTGAACTTTTGAAGAAATCTCCCTGAAAGTACCCTGCACCTGCCCCACAGGGTCAGGAACTCTGGACAACATACTATGTAAGAAAAAGGTTCGGGGCACATCAGAGGGAGCTCCGCATAGCCGGGTCGGCTGGTGCACCATGCATCCTGGAAGACAATGGCACGCCTGGCTGCTGTGCTCCTCTGTGTAATGCCGGGGGCTGGGGTGTGCTTGGAGCCACAGAACCTGCTCTCTGTGGTGAAGCTATGGGCTTCTGCTCTTGGTGGGGAGATAGGACCCATTGCTACTAGGTGATTGGGCCCCCAACTTCTTCAAGGGACATGTACTGTTTTCTTTTATTAAAAAATATTGAAGAGGGAGGAAGTGGTAACCACGGCCACAGCAGTGACAGTTGGCAGCAACTGAATAGGACATGCATCCCTCCGAGAAACCCTGGACAACAGATTTTGGTTTGATAGCTGATTGGGACAACATACAGAGACATTTCAAATCATGTCTTCCTATCTGAAATATAGGAGAAAGAAAAGTGATTTTTGGAGGGACATCACAGAAAAGATCAGAAAATAGACTGCTCCTGCCACACATGCACAGAAATTCTTAACAACAACATACTCTAGGAGAGATCAAGAAGTTGGCGGCCAGTATTCAGGAGAGGCAGACAAATCCAATCCACCTCGAATTTTTTAAAAAATCTCCCCAAAAGTAGACTGCTTCTGCCCTACATGCTCAGGAACTTTGGACAACATACTGTGAAAAAAAAAGTTTCGCAGAGATGGACCAATATGGCGGTGGCAGCAGCGGCTGATATTCAAGAGAGGCAGATAGATCCAATCCAATCCAACTTGAATTTTTGAAGAAATCTCCCTGAAAATTGACTGCTCCTGCCACACATGCTCAGGAATTCTGGACATACTATGTAAGAAAAATGTCCGGGGTGAGTCGGAGGGAATCCCACCCATACAGCTGAGCTGGCTCACTGGAAAACCCGGCCCTTATGGCTGCCACGCTCTTCTGTGCTGTGCTGGGGGCAGAGGTGTGTTTGGAGCAGCAGATCCCACTCTCTGTGGCATGGCTGTGGACCTCTGCTTTCAGTGAGGAGATAAAATCCATTGCTGCTAGGGATTTGGGCTCCCAGCTTCTGCAAATGACACGTGCTATTTTCTCCTACTTAAAAAAAAAAAAAAAATATATATATATATATATATATATATATATATATATATATATATATATGAAAATGGGAACCTCTGTAGACATCCTGCCCACAGTGACAGGAACCGAAGCCTGCCATGCAGCAGGGCTGGGCCTGGAGCCAGTGAGGCCGGGCCTGGAGCCTGTTGCACGGCATGGCTGGGACATGGCCTGCTCCACAGAAAAGGGCCAGAAAGTCCCTGCAAATGTGTGGCCAGGAAGCACTAGAAGTTGCTGCTGCCTCTCCTCATTGCTCAGCAGATTCCCAGATCCAAGTGACCTCTATTTAAAAAAATTGGTTGTAAGTGGACCATCTTGCCAAAGTTATTCACCTTCTGGCTTGCAGGATTCTAGTAAGTGGGAATAAATGTAGAAATTAAAAGAAGAACTTCCAAGGAAGAAAGAAACTGTAATTGATCAGATGTGGAGACATAGAAGCTCTAATACATTGTTGGTGGGATTGTAAGTTGGTGCAACCACTTTGGAAAACAGTACAGAAGATCCTCAGAAGAAGGAAAATGAACTTAGCATATGATCCAGCAATACCACCTCTGGGTATCTACCAAAAAAAATGAAAACCAAAATACCAAACTAATGCATGAGCAACCATGTTCATAGCTGCACAGTTCACCATTGCTAAAGTATGGAACCATCCAATGTTGCAGACTAATCTCAGTCAGGTCGTTATTGTCCGCTCCCGGTCAAATCCTCAGAAAGATGGGGCAAAAGGCAGGTGAAGTACTGCAGAATCTTATCTGCAGCGATTCTTTCCCTTTAGAGACTAAATTTTCGTTAGGTCCCTAAATGACAACGCTTTGGAAAGAACCTGAGGTGGACAAAGGCTTCTTGAGCCAATGACACTTTATTACAAAAACCCCAAGAAATTTATACCCTTCCCCAGTAAAGTTAAAAGAAAAAGGAGGGTGGGTGTCTTTCAGCTGGCTGTTGGCCTTCGAAAAGACCAACTCCTGTTCCTCTCCAAGGTCTTGCAGATAAGCAGTTCCAGGTGGCAGCCTCCCAGAATAGTCAAGGCTTGGGAGCTTCTCGGGGAATCTTCTTTAACTTTTCCTGGAACTTTTCCATCTTTTTGGGCTCAGTTCATATAGAAAGTGTGGGGAAATGTGGTGATTCAGGTGGATGTGATGGAGTTTCTTCAGGTGTTGGCATCTTATCTTTTAAATCTGAAAGCTTAAGCATACTCACAACACAGTTTGGCAGACAAAATACCACAAACAACACCACAAGGTTCTTAGTTCTAATTGTCAGATGTATTTCCTTAACTGCTGAGCACTCTCCTTTAGACAACAAGCCTATTAAAAGCCTACTCATCTTTAATAATCCACTTCCCTGTCACAAACTCTCTGCAGCCTGCTTCTAACTTTCTAATTCCTTCCTTTCCCAGTTGGGACTTTCTTATGATAAGCTCTTCTTCATGCAAAAATGCTTTTCTTACTCTTACGGTATTTCCTTTCCTTCATACATATATATTTAGAACGTCTGTCCTTTATTTTGTCATATTCATTTCTAACTATGCAGTTAGTCAACAGTCTTTTTCTTTGGGTCTATTGTATTTGGGCAGCTAAGTTGTTTATCAACTAAATTGCTTTAAGGTCACACATAAGGTTTTTCTCTGTCTCTAGGCAGGATTTCAAGGGTAAACAGTTACTTTGAACTGAGCTACTTTGTCAGAGTTAATGGATAGTGATGAAGGTCGGAGGCCATTTGTGATTGCTGCAGCTGGGGTGCTTATCACAGTACCTGAATTCTGGCCAGTCTTTTCATTATTGTTGAGCAGAGCCAAGGACGTTTAGACAAATTATTAGAGAGTTTATTTCCACGGACTCAGTTTCTTTTTATAGTCCTGATTTCACATCACTGGAGCAATTCGTGTAGAAAGTTAAAAGGAATAATAGTGAAGGGTATCTAAAAGTGGGGGGTACTTTGGCCAGAGACGATACCTCCTTCTCGGGGCTTTTTTGCCGATTAACTATGTGGAGTGGGGTCTCAACACATAGATGCCGGGGCAGCAGGATGTCTTGGGAATCCAAGATGTCCTTCAAGGGATGAGTGGATTTTAAAACATATGGGATATGTACGCAATGAAATTTTTCCCAGCCATAACGGAGAACAAAATTATGGCATTTACAGCGAATGTCACAAAAAATAAAAAATCAGATGCTTTTCCTAATGTGCAAAGACTAGGGAGAAATGGGTAACAGGAAGAACTCTAGATGAAAAAGGGATCCTACAGAGGAACAATTAAAGTGGCCTGTCCGAGGGGACAGGAGGGGAGAAGATGGGAACTCTTTTTTTTTTTTGGTGGTACTGGGGATGGAACCCAGGGACCTTCTACCTCTGGGATACACTCCTAGACCTATTTTATGTTTTATTTAGAAACAGGATCGCTTAGGCCAACTGAGGCTGGCTTCGAACCTGCGTGATCCTCCTGTCTCAGCCTCCCAAGAGTGGGGATTACAAGCGTGCGCCACCACGCCTGGCAGATAGAAACTCTTTAAAGTGCATGATGTACTTAAACATATCAAAGTCAAGCAGGAAGCCAAGCATGGAAGGAGGGAGAGGGAGGGAAGGGTTAGGGGTTGGGTAGGGGCTGACTGGGTGATGTGTGCATGTATATCTCCACAAGTTTTTTTTTTAATCTCATTAAGATGTATGACTACAATGCACCAATAAAATTTTATTAAAAAATAAAAATAAAAAATAAAATAGTCAAAAAATAAAGGGCTAAATTTAAGAACCAAACCAAACAAACAATAACCTCTTTCTGTTTCTTTAGGCATGTGATTTGGGGAAGGATGGATCATTCATTTCTAGTCCCAAGAGATGAATTGTAGTTAGAATAAACAATTTTTAATTCTTTTGACCAGCTAGAAAATGAGACCTGTTTCTAGTTAATTATCTATAGGAAGATGCCATTCAGAAGTTTGGAGAACTTCTGTGAGACATATCCTCTATCCAAGAAAAGATGTTTTTTTCTTCTCTCAGAACTTGAATATCTGTATTTAAAGTTCTGATCTTGGAGTTATTGTAGCCCTGAAAGGGTAAGCATGGATCCTCAAAGAATATGTGTGCAGACAAAACCCAATACTTTGAAGACAGAAGACTGGGAAGATAAAAAAGCACATATCCCTCTGAACTCTGAAACTTCCTACCTCTCTAACTTTGGTTAGATGTGACCGTTTTCTCTAGTTTGTGTTTTAAAAAGCAAACCAAAGGGCAAAGAGACATATTGGCTGTGCTAGAGAGTACAATATCAAAGAACAAGTATGAGAAAGAGACAGAGATCGAGGGAAAGATAGAGAGACAGAGAGAGAGAGAAGTAAGGAATGGAGAGGAACCAGGATGGGAAAGCATTATCAAGCTCACTGTGAATGTTCTCTCAGAAGCTATATAAACTGCATTCTGGATCCCGTGCTCTGGGGAGAAAGGAGGATCATTTATCTATCAGCTCCCATCTTCCATTTATCAAATATTTGCCCGAGGTATATTAATTGCCTCGATCATACGGATTTTGCATGCAGCGGTACCAACTTAGGTCTCACAGTGTCCAACAGCTTTATCTTAATAGGAAAATTTTGGGGAGGGTGATTAGATACAATGTGTGCATGGAAGAACTGACGTACATTAAGACTGTACGTATTTTTGATGGAGTCTCATAGGTGGATAGAATGAGTCAGGAAGATAGAGCGTGTGACACAGTCCACCCCCTGCATCAATCAGACACCCTCTTGACTTCCACTTTTAAAAACAAGATGCTCTTACTTCCTTTTTAAGAGAAATAGTACCAGTCTATTGTAAATAGTATCGGATCCATTGCAGAGTCCCCTTCAAAGTGATGTCCAGCTAAACTCTCCAAAAAGACTGAAGGCAAGAGGGTTAGCGAAAGGTGAATGATGTACACTATTGTGGTTGGCTGTGTGCTCATAATTCATACTATCACCTTCACTCTCCACATTCATGATAGATTTTTCTCAGTCTGAGCCAGTGTTTAAACCTGTCTGTGTTGAAAGGGGGGACCTGGACTTTCTTCCATGAGGAGTCTAAGCCCCTGTTCCCTGGTATTTGTTGGGCTGTTTTTGTAAACTGTCGGATTCCCACAATCACAGGTCATGGAAACTAAAAACATCCCAGTGAATCCTCCTAACCCCACTTTGAGGCAACTCCCTAGCTCTCCATGCACTCAGCACCCATGAACCCCATCAGCACTGTGGGTTCTTGGCTGCTGGCCAACTGTCACGAAGAACACAAGCATGGAGAAGATCAGAAGTGAACATAAGAGGGGTTGAGTACAACAGGGAATGCCCTACTGTATAAGCCATTTCAAGATGCATTTTGCCTCCCCCCCAGCAATCCAAAACATCTTCACTAATGTATTGGAGGAAGTAACGGCAGAAGTTGAGATCAGAAAGTATAGAAGAAATAAAAATAGACAAAGATTACAGGCAAGTGTGTTTCAGAAGCAGAATAAAAATGTGGAAAGCCTTAAGATGTTAAAATGGTTCAGTACCACCAGATTCAAGGCTATTAAAAGTTGCTTGTTTAAGATTCCTGTGTAACGCTGGCTATTCATATAGCAGAATTTAGTGCCTTTGAGAAACCATCATTAAAAGAAACTTTGTGTTGTTAAATAATAGCTGAGTCACCTTGTCTTTGAAGAACTAAATGATTTAGGCTTATATCTCCAACTGTAGCTCATGTTATTGGATTAGACTTTACTGAGATTTTCTTAAACCCCATGGCTTATATCCAGATCTCCAGCTCTAATTTCCATTACTCTTAGGTGCATTCATCTCTTGCTTTCTGTGCCGCACTCTTCTCCTACTCTGCAACACTCCATATTTGCAACAAAGTTCCTCTCCCTTGCCTTCCAAAATGCCAGCCAACTGAGGAAGCTGCATACATCAAGGTTTACTGAATAATTTATTTTTGGTGAAGGGAAGTAATAAAGGGGTTAAACTGTTGGGCGTGGTGGCACACACCCATAATCCTTTTTCTTGGGAGTCTACAACAACAAGGTTTGAGGCCAGCCTCAGCAACTCAGTGAGATTCTCAGCCACTTAAGCCCTGTTTACAAATAAAAAGTAAAATCTCAGAGGTAGAATGCCCCTGGGTTCAATCCCTAATATCAACAAAAAATAAATAAAAGGGGGAGTGTTTAAATTGTAGCACAGCCAATGGCTTAAGATGAACTACTAGACGTTCTTGCTTTTTGCTATTCTTTCCAGTTTATGAGAGAACTTATCATTGGCCAAGATTATGCTTCACATTTTCTATCCTGTGGTCATGATACTATCCTTCACCTTCAAGAATCTCTGCACCTTCTTAGTCCTCTTTTCCAGAAGGTTCCCAGTTCCTCCTGCATTGCTATGCAGAGACATTCAGTTTTTCATGGAAGTCTTCAGCCTTCCAAACCCTGGCAATCGCCCTTCCACAACCAAATTGGCTCACCCAGGTGGCTTTGCCGAGCAAGTGCAGTGCCCTCCCTGAATCTCCATTCTTCTCTGAGAATTGTTTTCCTCGACACTTCATTTAGGAGAGAAGAAATACCCGCGAGCTGAAAGAATTGACCAGGGGAAGTTTCGCAGAGGGTTTAACAATTATGAAGCTGAAGTTGCAGTTAACCCGAGAACAGTGGAGAGAAAACATTCTTCTTGAGGGAAGACACTGAGACATGGGAGTGATGAATATTCATCTTCCCTGCCCCACTCATCCCTGGAGCATCTTTTAACCTTCATCAGCTCATGTGAGCTGAAGGATGAAAGGAGGGGAACCCCATGGAACTAATCTGAAAGGCCACCGGCCCAGAGGCCACCAACCACTGTCTCTAATGAGAACACAGAGGAGAGTGTCCTCAAGCTGTGACTGCTCTCTTCAGGGTGGCAATAAAATGAGATGCATTAAACATTCCCTTTAACTTCCGGCCAGGCTTCCTCCCATGTAGAGGTTCAGCCTGCACACTCAGAAACCAAGCTGCCTGGGCTCAAGTTTTGGCTCACCCCATTCAATAGTCATGGGGTCTTGGACCAGTTATCCAGTCTCTTCTCTGTGTCTAGGTTTCCTCTTCTGTAAAACTGGAATAATGATATCGTATAGGGTTGTTCTGAAGACTGAAATAGTCATGTCTATGTCACCTGCTTAGAGCAAGGCCTAGCACAAAGAAGCCCTTGGTAAATATTAGCTCTTAATGCAAAGTCTTAATGCCCCTGATTGACAATGCTGTTGGCTCCTGGGATATCATATGTAAATTATGAAAATGAGCTTGGGCCCAGGACACTTCTTTTACTATGCATGTTTTTGTAATAGGAGATAGATCCAGTGCTATCAGTGAAAGTAGTAGACATGACTTGCCTAATAGGAATGAAATCATGAAGATTATATATATATATATATATTCTATACATTGTAAAGGGATACCAGTTGCTTTTTAGAACAGTTGTCTGCCTGCTGCGGATATATTCTTTTGCTTCTTTTTTGTTTCCATTAACTGTGCTGATCTTTGAAGCTTCAAAATATGCTGATGCCTGGGTCCCACCTCCATAAATCCTAATACAACTGGTCTGGGTTGTAGCTCAAACTTTGGGAGTTTTTTTTTAACTCTCCAGGTGATTCTAATTGCAGGTAAAGTTGGAAACTAAGTGAGATTAGTCAGTCGCAAAAAGTAAGGAATCGGATGCTTTCCCTAATATGTGAAAGCTAAGGTGAAAGGGGTCATAGGAGGAACTCCAGGTGGAAAAGGAGATCCTATAGAGGAGCAAATAAGGCAACCTAACTGCGGGGATGGGAGGGGGGAGAAGGAAACTCTTTAAAGCGCGTAATGTACGATGTACTTATTCATATCATCGTCAAACACTAAGCCAAGCATGAGAGGGAGATATGGGGAGGAGGGAGTGAGGTGGGAACTGGGTGGAGGCTAGCTGGGTGAAGTGTGCATTTATGTCTACACAAGTTTTTTGCTTCAATATGATGTATAAATACAATGCACCAATAAAAATTATTAAAAAAAAAATACACCCAGGCCATGCCACAGAGAAATTAAATAAAAATCCCTGTGGCTAGGTCTGGGCATCAGCATGCTTAAGAGCTCTCCTGTTGAATTAATGTGCAGCCAGCATCAAAAGCCACCATGTTTGACACTCATTGATTTGAGTCTAATCTCAAGTGCTGTGTAAGGATTTGCTCAGTGATGTCTAGGTTCATCTTTGTCAGTCTTACGGCTTGTAATGACAAAGTAAACACATCTGCTTTTCAAAAGAACACCGACTTCGTTTTCCAAAAATTTCCCCTGATGCTCACACCTTTGGCTTTCCAAGTTGAACTTTTACAGTGACCTAAAGTCTTTGTGATATCATGTGACTCTTGATAATGAACAGTTTCTTAAGATGACAAGGAACTTCCCTGCTTTCATTTCCCAGAATTTACCATTCTTCTGGCAAAACTATCCCTGGAGCTACATTTGATAAACCACTTTCACTTATATTTTTTTCCTTGGCTAGGCCAATGTTTAAGCTAATTAGCATTAAGACCCCTAGCCTCATGGCTGGAAAATGAAAAAGAGAGAAACAGAAAGGGATTGAAGTTTCACCATCCTATATAGGGGCATGTCCCCAAGGACCTCAAAAAGCCCCACCCTTAGATATTTCATCACTGTCCTATAGCAACAAGCTGGGGATGAAGCATCTGGGGGGGAGGGATTCTAAATCCAAATTATAGCAATGACTTTCTCTGTCTCTAAATTTCTGCAGGAAAGGTGATAAGGACTCAGGTAGTCCCAAAGTCCTAGGTGAAAACCTCTTTGCTTTGTGACCATGGGCAAATCATTTAACCTCTGTAAACCAGATTTTTTCAGTAAAAGGTTGGAATAAAACTAATACCAACTTCACATGCCTGTTGTGAAGAACATATAATTTAATGATCTTCCCTTGGTATTTTGACTACTTCCAGGACCCCTCACAGATCCTCAGGTCCTCAAGTTCCTTATATAAAGTGGCATACTATTTGTAAGTAACCTATGCACATTCACCTGTATACTTTAAATTATTTTTAGGTTGCTTATAATACCTAATACAATGCAAATAGTACATAAGTTCTTGTAATACCATACTGTTTATGAAACAATGACAAAGAAAAGTCTGTATGTGTTTGTTACAGATGCAATTTGGGGAAATATTTTTGACCTGAGGTTGGTGGAATCATTGGCTGTGGATAGAACCTTTGTATATGAAGGACCAGCTGTCTGTGGTATATGCATTTTACATGGGTGCTAGCACAGAAAAGACAGTAATTGTAAAAGGCATATTATAATCCCCACCTCACAGACAAGGCATTGACTCACATCAGAGGACTATTCATTCATTTCTTTCTTTCTTTTTTCTTTTTTTTTGGTGGTACTGGGGGTGGAACCCAGAGGCTTTCTACCTCCGGGCTATACTCCCAGACATTTTTTATATTTTATTTGGAAACGGGGTCTCACTAAGTTGTTGAAAGCCTCACTATGTAGCTGAGGCTGGCTTCGAACCCATGTGATCCTCATGTCTCAGCCTCCCAAGCACGGGGATTACAAGTGTGCGCCACCATGCCCGGCTTCATTCACTTATTTCTGTAGAACATCATTTACTGAGTCACTACTGTGTGTCAAGCACTGTGGGTGCTAGGGAGACATTCGACTTCTTGGAGTTATGACAGTCAAATTGAGTTGGGAAGAGCATGATACCATTGTGTCTTGTGATATAGAAGCCTTGTTAAGTCTGTTTCTTCCCCTGCTGATCTAGAGCTCCGACCTTTCTCTGCACATCCTTGTCTGGACCAGGCCCATGGACATGTAGCATGTTCTGCCCTCCCCAAACTGAGGACCGGGGGAGGATAGTGGTTTTCTTCTTAACTCTGACTCGTCAGTTTCTGGTTCCCCTTATCTGTGCTGCTGGTAATTATATCAACCCCCTTCACATACCTCCCCTCTTCATCTAGGCTTCTGAAGATATTTCATTGTTCTCTGAAATTACCTCCATGAGATTTTAGATAAAAATGAGAGATGGGCTTTTAAAGTGTCAGCACTGGCTCTCTGCAGTTCTCCCTTCTTCTCTGCTGCAGTCAACAAAGCAGGCACCATTTCTACTCTCAGACCAGTATTCCATTGGTGCTTCAGATCCGAGGGGTGCCTGAGATGGAGGGGCTGCTCAGTAAATTGCTGGCAGACATCATGGCGAAAAATCTTGAAGTTTTACATTCAAACTTCATATTTATGCCAGACATTATGATGTGAGCCTTTGATCCCAGCACTTGGGAGGCTGAGACAGGAGGATTGCAGATTCGAGGACAGCTTCACCAAGCAGTAAGACTCAGCAACCTATGGAGACTCTGATTGGAAACAAAAAATGAAATTGGGCTGGAGGTGTAGCTCAGAGGTAAAATGTTTCTAGGCTCAATTCACACACACACACACACACACACACACACACACACTTCATATTTCTGACTTTTGGAAAAAAATCAGAACTTGCAGCAGCACTCCCACACCTCCACGTGGCACTCCTCAGTCTCAGGCAAGCGATCTTTTATGGATAGGGCATGAAGGTTGCAGCTTACCTCAGACCTGCTTCCTGTTGGATTCCCAGCCCACACCATTTCAGTCCCAGTCCCTTACAGTGTCTACTTGGTCTCTGAAGGCGCTCAAGCTTGTACTGAATTTTAATTTGGATTTAAAGTGGATCTGGCACATCCTAAGAGCTGAATTAAGAGTAGCTATTATTAATTGTAATAACGGCCATAATATTCAAAGAGGATAGTCCCAAGGCTGGATAAGGCAGGCACAAGACCTTTGCTGCATAGCAGTGGGATGAAAGCCGCCATCGCTCAACCCAATATACAAAACAACACTCTCCTTTCTTTCTAATCAGCGCTCCTGCCTGAGAACATTTCTTAGTGAATGGCACAAACCCCTGCTCCATGTTGTAGCAAGATGATTATTATTATTTACCATCATCACATAATTAGACATAATTTCAATAATTATCTGAACACAGACTACCTGAATAAATATTCCTTAGGAAAACATGAATTGAAGACAAGGGAGTCCAACTAGTGTGGCGAGATCTGTAAGGTCCTAAGGCCATTTTTCCCCTGGGGGTGAGACCAGGGTGGGTACCACAGGGATCATCAGGAGCATAGACTGGCCAAGCATTGGGTCTTTGTGAGGATGGATTCAGGACAAGGGGCTTTCTCTGGCTTAGTCTTTAACAACATGGCTCTTCCTATCAGCAAGGGGGAATGATGATTTAGCTAGCTTGCATATCCATTTGGCTAAGATGCCGAGTTCCTTTCTGATCCAGTGATCTTCATTCGGAAGTCACTGAGCCAGGGCCAAGGGCTGTGGGCGCTGTCCAAGGTGCTAGAGCCCTAGGACAGACAGAGCCTTGTTAGGGTTTCTAAGTTCCTCCTCTTGGTTCTGAGGGAACGAGACTCAGTCTTTTAGTTCCACATGGACTCAATTTATTTATTACCTACTATCTTTCCATCAAGGACCCAGGTCCTGCCTAGTCTAAGACTGTAGAACTCAAGTCAGATATGGCTGTCCTCTCTTGGAGTTTATGTTTTGGAGGAATAACACTGATAAATAATCAAAGAAAATGGCAGCAAGTGACAAGAGCTACAATAGGAATACAGTGTTAGTGGTACCCAAGAAAACACACTTGCCACAGAGCCTGACTCGCAGACATTCAGTAAAGGTCAGTTGCAGTCTCTCGTCCTGTCCAGGCGATCTGCATGGCCTCTCTCTGCTCAGTGGCTTCCATTCTTCTCTTTCAGTTTATCCTGGGACTTGAAGAAAGAGAAACCTGACTCTGACATCGATTGTCATCTGTCCCTGGGCAGTTTTCTTGCCACTTCTGTTAAGAAAACATCTGTTTTTTAATCTGTAAAGTGGGGATAAGGAAGGCACCTGCCCCTTAAGACTAAAGTGATAACTAAATGAAATATTGCACATGAAATATTACCCACTCAGCAGATATTTCATTTTAAATGGGAAAAAGATCTGAATCCTGTTGGTGCCCCCAAGGTCAAATAGGGGAGGCTTCCCTCCTCTGTGAAGCATTCTGGTGCCTCTCCCATCACTACCACACAGTACCTTTGCTCTTCTAGGACCAACCTGGGCATTATTAATATGTTTTTGCTTATTAATTACATGTTTTGCCAAACCTCCTGTGTCTCCTTTTCAACCTGTACTTTTGTGCTTCTGGCACCCTACTGAGTCTTTGGCAGGGACTTAATTCGGGTTTATTGATCGACAGCATGTACTTGAGTTGGTTTTCTTAGTCCCGAAGCCTATTCATCTTCTGTAGACAAGGTGAACGGGAAACTCATGTGTGGTGGTGTTGGGATTGTATAGAAACCCCCTCACTTCTACAGTGATGCCGGCACTCACATGCGTAAGGCTATTAATTGGGACCATAGTCCTCCAATTTACAAAGATGGAATGCAGTAGATCACTCTGTCTTGTTGTGCATGAAGGGGAAATGAAGGATAATCAAAGGGCTTTCTTCAGCTCCATGTGTGTGTGAGGAGCATGATGCTGGTGGTAATTACAGAAAGGAAAGGAAATGGACTAAGTACCCAAGGAAGAATTAGTTGTACTCGACCTGATTAAAATCCTGTAAAGAGAATTCTCCTCTCATTTTGGAAGGTGGTATAATGTGACCTTGAAGCCAGCATGCTAACCTTTGCACTTTTCATCCTAAGGGGGAGAAATGGTAGAAAAATCAGCTGGGAAAGGCCACCCTTCAATTGACTTTCAGAATTTTTGAACCAGTTCTTCCCAAAGAAATTAGACCATGCCCAACCTAGTCAGTTAGCAAGGGGAAGCCAATCAGACCAGAGAGGCAGCTCTGTCTGTATGTCCTCTGGTAGGAGGGGCTCTAGGAAGCCTTTGGAAGCCTTTGAGAAAGGGAAAAGACCATAAACATGAAGGCTTGGATCTTTGGTCAAAGTGGGCTGATTGTTTCCACTGTGCTTAAACACACACACACACACACACACACACACACACACACACACACGTATCCCTCCTTTTCCAGGTTGTATTTATGCTCCGTCCTGTGTCTTAATGATAAAGAGGACTTTTTGTTGAGTTGGGTACAGTTGAGAAAATTCCCAGGCAGATCAACTTCCCAGACAGGGTCTGCTCTAGTCATGATATGGCAAACACCACCCTAATAATGTTAATCATGTACTTCCAATGTTTTGCCCTCTGTACAAATGATTCTACTCAATTTTCATACCTGCTAATCCTAGCTACAATTATTCTCTGTTTCCCATGTAAGGAAATTGAGGCTCAGAGATGTGAAGTATTGGCCAGGGTCATGCATTTTAACTAAATGGCAAGGCTTGGAGTAGAATCTGGGTGTGCCAGATTTGGAATCCAGCAACATGGCCTATTTTCAACCAAATTGAGTGAGGTGGTGATCCCTGCCACTTTACTCATTAAAATTCTATGATCTTTTGTCCCAATTAGGCCATGCCAGGTATACAGAAGTAGTTCCCTCAGGCAAGATGTCAGTGACCCTTTAATCCCATGTGAGAGGTATCTTTGTGGTCTTTGCACTCAGTGGCTGTTGTTTAGTATAAATTGACAGATGGCACATGCCTGTAACCCCAGCACTTGGGAGGCTGAGACAAGAGGATTATAGGTTCGAGACCAGCCTTAACAACTTAGTGAGATTCTCAACACCTAGTGAGATCTGGTTTAAAAACAAAAAATAAAAAAAGGTCTTGGGGTGTATCTTGGAAGTATAAATGCCTCTGGGTTCAATTTTAGTATCTCTCACACGCACACACCTACACACTTTAGCAGGTATGTAAGAAATCCCTTAAGTAAGGTCAGAAGAAATAATATAACTCTGGTTCCCATGAATGGTATCTTATCCATCCATATCTGGGGAATAGAACTAACAGCTGAGGTATCTGAAAAGAGAAAACAGTACAAGCGGTGTAGTAGAGTCATTTTGAGGGCGACCTGGGGTCCAGTTGCCTGAGTATAACCCTGGACCCACCACTTCACAGTTATACTACTTTACCTGAGCTTCCCGTGACTCTTGTTCACCCTCAGAATGGAGAGGATCGCAGTACCTGCCTTATGAAGTATCTTGAAGATTAAGTGAGAACTACATATTTAGCATATGGTCAGTACCAAATGAATGTTACGTATCCAGAGGCAAAATTTTCAGGTGTCTGGCTACCTGAAAATCTGAGCTTCTGACAGAACTGGTCAGTTCACCAGAAGTGGTCATCAGGAGGGACTTGTTTGGGAGTGAACTGAGCTTGAGCTGAGAGGACAGAAAGGAAGCTGGCAGTCAGGAGGCAGAAAGCGCCACAGGATTTGCTGCACTTTTGAGCACACATCTCACGTATCTGTCGCCAGACAGAGCCCTGGCTAGTGAAAGAAGGCCACAGGGAAGGAGACATTCTGCTTAGGAGCTACCCTCCATATTTTTATTCTATCCTTCCAATCACTCATCTATTTTTTTTTGTAATGGAAATTGAACCCAGGGGAATTCTACCTCCAAGATACACCCCCAGTACTTTTTATTTTTTATTTTGAAACAGGGTCTCGCCAAGTTTCTGAGGCTGGCCTTTAAAGTTGTGATCCTCCTGTCTTAGCCTCCCAAGTACTGGGATTGCAAACATGTAGCACCACACCTGGCTCAGCTATCCATTCTTGCATCCTGGGATCTACCATTCTTCTGCTCTTCCATATTCCTGTCCCTTTTGCATTCCACCTGTTTGTTCATCTATTCTTTCTACCCTCCTATCTCTCTTTCCCAGCATAGCTTAGTGGTCAAGAGGGGAGATTGAAATCCTGCATTCCAGTCTTATTTTATTTACCCTTTCTGTGACTTTGGGCAAATTTCTTAATCTGTCCCAGGTCTCATTTCCCCATGTCTAAACTGGGACTGTTTCTTGAAGGCAGAGGGGAGACCTCGGAGGGGGTTTTGAGCAATGGAATAAGCAATCATACATTTTCTGTTAGTGCATTTTCAAGTTCTTTTTTCTGTCCACTATGGGTAGAATGGAGCGAGAGGGACAAGACCAACATGAGAGAAGCCAGTTAGAAGATGTTACAGATAACCGAGGCAAAGATGGAAAGATTATAGGAACACAAACCAAGTTCCAAGGGCTGTCACTTATGGTTTGCTGAGGAGGTGTCAGGCAAAATGCTGTACACTTTCCCTGAGCCATTTCTGTGACTCCTAATAGCCCTGAGAGTTAGGTACTCTTTTATTATTTCAGTTTTACAGAGGTGTAGAATGAGCCTCAGAGAGTTTAGGGAACTTGCTAGAATCCCATGATGGTAACGTAGTCAAACTTGGATTTGAACCTAGATTATCTGACTCCAACATGCACTGTGCAGGTCCAAGACATGCAAAGACAATGAGGATGTCCTTGTGCAGCTGGGAAAGAGGGACTTCTTGCTAGAAGTGCTATTGATAACTAGGCAGCAAGATGATTCGATCAATTGATCTTAGGAGACACTGGATACTGATCTCTGGGCCATAAAAAAACCCTTGGTTTGTATTGTTTGCCAATTTATATGGTACAAATACTTTCATATTGCCCAGTTTCTTTGTTTAATTTATGGGTGCATTGTAATCATACATCATTATGAGGTACAGAATGGTCGAGGCATACATGTACACATCACAGATTTAGCCCTTTCCCCATTCCCACCCTTGGCCAATTTCAAGTTACCATGATGCCACCAAATAAAAGTTAGGAGAGAGACATCAGGAGGTGAGAAAGAAGAGCCACTCAGCCATCTTGAGTGTGGGTAGGTGTGGTTCCCTGCTTCAGGGAGTTTACGTGTGGCTTGGATTAGACACAGTTGTGTCATCTATAAATTAGAAAACCAGCCGGGCGTGGTGGCGCACGCTTGTAATCCCAGCATTTGGGAGGCTGAGAGTGGAAGATCATGGTTCACAGACAGCCTCAGCTATTTAGTGAGGCCCACCGTAACTTAGTGAGACCTTGTTTCAAAATAAAGAATAAAAAATAGGGCAGGGGGTGTAGCTCAGAGGTCGAATGTCCCTGGGTTCCATCCCCAGACCCGCAAAAAAAAAAAGAAAAAAATAGAAAACCGTTTCCCCAGAAAGTTGCCTTTTGTCACAAAATTCCAACAGTGTCTCAAGGTTTTCATGGCTCTACCAAAGTCCCTATGCTACATTAAAAATAATTTTAATGACCCCCTTTAAATAAGCCAACATACGTATATACTTAGCTCACCTATTTGTGGCTCAGCTAGGGATCAGCTGATCTAGACTGGGCTCAACTCAGTGGCTCCACTCATACATGTCTCATTCTGCACCTGGAACCAGCAGCCCAGCCAGCCCAGTCCAGCCACGGGTTCATGGTAGTGGCAGAAACACAGGAAAGAAAACGGAAACACCCAAGGCTAAACTCTAGGGCTACCGCTGGTATACTGCCACTCCCACCTCATCCTATTAGCCAAAGTAAGTTGCATGTTCAAATCCAATGTCAAGGGAGAGGAAAGTATATTCTGCTCCTCTGATGGAAAGGAATGAAAGCCACACAGCTAAAACCACAGAGTTAGGGAGATGTGGCGAAATGTAGACCTATAACATAGTGAATGACAGAGAAATCCATCCAGGTGAGCAGAATAGACTTCACCCAGGGGCAATAGTTGGGGCACACCACTGCCAGCCAAGGTTGGCTTTCGCCCCTTAATCCACCTTCCTTTCCCTTTCCCTTGTGTGCAGAGGTGGTGGAAGCCTAGAGTCTCAGGCCTCCTTGTATTTCTCTTTTGCTGCTGGGAAGGCTGGTTTTGTCCCACAGCTCAGAGACTGGAGCATCCCATCTTCCCTCCTTGGTCCATTTTGACAAGCCAAACAACTTTCTGCCCACTCAGGGTTTTGAGTGAGTGCACAAGCCCATGGAAATGTGCTGCAGACGCAACTTTCCCCAATACACCTTAAAACTAGTGTCATATCCCCCTCCCCACCAAAATGCCTTATTTGTACCATGCACACAACAACAGCAAGAAAGGGAAGATAATTAGGTGTACACATTGCAATCACTGGAATCATTAAATTTAATTACTTTCTACTTGTTATTCCTGGGGGCTATGGTATCATTATTAAATGCTAGTGGGATCTGCAGTGTGTTTGATTTAGCTGCAACAAGAATTTGGTAATTTATTGTCTCTTGGAGATTTTTATCAAAGTGAGGAATATGCTGAGTGCCCCTTGCTGCTTTCCACGGGGTCTTCTGGAAAACACGTATGCTAGAAGACTGAGGTGTCATCTTACGCAACCTGTCTCGATGTGTTGTAGGATTCCCTCCTTTAAAATTCCCAGCCATCTTCAGGTGGAAAAAAAACACCTTTGTGCTTAGCACATATATTATGTGTATGGGTAGCAGGTTTTATTTAAGCCTCACAATTACCTCATTCTGCAGAAGAGGAGGAAACCATGGTTCCAAGAAGGCAGTAGTTTGCCTTTGGTTACACAGGCTATAGAGGCAGGTCCAGGATCTCTGCTGATGGGGCAGGTTTCTGAGTCCCAGGATGGATAGTAGTGTTTGTTTCATGGCTCCCAAAATATTGGAGTTGGTTTCCCCTTTCCATTTTTCTTCATTTCTTCTTGATAAGTCTTAAAAACTTCCTGAACCTAAAATTCTAATAAAAGCCAAGACTTACGTATGTTTGTCCTGTGTCTGACGCTACATTAAGAGTTATAAGATAAGTACCTTATCTTGTGTCGTCCCCCCAATACTGTGTGCTCTAGTTTGTGTCTGAAATGTCTCCCAAAGGCCCACGTGTTCCATGTGTTAAAGGGTTAGTCCTTAGCTTGGTGCTACTGGGAAGTGTTGGAACCTTTAAGAGGTGGAGCCTAGTGGAAGATTTAGGTCGTTGGGGGCATGCCCTTGGAGGGTATTGTGAGATGCCAATCTCTTTTTATTTCCTTTTCATCTCCAGGCCTTAACATGAGCAGATATCTTTCTCTGCCACATTATCCTACTGATATAGGGATATGATATACTGTATTGCCACAGGCATGAAGCAGTGGGATTAACTAGTCATAGACTGAAACTTCCACAACTGTAGGCCAAAATAAACCTTTTTTCTTCCTAAACTGATTTTCTCAGATATTTTGTCCCAGTAGTGAAAAGCTGACTAATATTGTGTAGAGGAATATACTCATCACATGTCGTTATTATGATTGTTAGGATAGATCTGTGCATCTGGCTAATGTCAACATCCATACCAGTTAGGATTGTGTTCAGCTTCAGATCAGACAATGATTGCACCCCATATTTACTTACTTGTTTTCTCAAGCAACAACAGCTCTGGCGAGAAGGTCTGGCTTAATATGGCTCTTGGTGATGCCGTTAGAAATCCAGCCCCCATGCCGGGCGTGGTGGCGCACGCTTGTAATCCCCGCGCTTGGGAGGCTGAGACAGGAGGATGGCACGGGTTCGAAGCCAGCCTCAGCTACTTAGTGAGGCTCTCAGCAACTTAGTGAGACCCTGTTTCCAAATAAAATATAAAAATAGTTCTGGGAGTGTAGCCCAGAGGTAGAAGGTCTCTGTGTTCCACCCCCAATACCACCACCAAAAAAAAAAAAAAAAAAGAAATCCAGCCCCCTTCCATGTTTTAGCTCAGTCATTCTCAGAGCTGGTTTTCACTCTTCATGGTCGCAAAACAGTCGCTGTACCTCTGGGCATCGCATTTATTTTCAAGAGAAGAAAAGGGAGAAGAATGGAGAGCAGGAGAAAGAAGCTTCCTCCTCTGTGGGCCCCACTTTATTATTTGAACACCCTCCCTGAGGTCTACTACTGACCTCTCACCAGACAGAAAGGCCCCACGGCCACTTCCTGCTCCAGGGAGCCTGGAAAAGACGTACTTGAGTTGCACCTGTGGACGCCAGGAACAAACACTGGGCTCCTGGGGTAAGGTACAGAGGAGAATGGGCGTGGGTGGGGGGAAGCAGCGGCCTGTCTGCATCTCCCCAGCATCCCTAGAGGATGAGGTCAGCAGTTTGCACATCCAGAGCTGGCAGAGGCTTTTCTCCTCCAAAGGCTTCATTCCCCTCTCTCTTATTCCAGTTAATCCCCACACAACCTTTTGAGGACATTTGTCCACTTTCATTCTCCGGTGCTGTCAAAGAACATTTTCCCAGCCAGCTGTGTCAGCCTCAGAAGCGAGGAGAGGCACGCTCCCCATCCCCAGATTAAAAAGAAAACCAAACTTTAAAGACTGAGGAGCCAGAAGGGAGAGGGGCCATGCCCTGGACAGGCAGACCCTTGAAGTCTCGGGTCTTCCCTCAGCAAACAGGGACGGCCGTGTGGTTGGAGAGTTGGGATGGAGGATGGCTGCAGATTTAATTATGCAATTAGCTAGG
Source organism: Muscardinus avellanarius (assembly GCF_963383645.1). Lineage (NCBI taxonomy): Eukaryota > Metazoa > Chordata > Mammalia > Rodentia > Gliridae > Muscardinus > Muscardinus avellanarius. The sequence continues at coordinate 97,210,234 of NC_137796.1, read as the reverse complement.
CTTGAAGTCAGGCTTCTCGACATGCTCCTAATTAATTGATCAGATGCACCACCTGCCGACCTTCTCTTCCACAGGCTCCCAGCATGCACTGGGGTGAAGAAGGAGCGGGGAGCACTCTCGGGCTCGGGGGACTGGGGAGTTTCCCATGAAGTGGGCATGCCGTCAATTAACATAGGAGCCCAGGGCCTCTCTGAGCATGCCCAGTAGTGGTTGATGAGGGCTGTGAGGAAGAAGGAGTTTGGTTTATTGATTCTGCTTGTGTGTGGTGGTGGAGGGGATGCTTGGTACACAGCAGCAAGTGTCCAACAGCCATTTCCTGTAGTGACGGAGTCTGTCTTCTAAAGAGGGTTGGTGGAGGGAGGGGAATAACAGTAGTAACCAAGGCTGGTCCTGCAGGCTCAATAATAACTGATGTGTGGCTTTAAGGAGCTTCTTACAGATTGTTTTTAGTCATAAAACTTATATGCGATAATGGGTAACACCATTCTGGAGAGATTGCTATGGATGAGATAATACACTCAGGGCTGTACGTCCATGACCTCATGCAAGGCATACCATAGCTTGTGAGAAAGTTAGCGCCCATACCATATTTCAGCCAAGGAAAGCGAAGCTCCGGGCGGCTCAGGATATATGGTCAAGTTGCACCACTGAGAAATGGAGGCATAAGAATCTGAAACCGGTTGTCTGACTCCAGAGCCTGTACCTTGAAACACTAATCATTTTATCCCCGGCTTCTGTCATTTTAGGAAAATTGGACGATGCTAAAAATTAGGGGGGGGGAAGTAATCACCCATAATCCAGACGGTGAGAGACAGCGTGTACAAGATATACTAATCCTTCCCCCCATGCTCTGAGCTCCCAGCCCCATTTGTGTTTCCCTGTCATCCACTGGCTCCCTCCCCCTGCCAGCGCCCTGGAGTTGGAGGGGGAGCCCTGGTCTCACAGCTCACTCCCATCCCTCTCTCCTTAGGAGTCATGGAGACTGAGTTGGTTAGTTGAGGGGCGGCAGGCGTGCTGGGCTGCAGAGGCGTGTGGACCCCTGTGAGGGTCCTAATGTGAAGCTGCTACTGGGGCTTCCAGGATGGAGCTCTTGGAAGGGGCTGTAGCAGCCAAGAAGCCCGTCTCCAGGGAGTGGAGGGCGAAGCAAGCAGGAAGGCAGGCAAGATGCACAGAGCACAGGGTTCTAATAAAGGGGGAGATGAGAGCATCCCCCCTGCCAGTTACAGCTCCTTGAGGCCAGCCAGCACACACTACAACTGTGCCAAGACCAATCTTCTTATTTTCTTCTTCCTTGCTCCTTTTCTTCCTCCCTTCATACTGAGGATTAAACCCATCTCCTAGCTATATCCCCAACCCATTTTAGTTTTTAATTTTCAAACGGCCTCACTAAGTTGTTGAGGGTCTCACTAATTTGCCGAGGCTAACCTTAAACCTGAGATCCTCCTGTCTCAGCCTCCCAAGTACCTGGGATTACAGGCATGCTCCACAACACTGGGAAAAACCAACCCTCTTCTAATATAAGCTTTCTTGAGTGAGTTTCTCTTCCTGGTAACCCAGCGATCCCTGACCTAATGACAACGACCACTGGCATTCTGAAGTTTTCTTCTTCCGTTCATTTTTGTCTATAAACTCAGATACAGAAAACTGAGTTCCCAGGTCACGGTGCACCATCATCACTGGCTTAGGTGAGGCCCCTCTCATTTGATTTATCTCCCCACTCCCATTTATCCATATTTTCAGTCCCCTCCCCATAGTCATACTGTCTAATGTTTGATACTAGGGACTGAACCTAGGGGCATTCTACTCTGGGCTACACCGGCAGCACTTTCTGTTTATTGTTTGGGAACAAGGTCTCGCTAGGTTGCTAAGGCTGTCCTGGAACCTGTACTCCTCCTCTCTCAGCTTCCCAAGTACTGGGATCATCGATACCCACCACTGTGCCTGCCTGTCTGACGTTTTTGATAAAACGTCTGACATTTTGATGTCCCTAATGCGTGTTTACTTTTATAGTACGAAGGGTTGTTTGCTATGTGTTTGCAATTTTAATAAGCTTAAATGTCAGTGTGCTATCAGTCTCATTCATTTTCTGCTCTGTGTGTGTGTGTGTGTGTGTGTGTGTGTGTGTGTTACACTTGGTTTTAAAGCTCAATTTTGATTCTCTGTCTTTGTTGTCTTCTCGTAGTTTATGTCTTCTGTTCTTGATGATTTCATAGCCACTTCCTTTTTACTTAGCGCCATAATGAGAGGGCGTTGTGATTATGGCACGGGGAGACACCTAGCTTCGTATCACATGCCTTTCTTCCAGGAGCTCATGTTGGGACATCGTTTCAAAAATCTCCAGCGTTGCGAGGTGTTCTTCTCCTCAAGCTATACACGGAGACACTTCTCAGCTTTCCTCTCCTAGTTTCACTGAGGAAGATGGTGGTTGATCGATAGAGGAGACTCTGGGTCTGAATCCCGCTGCATACCCCTCAGCCTTGCCACATGTGTGGAGAGCTTGCTAGTTGGTGGGGAAGGACAGGAGCTAGCATCATGGTGGACTTTACCCAAGTCTGAGCTCTAGTCTCCAGGAAAGCGGAGCTAGGAGTGGTGAATGTATTAGTTAGAACTCTTTCGGTTGAGATGGCAGAAACCTGAAACTCAAAAGGGCATTTCTTGACTCTACATACAAGGGTACATTTCTCGATATATATGATATATAAAGGAACATTTCTTGTACCTTGATATGTACGGCAAACTTCAAGAGTGTCAGTCCACTGTTGAAATGGCCATTGGCTACTGGTCTCCCCACCCCTGGGCTCTTCTTTCTCTGGGTTAATGTCATTCTCCAGTAAGTTCTTCCCAAAGAGAGGCAGGATTGATGATGGGCAGCTTTAGGCTTACACTCCATAGCCTTAGGAATCCCGGAAAATAGATATCAGCTGTTTCTCAGTCATTCCAGAAAAAGCCCTCAAATTCATTTAGTTTAGGCCGAATAGATCACAGGTCCTTCCCTGACCAGTCACTGTGACCCAGCACGCCTGGGCCTGGGCCATGTAGGTGGGATTAGCTCCATCTGCAGACAGAGGAAAAAGGGATCCCAGGGTTCCATCACAAGGAGGAAAGGGAGCAGATGGTGGACAGGCAATTCCCAGTACACAGACACCAGCAGAGGCTGAGGGCATTGTGAGAGAGTCCGTAAAGAGTCCATCTAGGGGGTGAGGAGTGTAGGGACAAGGAGTCGTAGGATGAAGCAGGTCAGCAGGGGGACATCGGTGTGTCTTAGCTGCACATGGAGCGTGAGCACATCTCACAGGTCAGGGTAAAAGCAACCAGAGAATAAAGCACAGTGTTAAGAATCAAAAGACCTGGGTTCAAATCCCAGTACCGCTGCTTTCTTCTACTTGACTCAGGCAAATCCCTTTGCATTTTTCTCAACTGTGAAGTGGAAATTCCTGTGTCAATACAGGACAGTTGGATAAAGATGGTGCAGAGCCTGACCCAGCACAGACACCGGCTGTTACGCTTTTTGCTCTCCCAACCCCTAACACCACTTATCACGGTGTGTCAGGACCACATATCTGCGTGTTTATGTCCCTCCTTCTATTGTGAATACTTTAAGGCCAAGAGCTGCAGATAATTCATCTCTGTCTTCCCCGTACTGAGAACATAGTAGGGGATCAATAAATACTAATTACATAAATGAATGCTCATTTGAGGTCTGACTTGGAGTTAATTAAGTGGATGATTAGTGAAAACACTGACCCAGAGACCATCCTTCCTTGAGAAATTCCATCTTGACCCTCATCTCAACCTTGACCAGAGCATCATACTTGCACTTGATCCAAATCGAAATCCTACCCTGAGCACACCGAAATGCTGAGCCCCTGCCCGACGTTAGCCCGTCCTTGAGTCTTACCTAGAGAAAGGCCAACTAATAGTGAAACTGGGGAGGGCTGGAGTCTGAGAGACGGCGTAAGCGGTAGTTTATGAGAACGCACGTAGAGATGAATATCCTTTGTACATTTAGCATGGCAAGAGTTTAATGAATGAGGCCACTGGGATATGTGGGGCTTTATATATCATGCCCCGTATTTATATTCCTGTCAACTTTCTTCGCTTAAGCGATATATTTATTACAGTCCATTTCGCCGTTTCTCGCAAGATAGATACTGCATCATGTTGGACAAAAATAAGTGAGGCAGAGGTGGGTCCGGAATGATGTGACAGCAGGGAGAAGATCTGGAGCGGAGGGTGGGCGGGGGTGGGGGGCCGAGTCTTTGCAAAACCATTCTGCTTTCCCCTCAAGCCAGTGGGAGCACTGAGGGCCTTGCTGGGTGGTCCTAGAAAAGTAGCCCCCACTCAAGTTTGTGGCTCAGAAAAATAAGGGGAATCAACTTAATTTTATGTTTCAACCTGACTGGGTTAAAGGGATACACAATTAGCTGGTAAAATATTATTTAGGGGTATGTCTGTGAAGGTGTTTCTCAAAGCAACTGGCTTTTGAATCAATAAACCAAGAAAAGAAGGTCCACCTTGCCCCATGCGGGTGGGCACCACCTGCTCCTAGAGGGCCTGAAAGGCAAATGTGCTTTCTCTTCGTCAGGGAGGGAGCCCATATCTCCCACCCTCAGATGTCTCAGCTCCAGGTTCCCAGGCCTTTGAACTCAGATTGAATTACACTACCCTCCTTTCAAGTTCTCCAGCCTGCAGAGAATACATCATGGGACTTTTTTTTTTTTTGCCATACTAGAGATGGAACCTAGGGATGTTCTACCTCCAAGCAATACCCACAGCCCTATTCTTTATTCTTTATTTTGAAACAGTCTCACTGAGTTGCAAAGGACCTCACTAGGTAGCTGGGGCTGTCCGTGAACCGTGATCCTCCTGTCTCAGCCTCCCAAATGCTGGGATTACAAGCGTGGGCCACCACACTGGCCGATCATGGGACTTCTTGACGTTCATAATTGCCAACCACATGATAAATTCATGTGCATATATATAGATTTACATTGTATTATTGTATTAGAGTTCTCCAGAGAAATAGCACTTAATTTGTGTATGTATATAACAGAAGTATACATATAGAAGTTTTATATATATGTTAGATATATAATCTATAACAGAACTTATATATGTGCTAAATTTCTCAGTTTATTAATAATATATTAGCACTCTCCAGAGAAACAGAACTTATATACATATGAAACATATATGTGTAACTCAGATATATAAGTTATTTCATAGGTATAACATATATAAAACATAAGTTATGTTGTATACACAACATAAAACACATATATATACATATATACATATATACATATATATACATATATACATATATATACATATATATACACACACACATATATATTGTATACACACACGTCCTATTTCTCTGGAGAACTCTGATACACTCTTCAATAAACTTAAAAATTCAAGTGCATAGAGCATGTTCCCATCTTCGGATTATTCCCAAACCCTGATGAGTCCAGCTTGAACTGGGTAATGTTCCTCTATACCAATCAATCAGCTGTGGCCAGCAGGCAAAGTCAAATTGTAACCTGGTTTCTATGACCTGGCCACATGGCCAGGATTGGTGTGAGGTTAGAAAAATTTCTAGGACGAGAGAACAAAGGTTTGGGGGGAGTACTGTCCTCTAGGCATCAAATACCAAGTGCTATTATTGACCAAAGCCTTCCCGTATCTCCTACTTCCCCTCTTCCATTAACTTTCTATTAACTTTCCAAAACATCTCCTTAGCATGATTTTCAAGGTGTGCTGTGATCTGACCTGCCAATATAGATATGCCTGCCCTGATCCCCAACTTTCGTTCTTAAATTCCAGACATGACAAGTTGCCTGGAGGTCCCTGTAGAGGCCACTTTCTCTCCTGTCCCTAGTCATTTGTACATGTTATTCTCTAGCTGGAAATGCCTTTCTTCTTATCAGGAGCTTTTTCCCCATTTGGACTCCCTCCACCTAGCTGAGGGGCTGGTAGGTCTCACTTATATTCGCTCTGTCTCTCTCCACCCTATACAGCATCACAATCATCTGTCTATTTATTTGTTCTCCCTATTAGATGGTGAGCTTCTTAAGGTGGAGGTATGTCGTGCATCTGTCTGTCTTCAACACCTAACCCAGGACTCAACACACAGGCATTCAGTAAACGTTTGTTATGGGAAGGACAGGACCCTAGGGCTGAACCCTTCACACATCACAGGGGGAACTCCGAGATCGATGTTCAGAGCTGGGCACCTAACGATGCAGGAATTATGGGCCTGCAGTATTTAGTGGAAAATTTTCAACAAGAGCTTCTTTGGTTTCTAATTAGAGGAATTATGTTAATGAGCCACCTTGCAAAATCCCTGGTAATCATGTTCCAAACTTACCCCACTGGGTCTCATTTAGATACAAAGGATAACAGAAACATGGCGGTAATGAAGACAATTTCTGGCCTCAATTAGCACGTGCTGCCCTGATTGCACCCGGAGGATCTCCTGTCAGCCAGACACAAAGAGCCAGCTCAGCAAACCGCAGCCTTGGGGCTTTTCCAAGCTCTCCTCTATTACCTTTCCCACCGCCGACTTGCTAAGTTTGCTCACGCTCCGGCTCGCCATGCATTTAGTCGACTGATCACCTTTATGGCACTGAGATGAATGTCAAATATTGATTCTTTGACTCTCTCTCAATGGCTGTTCATTGAATGATCCCCGCGTCTGCGAAGATAAGAAGAGAGTTACATGGAGATATCAGACATCGGCTTTGGCCTTCAAGGAGTTGACACATGAAATATTAGCCAGAAATGCTTGGTAATAGGTACTGAGGTGCACATTCACTTCTCCATTCGTTCAATTGATCTTTCTGTCGACTTCGTTTTAGTAGAATGTTCTAACAGGGTTCTGTCTCCCTGATCGCAGTGAGGTTTTGGACTTCTCCAGGAACCAAAAGCGAGGACAATGCTTTCAGTGTGGGAATCATGAGATGTATAATTCAGCAGCTGTCACACTGACAAAGATACGAAGATGGAGGGCTGTCTGTCCCAGGTCTCCTTGTTCCAGAGTAAGAGCACCTGGGTCTCTATCAAAAAGGATTGTTAGCCAGGCTTTAGGGATGATGTGAAGCAATACATTGTCTAACTGCTCAAGGTAGTCATAATTTTTCTTCTAGTATGTGTTCCTTCCTTCTTTCACATACCCATGATTTTTAGTTGTCTATATGGTTACTTAAAGTGAGCACCACATGTCCTACCTACTCCCTTAATGACTAAGTTCCGACCAGTGAAATGTAAACAGAAACCTGATTTGTACCCTTGAACAAAAAGGGCTGGGTCTTCTCATTTTCTTTCCCCCTTTCCTTATGATAGCAATGTAGATATGGTCATAATCTCTCAATTGGCAACTCTAAGACGGTGTAATACATGCTAAGAAGGGGCAAATATATCCAGATGTGGTGGCTCCAAACTGTAATTCCAGTAAGGAAGCTGAGACAGTAGGATCACATGTTCAAGGCCAGCCTTAACAACTTAGACGCTTTCTCAAAATAAAAACTGAAAAGGGGCCAGGCGTGGTGGCGCAGGCTTGTAATCCCCGCACTTAGGAGGGGGAGACAGGAGGATCGCACAGGTTCGAAGCCAGTCGCGCTGGCTTAAGAGACCCTGTTTCCAAATAAAAATATAAAAAATAGGTCTGGGAGTGTATCCTGGAGGTAGAAGGGCTCCCAGGAACCCCAGTACCACACACACACACACACACACACACACACACACACACACACACACACACACAAACTCAAAGGGATGGGTATATAGCTTGGAGGTAGAATAACCCTGGGTTCAATCTCCAGTTCAAGGAAAGAAGGAAAGAAGAAAGGAAGGAAGGAGTGTGTGTGTGTGTGTGTGTGTGTGTGTGTGTGTGTGTTGGAGAGGACCAAGAAGTGGCATCTTTCCTAGCCTTAGAGGACAGAGTGATCCTGAAGGCTTCTTGAAGGAGGTTCCATCTTTGTTCTTAGTAGCTAACCATTTAGCTTGTTTGCATTCTTCTAAATCTTAGTCTTCTCTAGATAACCACTAAGCATTTAACTTCCATTTCTCTGATTTAAAGACAATATTTCAGAATTTGGGGTTTTCTATAACAGAATACCAGAGAGTGGAGGGCATATACACAGTAGGGATGTATTTCTCCCCATTTCTTGGAGGCTGAGAAGTCTAAGATGGAGGTGTTGGCAGATTTGGTGTCTGGTAAGGATCCACTTTCTGACTCACAGACTGCTATCTTTGTGGTCTACAGGGTAGAAGAGGCTAGGGAGTTCTCTGAGGTCTTTTTTATAAGGACACAAATTTCATTCATTACAAACTTTACCCTCATGTCTGAATCACACCCTACAGGTCCTACCTCCTAATACTATTTGTTTGGGGATTAGGATTTCAACATGAATTTGGGGGTGACACAAACATTAAGACACTAATAGGTATTATAGCAGCGTACAACAAGCAAACATACTTTCCTCCCAACATGAGCGGAAAAGAGCAGTCGGTAAGACCAAGGAAATGTGCACAGAGTTTGGAAATGCTGAGCTTTGGAGAAGGGAGCTAAGGCCCTTCCTGCAGACTCCCCTGGCCAGGCATTCCAGATGCCTGCCTTTATTTCTGCAAAGCTGTGCGATGGTTCCCTGCAGGGAAACTGGCTGGTGCTGCCTTGGTCTGTGGGCAGTGGACTTGATCTTGCTCCCTGGTTATCTGTAGAATGTGTAGGCTCAGTGGAGACAGAGGCAGGGTCTGCACACTCTTGAAGCTGTAGGAAAATGATGAATCAGAAGAGCAAGAGAAAATAGTCTGGCGCAAAAGAGGCAGGCAAAGGTGAGGAAGCAAGAAGGATGCGAGACAAGAGTGAGGATTTGGGAGAAAGTTGCAGAGTGAGGTCTTGAGTCCCGATCACCGTGTGTCACATGGGGGTGCCCACCTGGAGAGCTGTATCCACCAGGATTCATTGGGAAATAAAATTCTCTCTGTTCAGGTTGGCTTGGGAGAAATTTTTTGGCTCTTGAAACTCAGAGGCCCAAGTTTCCTTTCAGATCTGCCTGTGTTCAGGGATGTTGGTGATGTGATTTGATTTAGATATAAGTCTAATCTCTTCCTCTTCTTTGGGGTGTTATTTTATGTGCTTCTTCATTCTGGTGAACCACAGCAGCTTCAGTTTAGCCTCCCAGTGTAGCAATGGAAAAAAGAAATAAAAACATTGCTTGTACATTATTTTCATCTAGAACCTCAAGTCTAAAACCTCTGGGCCCAGGATGAATTGTATGCCTGGACCTGAACCAACTACCATAGCCATGGGCCTGTGGTACAATATTACCCCTGGCCAGTCTGATGTGAATGGATAGCAATTGGAAGTCAACCTCTTGTCTTTCTAATTGACTCTATTTCCAAGCCATTGAAGAATGAAAAACTATGGTTACCCAAAGGAAAGAAAGAAAAAATAATAATATTTATTCCCAGGGAAGGGGAAGAGGTATTGGTCATGCAAAACCAACCAGTATCTACCCAGAAAGCAATAATAATAATTGCTAGTATTACTCTAACTTAATCTCTGCACTGTTTTAAACCTCAGGTATTTTACTGAATTTTCCAAGTATCTCAATGAAGTAGCTATCAGTTGTGTCTAGTTTGTAGATGGAGGAATTAAGACCAAGTGAACTAAATTTCAAGGTCACATGATTCAAATTGGAATCCATCTGACCCCAGAGCCTGTGTTTCTTCTGCTAAGCCACATCTCCTCTTATTTATTTATTTATTTATTTATTTATTTATTTATGTGGTACTGGAGATCAAAGCCAGGGACATTCTACCTCTAAGCTATACCCCCAGCCCTATTTTATTTTACTTTTCTTTTGAAGTAGGGTCTCACTAAGTTGCAGAGGGCCTCACTAAGTTGCTGAGGCTGGCCATGAACCTGTAATCCTCCCATCTCAGCCTCCTAAGTACTGGGATTATAGTAGTACCATCATGCCCAGCCATACACCTCCTCTCTTGATGATGACCTACATCTACATTTCTGTGCCTCAGCATCATCACTTATCCAATAGAGACCTTCCTCACTGGGTTATTGTGAGTATTGAGTGGTACCTACTCCGTAAATGTAAGCAATTACTATTGGTGGTGGCTGAGCTCCTGACTACGCTCCTGGGAGGCTATGCAGGGAAGCCAGTCTGATAAAGAACCCCTCAATTGTGTCTCACCCAGTTGTCTCTCCAGAGAGGAGCAGAGCATGGCTCTTGCAATCAGATTCCAGGTCTTTGTACTTATGCAGAACTTCCATCAGTAAAGAATTCTGTGGAAGCCATCAGGTCTTGGGATTCTGGGAATGCTGCCTCTAGGTTGTAAATGGCTCTTTCTCCCAGGTGGAGGAGGGGGCCAGTGCACTCGAGGAGGGCTGGAGGAGCTGTGGGATCTCTAGTTGTCCAGGGAAGCACTGGCCTTAGGCTCCATTGACTTTCTCCCTCTCCTCTTCCTCTCCCTCCTTTTCCTCCTCACTCAGGGGGCAGCCTGCTGCGCTGGAGATTGGCATATTCTTTTTGCATCTGCCAAGCTGCAGCATCATGTTGATGATTGCCTGCAAATGTGAAATAGTTGGAACTGTTTTGCACTTCAATGGATTACCAGGTGTTAGTTCTCTCCTGGCGGCGGTGGCAGATAGAGATGACTCTTCTTCTGGTATGCAGGGGAGGTAAAGGGAGTCTCCATCTCACCTGCCCCATCAGTGACTTCTGGGCACTTGTGTGCCTGTTGTTTGCCTGGCATTTGGCTTACAGAATATCACATAATCATCTCTACACACAGTCCCCTGAGAAAGATTTAGTTCTCCCCAAGTATATTAGCTAGCTTTCCATTACCATAATGAAATACCTGAGACAAGATACTGATGAAGAAAAAGAAGATGATTCAGTGCACAGTTCTGGAGTTTTAAGGGCCCAGCACCTGCATGGGCTTGGTCATGGTGAGCGCCTCATGGATAATGGCAGATGTCAAACAGTGATGGTGGAAGTGCGTGCCAGAGCAGGCAAGTGCATCCTGAACCCAGGGCAGAGAGGGCTGGAGGGGTTGGCCTGCTCTGTTTATAATAACGCTCTCGCAAGGACTCCGGGATCTATGAGAACCACCTTTCAAGGGCACACCCCCACCCTCCATGACCCAAGGATCTCCTGTTAGGCTCCAGCTTCCTGCAGTGCCACCCTGAGGACCCAGCCTCTAATCAGTGTCCCTGGGGGACACTCACACCAAACCATAGCACTAAGGTAACTGATGGAACTCAAGGTGCCGCTGAGAGACCGCATCTAAGGGCGACACTTCAATGCAGACATATCTGATGCTGAGCACCTCTTGTTTTCTACCTCCCCACCTGGGCTTTGGGAGGTGTCCTGAAGGAGTGACATTTTGCTTTCTCAGAGCATGGGCTTTGGAGCTAGACCAGGGGTTGCCATATGCTTTCTGCAAAGGGTCAGAGAATGAGAAGTGTTTTTTATTTATTTTCTTGAGCAACACGATCTCTGTTCCAACAACTCATCTTTATGTTGTGGCATGAAATTAGCCACAGATGATGATAAACTAAGTGGTCTTGGCCAGGTCCCAACAAAACTGTACTTAAAAAAACAGGCAGCCAGCTAGCTGGTTAGTGCTAGTTAGCTAATCCCTGGACCAAATCGCCCGAGTTTGTTTGTCTCCTGTATTTTCCAGTTACCGGGTGCGACCTTATCTATCTTCCCTGTGCTTCAGCTTCCTCAACTGTACAGTGGGAATCATAATATCTCCTAGCACTCATCACAAGCATGGTGCCTTATGGGTTACTGAGATGAGGAGATGCATGAAGTGCTCTTGTAACAGCGGCTGCCATAGAGGACGGGCTCAGCACCAACTGGTGTTATTAACGTCTACATCATCTCCTTCTGCATCATTCGAAGGACCTGGGTCTGGCCAACATAGGAGGAGCAGAGGGTGGTACTGTGTTCCCTGCTCCTGACTTTCTGCCCAGGCTGTGAGTCTGACCATATGGCTTTAGCTTGACCTCTGGTTTCTAGAAACTTCTTTCCCAAGAGAGGTTGGGAGGAGATGGTAGGGACCAGCCCCACAGGCACTTGCTGGAATTTAGGGCTCTAAGACTTGATCTTAAGCAAGAGAAGCAGAGTGGAATCAGAGTTAAGTTTTCATATCACATGGGCCTCCTTGAGACTTGATATCTTCCTCCATCTAAAAACTACTGGGGACTGAAATTTGATAAAATCATGATACGTTCATGTATCAATATGCCAATATGAGACCCACTATTCTGAATAATTGTTATATATCAAAAAAGAAAGAAAAAAGGCCGGGCGTGGTGGAGCATGTTTGTAATCCCCGTGCTTGGGAGACAGAGACAGGGGAAGCGCGCAGGTTCTAAGCCAGCCGCACTGGCTTAAGAGACCCTGTTTCCAAAAATAAAAAAGTATAAAATAGGTCCGGGAGTGTAGCCTGAGGTACAAGGGCTTCCAGGAACCCCAGTACCACCAGAAAGAAAGAAAGAAGAAAGAAAGAAAGAAAGAAAGAAAGAAAGAAAGAAAGAAAGAAAGAAAGAAAGAAAGAAAGGGTGCCAATACCTACTTGGTAAAGACTTCTTAGAGCACTTAGCATGTGCCAGGCACTGTTTCAAATGCTTTAAATATAAGAATCATTGAATTGTTAAGAGGGCCTTAAGAGGTAGGAAATATTATAATCCTGACATATTAGTTTCTTGAGGATAATAGACAAGTGACCACAAATTGGGCTGCTGAATAGGGTTGTATTCTCTCACAGTGTTGGAGGCCAGAAGTCTGAAATCAAGGAATCAGCAGGCCCACTCTTTCACAGAGGCTCCAGGTGAGATTCCCTTCTATGCCACTTCTGTCTCTGGGGGCCGCTGGCAACTCTTGGTTCATGGATACATGTACCTCTCCTCCTGGGATCATGTTGTCTCCTCCTCCTCCTCCTCCTCTTCCTCCTCCTCCTCTTCTTCCTCCTCCTCTTCCTCCTCCTCCTCTTCCTCCTCTTCCTCCTTTTCTCTCTCTGAAGTATCTCTTATATCTCTCTGCTTCTCTTTTAAAGACACCTACAATGGCCCTCAGAGCCCACCCAGGTGATGTCTTTATCGAAAATCCTTAGTGACATCTGCAAATCTTTACCTTAGAAGAAGACAGGCAGAGGCTCTAGAGATGGGGTCCTGCTAGCTTTGGGAGCCACCATCAGCCCACCTTGTATTACAGATTGCATGGACAGTAGGTGGCAGAGAGCCCTGGCTCAGGGTCTGTGCCCTTAACCCCTGTGCCCTGCTGCATCCTCGAGGGGGCCTCGCCTGGGTGGTTTTAAAAGCACAGGAAGCACTTAGCATGGGGAGTGGCAGGCAGGGTGGGGGAACGGGTAGGAGGTGGGAGGAGGCTCCAAGGAGCCCATCACACACAGTTAACCTAGTAATAAGAAGCCAGTGGTTTTGAGGCTTTGTCAGAATATTCCCTGTGGTCAAATCCAAACCACATCTGGGCGATGTGCACGATGATGTCCCCTTCTCTCTAGAATTATTAGAACAAAAGGATTTTTGCTCATTGGAAAGCCCAAAGCCAGTGAAGTCACAAGCTGTTGCTCCCCGCCTCCCGACTCCACGTCCTGTGCTGGTCTCCAGGCCTGCTCTTCGGCCTTTGACTAAGAGGAAATGACTTCAGTGGTAGGTGCTGATCCATGTAAATGAGCCCGGCTCCGAGGCACAGGAAGTCCCTCTTGCCCTCTTAATCCGCTTCACCATATGCTATGCGGGCTCTGGACCCAGCGTCCTTAGCTGAGAGCCATGTCCTTTTTGATGTGATTTGGTGGCAATGTCTATGATGACTAAGGGCTCCCTGAGGTCACACATAAACCCCAGGCTTTGGGGTCCTTGGCTTCCGGGCCAGATGTTTTCCTCCTATTAATGCATAACATTTCAGCAGGGATTTTCTGTTCTTGCTCACTCCCAAGTGCTGGGGCTGCAGCCACCAGGCAGCAGGAGCAGTGGCACAGTGGAGCCTGGCTTGTGGGGCTCCGGAGTTGGCACTTAGGAATGCCCCATTAGGACTCTCTGCACCTCAGCGCCTCCTAGAGGCAGTGAATGGTAGTGCGCTTACTGGGGTAGCACTGTGCTCCCTGGTGGACACAGTGTTCTAGTAAAAGGGCCTGACTCAGCCCCAGAGAATACCTGCTGGCCTGATTCTAGATTGCGTGGCAACATTTCTGCACCAGAATATTTTCCCTGCTGGTGAATATGAATATGTGTTTCCTCTCAGTTATTTCTCAGGGGATGGATGAATGGATGGATGGATGGATACATGGATACATGGAAGGGAGCATGTTATCTGCAGAACTTACTGTGTTGGACATGGTTAGATATGTCCTCTAATCCAATGTAAACTCTAATGTATTGAGAGGGGCTGCTCTGCTCTGAGGCCACGGGGCTCTTCACATGCCCAGTGCATCATGGGACACACCAGCCACCATCTTGAACAAGCAGAGGAATGACTGACAGTATTGGTTAAAAAAGAAAAGATGTAAGTGTGACATCTGCACCAGACTGCTGACCATGCTGCCTATACTGTAGGAATATTTATTAATGACTAATTACTGGATGAAAAAGGTCACTGATGAAGAGCAATCAGAAGGGTCCAATGCCAGGGTGTACATTATTATAGCATTATTATAGTGTATATTATTATAATGGGTTTACCCATTATAGCAAAAAGTCAGGCAAGTGGTTAAAAGTCGGGCAAGTTTGAATTCAAATCCTAACTCTGCTACTTCTTAGACACGTGACCTTGAGAAAGACTGTTGTTCCTCTGAATCTCAGTTTTCTCGTCTGTGAAATGGAAAATGACTATTCCTCATGGGCCTATTGTGAGGTTTACATTAATTTGAGATGACACTTATATAATTTTATTTTTTTTAGTCTTTTTTAATAATATAAAATGTATTGCATATAGTTAAGACATGGCAGAAGGCAAACTCTACTAAGTGGTAGAAGAACCTGCAGGGGCTTTTCCTTTTGTGTGAATCTCACAAGAGCAGAGGGGAGGCTGTAGGTCCTTGGAGCTACAGGAACCACAGAATGGGCTTCTCACCCTGTGATGCTAGGCATGGAACCAAGACCTCTCATATGCTAGACAGGTGCTCCACCTCCCAGATGCACCTCTAGCCCCAGAGCAGGTGTATTAATCCAGGCCACTTCTGTTGCTGTTGCTTCCTGTGTGTTCAGGATGGCTACTGGCCTGTCTC
Organism: Muscardinus avellanarius; assembly: GCF_963383645.1. Classification (NCBI taxonomy): domain Eukaryota; kingdom Metazoa; phylum Chordata; class Mammalia; order Rodentia; family Gliridae; genus Muscardinus; species Muscardinus avellanarius. Next base: position 97,194,955 of record NC_137796.1, on the reverse strand, counting down.
ATGACACACCATGTGTGTAAAGCACATCTTGGCCTCAGAGTATCTCCAACTCAGTTAATAAGAGTCTAACTTCCCAGGCCCCTAGACCATTGGTAATGACAGACATCAGCTAGTAGAAGGAACCCGTCTGTGCTTCTTCTACTTTACATCAGAGCCCTACCTTCAGACGTGGATGATGGTATCAGGGACTCAGCAAGGTCACTGTGTTCCTTCAGGACCCTCACTCATAATGACCAACTGCAAGACAGTGTGGTATAGTATCAGAGACACAGGTCTTGGATTCTGACCCGTCCACCCACCACCAGGGTGAATTTCAGCCAGTCATTCTGCTTCTCAGAATCTCCATCTCACGGACAGAGAGTAGCAGAGAAGTTAAGAGACGTGTCTAAAGTCCCACAGCCAAGCAGTTTAACTCCAGGACAGTCTGACTCCAGACCCTAGTCTCTTCCTCCTATCAAAGGCCATTTGTCTATTTCTAGTGTTCTATTAAAACTATCATTTTAAAATGCAAGCTGTATTATTAATCAGGTACAGCGAGGCCAAGAGATCAGGAGACGACAGCCCTTGGAAAGATAGTTTGTTATCCGCAGTTCAAGAAGAGCAAGGGCTCCAGGCCATCCAGATAGGACTACGGGAGGAAGCGTGGGGGTTGGCCAGGAGATGGGAGGGGTGGGTGAGAGCTTTATTGTGGCTTCCATCAGGTGAATGGATGAGGCAGGGTAATGATGTAGGCTGATTGGCTAGTTAGAATAACTGTAGACTCTGGGGTATAGGGTCCGACCTGAATCATCTGGTGCTGGGGTAATTAGGACAGGAAAATACTGGCATGGGGTATGTGAGCCTGGTAATAGAGGCATTTGAGGAGATGGGCTTTGGGTCCACTGGTTTGCACAGGAAAGGTAAATTTGGGCTCTCTGGAAATCAACTAGTCCTGGGAAGGGCAGCCTCTCACATTAGCAAGTCTCTAAGAAGTCAAAGCATCATAAAATACAGAAAATTTCAAAAGCATAATTAATATGATCAACCTGGGTGGAGTTTCTGAGCCACATAGCTGCCTTTATACTCCTGGGATTTCCAGATGAATGTGCATAATTTATACTTATGTGTAATACAACCTGATAACTATGAAGTACAATGATGAGACAGCATTAGCTGCCAAATAATGATCTTCCTAAACAATTCCAAGTACAAAATAAACACACACACACACACACACACACACACACACACACACGAGCTTTCCTACAAGTTAATAAAAATAAATAATAAAAGGATTAGAATAAATCATAGTAGAAATGTAAAATACCTAGAAATAAACTTAATAAGAAACAAGTATATGCAATATGGTATGTGAAATTATAAAATTTTATTGAAGAATATTAATAGGTGAATAAATGGAAAACATATTTTAGTATTGGATACTTGCCAGTTTATCCAAAGTTAAATATTATGCAACATTAATTAAAATGTTCCCAGAGTTTTTTTTTATCACCCAATGAAATACGAAAATCCACACAGAAGAATTTATATATAAAAATATTATGAGATTTTCTGAAAAAGGGAAAGCAATAAGAAACAGAAATTTACCTAAGAGAGTATGTCTCTCCTACTCAGCTATGAAAGTGGTTTTAAGTGTGGCATTCACAGTAAGTGAAAAGGGTAAGCAATACACCGAAAGGTGTTGCACGCATGGGTTAAACTTAATGGAAACACAGGCCGTTACTGCACACTTTATCCTACAGTAAGTTTCATGCTGTTTAAATACTTATTTGGGGCTGAAGATATAGTTCCGAGGTATAGCACTGCTCAGCATGCTCAGGCTCTAAGTTTGATCCACAGTACTTCAAAAATATAAATAAATGCTTACATAAAAAGTAAGCAGATACAAAATCTTATTTTTTAAAAAAGCCATAGGTGCGAGTTCTGTTCTTTTGGGAAAGGGAAAGGCCTTTAGAAGTTTGACATCAAAGCCAGAAACCTTCAAGGAAAAACATGGAAGCATTTTATTTCACAAAATTTAAAATGTGCACAGCGAAAGAAAACAAAGTCAAAGGACAAACGATACATTGAGAAGAGTATTTATAGGTTTTATTTCTTTGGTGTTTACGATGACAGCATATAAAATTATTCCAATGGAAAAAATGAGCAAGATAGCTAAAGAAACAAATAGAAAATATGAATGTTTAATGCACATTTAATATTAGTGAGATATATTGAAATGAAACAGCAATGTAAAAATCCTTTTCTCCTTCCTGCTACCAGTTATCAAAATTTTAAAGATTGCTAATGTTCAGAACCAGTGCAGTTCTAAGGAAGTAGACACTGTCATGCATTGCTTGTGAGAGCAAACTGGTTTTGTTTTTCTCTTAGATAATAGAAATCAAAACTCTTTAAAAGACTCATATCCTTTGATCCGGCAATTCTGCATCAAAAAATTTATATGAAAGAAATAGAGAAGAGCACCTAACTGCAAAGGGAGTCCCCATGTTTTTCAATTACTTAAAAAAAAATAACAAGTGAATCCAGGTCTGGTGGCACACTACTGTAATCCCAAGACTTGGGAAACTGAGACAGGAAGATCACAGGTTTGAGGCCAGCCTCAGCAACTTAGCGAGGTCCTCAGCAAGTTAGAGAGACCCTGTTTCAATATAAAGAATAAAAAGGGCTGGAGTGTAGTTTAGAAGAAGAATGCCCCTGAGTTCAGTCTCTAGTAATAATAATATAAGAGCAACAAGAAGTGGAAATAATCTAAGTGTTCAGTGATACGGAATTGATTAATTATCTCTTACATTTCTATGCAACAGAACAAAATTTTATGCAGCAATTAGAAGTTATGGTGTGAGTGATATACATAAATATGCACAAGAAAGATCTCCATGATACAATGATAATTAGAAAAAGAAGGTCGCAAAGGGGTATATATATCATAATCCTGTCTAAGTAAGAAACGATATAATCCCTGTTTGAAAAAAGATAAAAAATATCAGATGAGAAATTGTTAATAATTGTACTTTGGGGTGGTTGATTAAATGTGATCTCTAATGTCTACACACACACACACACACACACACACTATTGCAGAGAACTTGTATTTTTTATACTATAATTGGTGCAATATAATTCTACATCATAGTGAGATTCAAAATAATATAAACACACATGCACGCATCACTTGGTGTATTTCCACCCATAAGTCCCCTTCCTTTCCCTCCCTTCCCATACATGTTAGTGAGATTGGGAGTGAAATCTTCTTGTATGGTCATAACCGTATCTGAACTTCCTCATGACCTTCCTCAGTCCTCCTGTTTCCCCTTCCCACTGCCCACCCCCAGCCCCCTTCCACGACTCCACAGTTTCCTTTCCTCATCTGAATAACGTCCCTTTTGCTTCCTATTTTTGTTCTATCTTCCACATTTGAGAGAAAACATATGACCCTTGACTTTCTGAGACCGGCTGATCTATAAATCTATTAGGAAGTAATTTCTCGGTTGTTTTCTCCTTTAATGGGGCAGTCAGACAACGGGGGAGGGGCGTGGAGGATGAGGTTGGGTAAAAGAATTCAGTTTCTGTCCTTGATTCTGCTGAAAGTAAGGGGAAAAAAAACTCTCTGCAGAGCATTCATTGCTCTGACCTTCACTATTAAATGAAATTAGAAGGCCACTCGAAAAGAGAATGTTTTCCCTCCACATTTGCTATAAATATTTAAAGTGGAAAATATGGATTATATCAGAGGTGGTTGAGGAGTCCAAGGCGGGAAGCCTAGTTTCTGGGCAGGCGTGAGCATGGGAAGGAATTTAGCTGAGTGGTGAGGGGCCCTCAGAAGGCTCAGTTGACTTGGGGTTACTCGGATGGACAGATTGATGGTGCTGATGATGTTGGAGAAATGACAGAGGTGCTGGGTAGGCTGCTCTCTATTACACTCCACCATCAGGATCCAGTGGGCTACTGAGGAAATGTGCAATTAGAAGGAGGGCATCCCACTGGTCACCATGATGCTCTGGGGCTATAAGAGGGTGGTTCTGGCATTAGGAGGCCTTAGTCCCCCTCAGCCAGCCAGTCTTGGTGGCCATCTTTCATGCAAACTTATTAGCATATCCATGGGGTCTCTGCTTCTCTGGAACCAGCCAGGCACAGAGATGTAAAACAGTTCTCCATACATACCTATCCAGCTGTGTGTGTAGACTAAACACTTACCTGCACATCCAGCTCAACCAGGTCTTGGAGACTCTACGGAGAGCTGAGATGCTAGGATCTTGAAAGCAGAATATGAGATTAAATCATGCCATTTGTCTACCAAATATTTCTTAGGCACAGACTATGAGCCAGGCTGAAAGCTTCAGAGATGACCGAGGAATAGAGCCTGCCCATAAAGAGTTCACCACCTAGTGAGGGAGTTAAACACGAGCACCATTATAGTGCCATATAGTACAGTGCCTGCCTGCAAGTAAAGTTTTCACGTTCTCTCCTTGCCCCAAATCTTCAAGTTCATTTGGTCAAAATCATCTCAAGATTTCAAAGTCACCTCACTTGAGAGCCTTTGGCTTTGGAAGCCGTTGTCAATTAGGATGAGCTAGGTTATGCTGTGGTAACAAACAGCCCCAAATCTCCTCAGTACTTAAAGCGACACATCTGTTTCTCATTCACCTTACATGTCATTCTTAGATCATGGTTCTCATTTTACATTGCAGTTTTCACCCCCATCTGGGGTGAAAAGGACAGGATGAACCAATCATGCACCCGCTCTTAAAGGCTGGAAGTGATGAAGCTAACTTCCACTCACATTCCATTGGCCACAGCACGTCAGATGGCCTGACGGGGCACAGAGGGCAATCCCACTTGGGACTCAGGAATAGGAAAACTAAAATTTTGGTGAACAGCACTAATGTCTACCCCAGATGTAGGCAAATGTTTCATATTTATTGGCTGTGTTATTTTAGGGAAGTCATTAAGCCTTTCTGAGCTTTTTTATACTTTTCAGTAAAATGATAGAACATAAAAAGCTCTATAATTCCATTCCTCTCTCTTTCTCTTTTCTTGTTCCCTCTTTTTCTAAATATAAGAGCAGGGTGGGACCCAACTAAGTACAGAGAAGTTAGGCTCTCCGTAAGTGCACAAGCAGACATCCTAATGAACCTGAGAGCAAAGGAACAAAACTTAACCTCATAGTCCATAAAAAATTTACAGAATTGCAAAGCGCCAAGCAAAAATATAAAAGTTCTCTGCGCTCCGGGAAATTATTGAAGCCATAAAGATCCCAGCTTTTGCAGATGAGGCAGTTGGTGAGTGGAGCAGAGCAAATCAATAATGTCATACTTCTCTCCCGGATCAAAATACTCAAGGAAAATAGCTGCAAAGTAAGAGGGGGACAAGGTCCATCTCAGCCAATCATCGTGCGAGCTAATGCCACGGCAGACTACAGCCTAATAGTCTGGCCTGGAATTTTAAAAGCCAGGAAAGCATTTAATCAAAAGTTGGAGCCACTGTACATTCTAAAGGGTAATTACTCAGCACTTTGGCAAAGGAGAGTCCTGGAGAAAGGATCTGATTGGGGGAGGGGTTGTGCATATTTAAATGAGTGCTGGTTTCATAACGCTAAAGAATTTTTAGGTAACACAAGGCCACGAATAATTTCCCGTTGGAGAATTAGAAGAAAACAGGCAGCGCAAGGTGCTAATCATAAAGGATTACACGGTCCCTGCTCACGGTGGTACCTTTTAGCACAGTGCTAGGTCCTTCCATCCGTCCGTCCGTCCGTCCGTCTGTCCGTCCGTCCACCCATCCACCCACTTATTCATTTATTCACTCATGCCTCTGGCAAATATTTATTACATACTGTTTTAGTCCACTTTCTAATTGCTGTTGCAGAAACAACATAGAGGAGGAAAGTTTATTTTGGCTCACAGTTTCCAAGGTACAGCCCATAGTTGCCTGACTCCAAGACAGACATCATGACGTCGCAGCGTGGAGCGTATAGCGGTGCATCTCATGGCAACTGGAGGGCAGAGACCGGGCTGGGAGCAGAGAGTGAGGCAGGAAGCCACCAGCAACCCCCTTCTTAACCACACACCCTCGGTGACCCCCTTCTTAACCACACCCCGCCTGCCCTAGTTACCGCCCAGTAAATCCATTCAAATTATTAATCCGTCAGTGAGTTTACCCACTATTTAGGCTAGACCCTGATCCAAAAATTGTTTTACCTCTGAATATATTTGCATTGCTGACACGTGAGCTTTCCCAGGGGATATTCTATGTTCAAACCATAAGAAACACCCACTCTGTGACAGGCACACTCTTAAGAACCGAGGCACAGCAATAAGCTTAGGCAAACTAGGGCCCTGCTCTCAGGGAGGTAATGTTATAGTAGGGAAGATGCTGTATTAATAAAAATGAGTTTGACTGTAGGAGATAGTGGTACTTGTGAAGACAATAAAGTGACATGTTGAGCAGGAGTGTTAGGATGCCCTAGGATGCTCAGGGGCCCTTCTCAGAGGAGAGGCTGAAACGAAAACCAGAAAGACAGAAGGATCTGGTGCTCTGGGAAGAGCACTGTAGGCAGAGAAAACAGTGAGAGCAAAGGCCCTGGGTGGGTCAATGTCAGTGTGTTGGAGGAACTCCAAAAGGCTACCATCAGGAGACAGCAGGGGGATGGCTAGAGAGAGGGTAGGGAGGTTGGTGGGGACTAGAAAATGTACAGCTTTATCAGCTAAGACACAAAGTAGATGCTCATAAGTGTTGGTTGGATGACTGACTGGCTGGAGGGACTGAACACAGTGCACTCCTTCACCCAGGGTTATCCAGATATTTAATGGCTATGTTGAGATAAGATTTGAGCTGCAGTCTCAAAGTCTTATGTAAGCTCCCAGAACTCTCTAGTAGATTAGGAGTAGTAGGAATTAGATTTTGGTGTGGTCAACATATCTGATATTTGCTGAATCCTCATATTCTTAGATCAGCTTTATACATGTCTGACCTTCCCCCATCTCTGTATGCAGCTGGTATCTTTTTCAAATATCTTTAATAGACAAGTAAATTATATATATTTATGATGTTTTATATTATACCTTGTGGAATGAACAAATCAAGCTATTTTGTACATGCATTACAGGTACATCCCATAGTTATCATGTTTTTGCGTCGAGGATATGTGAAATATCCTTTGTCAGTGATTTCCAAGTATACAGTATATTGTTAACTGCCGTCACCGTGGTTTACTCTTGATATGGTCAGGTATGGAATGTCACCTGAAGAGCTCATGTGTTGATGCTCAAAGTCGCTCTAATTGAGTCACGAGGGTTGTAATCTCATCAGTGGATAAATCCACTGTGGTTGATTTACTGGCTGGTCACCTAGGCGGGTGGAGTGTGGCTAGAGGAGGTGGTCCCTGGGGCTGTGGCCTCAAAGACTGTGCCTTTGTCTATGGACGCCCTGGCTTGCTCGCCCTCTCTCCCTTTGGGCCTCTGTGATGTGAGAGCAGAGCCCTCGCTCTCTCCCTGTCTGCTCCTGGTACCATTCCCTGAGCTCCATAGACCCCGCACTCACATAGAGCCCCGAAATCTTTAAATATGTGAGCAAATAAATCTTCCTTCCTCTAAGTTGTGTGCTTGGCTATTTTAAATTTTGGCTGTGAGGATGTTGACTGAGACAACTCTATTTTTATGGCTGAGAAAATGGAGGCTCAGAGGGTTTGAGTCAATGACATAAGTGACCACTGCTGCTAGGGTTGGTTTTTTTTGTGTGTGGTATTGGGGTTCCTGGAAGCCCTTCTACCTCTGGGCTACACTCCCAGACCTATTTTTTTATATTTTTTTAATTTGGAAACAGGGCCTCTTAAGCCAGCACACTGGCTTCGAACCTGCGCGATCCTCCTGTCTCCGCCTCCCAAGTGCGGGGATGACAAGCGTGCGCCACCACGCCCGGCTTGCTGCTAGGGTTTGGATGAGTGTCACCTGAAGGCCCACATGTAAAGGCTTGGTCTCCAGGCTCACACTAATGGAGGTGGTGAAACCTCCAGGAGATGGGAACCAGTGGGGGCTCCTGGGGTCATGCCCCGGAAGGAGATTGCAGGACCCCAGTCTCTTCTTCTGTCATGAGGTGAGCAGTTTGCTATGACATGCATTCCCTGGTGTTGCCACCTGCCACGCCCACCAAGAGTCTGCCCACCAATGCTGCACTGGAACCTCCAAAACTGTAAGCCCAAGTAAACTTTTTTTTATAAGCTAATTATCTCAGGTAGTTCATTATAGTGATGCAAAGCTGACTCATACACAACAGAGAACGGTCCATGGATTCATGACCCCTGACAAACAATATTTATTTTGTTCATTACTGTATTCTTAGCATTTAGCACAGCACCTGATAAACAGTAGCAGCTATTCAGAAATAAAACTGTTATGTAATTGGCTCCTGAATCTAGTTTTTCTCACTGTGAACATTCTTCATCACCAGTAAAAGTCTCTATTGTCAGCCAGGATGGTGGTACATGCTTGTAATCCCAGTACTTTGGAGGCTGAGACAGGAGAATCACAGGTTTGAGGTCAGCTTCAGCAACTTAGCAAGACCCTGTTTAAATAAAAGATTTAAAAGGGCTGGGAGTACAGCTCAGATGTGGAATGACTCTAGGTTCAAATCCCATTACTCCTCCAAAAAGAGTATACATTGTCATCTTAATGATAACTTTGTGTAGATACACCTATGTATTTTATCGATCCTCTATTTTTTTATATTTGATTTTTTTTCATTGTTCATCATTGACAGACATTTCTACCAATGAAAATCTTTGACCTGACGTCTTTGCATATCTGGTAGATTCTATTCTTGAGATAAGCCTCCTCCAGTGGAAATTCTGAATAAAATAGGCACACATTTTAGAAGCTTTGGAGATACAAAGGTGACTGCCCTTTCCAGAGACTGGCCCAGCTCAGCATCTCCCATTTGGATGCTTCCTCTAGAGGCATACATGAACTGCTGTGTGTTCAGAGGGCAGGAGCCAAAGGCATGCTTGTTACATGAGTAAAGAGAAGTGAGGAAAATCCTCATGTAGGCTGGGAGAGAGGTGGCTCAGGGGAGCCCCAGTAGCAGTCTTTAAAGATGTAGAACCTGGAGTGCAGCTGACATCAAACTTCACAAAAAGAAGCCAGTGTCAAGTTGAAATAGCAGGAGCTCAGAAAAGGGGCCGGGAGAACTCAGCCTAGGAGGCATCGGTGCGGAAGGAAAGTGCTTGCGGAGCGGCCATCAGCCGGAAACAGCTCACGTGCGCCAGCTGTGAGTTGGCTTCTGTGAGTGCTTCCCCACATTATTTTTTTTTTCAGCTGACTGTGGGAATAGAGTTGCAGGCACTGAAGGAATGTTTTATTCTGGGATCATCTTTAAAGGAGGTGCCGTAATGGAGATGGAGCAATATTGGATTTAGCTAGATCTTTACAGGAAAAAAATAAATAAATGCAAAAGTCAGTGATACATTTGGCGAAACTGTCTGGATGCATGGGACATATTTTATGATGTCATGGGCATTGAAAGGAGAATTTCAGCTCCAGCTAAAAAAAAACCATTGATTCTCTTGAAGGGGACTGGGGCTGGAAGACCAGTGATTGTGGATTCCGTGGAGACTTTTGGCTTGAAGGTGACCAGCATTCTTTTGTGCTGGCTGATGTCATAGCTCTGAGCATGCCCTGTTATTTTTCCCCAATCATTGTCAGCCATGAAGCTATATTTTTGTTGACATTGACTTCTGTTTAATCGATACGGGTGATAGGTATGGCGAGAGCTTGGATTTTCCTGACAAGTTTACTGCTTCTCAGAGAAAGAGAGAGCAAAGGAAATTGGGAAAGTTTGAGATTCTTGTCGCTTGTCTAAGGAGCCTCTAAGGTAGCTGGACCATCTCTCCAGACAGAAGCCTTCTGTCCTGGAGGCTTTGAAGGGGTTGGAACCTAAGACCTCCTATTGGGTCTTTGTATCATGGGCAAAGCTTCTTAACTAACACTCAGAATCCCCTCTCAGTAGATAAGAGCATATGTTTTGGATTCAGAACGACCGGAGTTTGAGTCTGGGCTTCCTGGCTTTCCTGCCAGGCCTAGGGACACAGACAGGTAAATTCAGTTGGGTTGTGGCTCAGTTTCCCTATTTATAATAGAGGATGAGTATCTTCTCCAGATCTCCTTTATAAATGCTGGTTGTCAATCCCCATCGTGGTTTGGAATAATGAAGTCTTGAGATGGATTGATCAGCTTGTTGAAAATAAATATGCAAGGTTGACAGGGGATGTGAAGTTCAACCACGCAGCAAAAGTCTTCATTGATCTACCCTGTATGAAGCCAAGCAGGAAAGGAGCACTTGATTTAGCACAGAAAATAGTTTCCAGCCCTGATTCGACGGCTAACTTAATATTCAATGTTAACTGTGTCCTTCCCGTCCTCTGCTGGTCCAGCAAAAGCTGGGCACTGACGCGTGACTTGGCTGTGGTCCTGGAACGATCAGCAAAGGCCAGCATGGGGCCAGCACCCTGCTCTGGAAGCTTCTTGGAGCTTTTAACAACATCCTACAAACAGCAGCTTAATAGTCATTCCATGCTGAATGTGGCGAAAGATGGTATGCGTGCAGAGATGGAAAAGCAAGGCTTCTGCCCTCAAAGAGCTTACAGTTTAATTGACGAGAGAGATACAAGCAAGGTCATTTGCCAGTGCTCCATCAATCCCCCTTCTCAGCACAATTCCACTGTGAGAAGCCCTGAGCTCATCATGGGCCTACCGCCTGGTGATTCCTGCAACTCCGCTCTCTCTCCACCTCTGGGCCTTGGCATATGCTGCCTCCCTCACACAGGACCCTCTTCATCCTGATCTGCTTTTAGGACTTAGATCTGTTAGTCTCACCTCTAGGAAGCCTTCCTTGGTTCTCCAAAGCCAGGATAGGAATGACGTTTGGTGCTCCCAGAGCCCCGGCATACTCCTAGTGTGCCCCTGGCTGGAGAGCACTGTCGTTACCTGGATCCTTATCCGTCTCCACTTTATACGTAAAGTTCTTGGGGAGTGGGGATACTCCCTGCCTGGGACATTGTTGGGGCTCACTGAAGTTGTTTTTGTGCACTGTATGAAGGGTCGGGCTTTGGAGAATGGGCAGGAGTTGAATGGGAAGGTGAGAAATAGGGTTTTCCTGGCTTTGGGATGTAAATATGTGTTGAAGCCTGGGTGGGGGAGTTGAGGAAGTGGGTGACAGGGACTGGGGGGCAGAGCTATCTTTCACTGAGCAGACAGAACTTCTACCCCACTTTCCCCTTGATTTAGTACTTAAGGACTTCAGATTCTCCACGAGGAGGCTGAGGTGCACAGCAGAGTTCCCCTCTAAAAGCCTCTAGATGTGGAGGCTTCCAGCCCATTCATGATCAACAATTATTTGTTGAGCACCTATTGGGTACCAGGCACTGTTAAAAAAAACACTGGGGTTCCAGCTGTCATCAAGATGGACAAGGTCTCTGTCCTCCTGAAGAGCAAATTCCAGCAGGCAAGGCCCTCCATAAGCAAAGACAGATACCATTTCTAGTCACCACGGATTCCAGGAAGGGATGTGATAGCACTTAGTGTGGGTGGGGGTGGGCTACTTTACAAAGCCCTGGACAAGGACGATGGTGATGGAGTTGACATCTGAACAGAGCCTTGAACGGTGAGAGGGAGCCATGAGAAGAGCTGGAGGAAGAGAAATTTTGGAAGCTAGAAGAGCATTTTCAAAATTACCAAAGTTGGGGGGAAACCTGGCAAGTTCTAGGAGCCGAAAAGAAACCACCATGGGTAGAGTGAGTTCGAGTTCATGGAGAGGCTTGTGTCTGGCTGGACGAGAGGGCTGGCCTTTCTGTTGGCAGGATGCGCTTTCTTTAAGAAGATGGCATTGTGAGGAGAGCTGGCATTTTCTCCTCTGGGTTGCACAGGAAGAGAGATTGCATCGGGCATTGTTAAGTGCTTTACGCTACTGATCTCTTTATAATTCGTCAAAAACTTTGTGGACTATGAGCTGCCGTTTTTATTCCCATTTTTCAGTTAAGGAAGCCGAGGCACAAAGAAACTTAATTTGCTCAAAACCCAGGATAGTGGCCGATCTGGGATCTGAACCCAGGAAGCAGAGATGACTGCACTCTCAGACGCTAAGTCACTCAGTAGTTTTCGTCTCGGATGATGTTTATGCCAGCCTCTTCTTGGAGTAGCTTTTATTTCTCAAGCCCCCCTAAAGCTGAGAGTCTAATGAAGTCGCCGCTACCAATGGCAGTCCCTATTTTGCTGGATGACGCCACATTTGTGTAATAACAGCCTTCAGGTTCTCCCTGCTCTGGGCTGACTCTCGCCCACTGGCCTTCACATGAGCTCCAACGTGGCCCTTACTTGTCGTATTTTTCTGGATCTCTCCCCAGTGGCCATTTCTCACCGACTCGTGTTGGAGCCACCTTGACAATGCTGATTTATAAGTCAGGAGAGGTATCAACTGGTGCTCCCCAGAAACCAGTCATGGCAACTATAGCAACCTCAAGCAACATGAACATGTAGGAAATACTAATACCTAGGTAAGCACTAAATAGACATCCATGTAAGTACTAAATAGACACCCAGGTAGCACTAAAAAGACACCCAAGTAAGCTCTAAATAGATACCATGTAAGCTCTAAATAGATATCATGAGGCTCTAAATAGATGCCCAGGTAAGTACTTCATGCACTAACTCATGTATTGCTCATAGTAAACTTAGGAAGTGGTCACTATTAATATACCCATTCTACAGATGAGAAAACCAAGGTGCACACAGGTGAAGCAACATGTCTTCAAGTTGTCTGAAGTCAGTTAAAAGGAAGCAGAGGCGGGATCTGAAGCCAGATCACCTGGCCCAAGGTCTGCCCGAGGTCCTACTGGGTGATGCTGAATCCCCACCGTCATTACTGAGCAGAAGCCTCACTGTGCTGCCTCTCCAAGCACGTGCCCTGCTTTGTCTCTGCTGTGGTTCAGCTGTGCTTTGTGTCCCCCAAAGGTTCATGTGCTGGAAGCTTGTTCTCCAGTAGGACAGTGAGAGGGGGTGGGACTTTAAGAGGTGGGGCCTAGAAGAAGGTGATTAGGTCACAGCAGCGGCACCCTTGGAAGGGATTCATGTGGTTCTTGGGAGACTGGGTTAGTTCTGTTGAGAGTGACTTGTGACAGTGTGGCCATCTCCAGCCTCTGTACATGGCTGGTTCCCTTTCTGTTTCCCCTCCATATTGCAATGCAGCCAGAAGGCCCTTACCAGAGGCCAAACAGATGGGGCTGCCCGACCTTAAACTGTATCCTCTAAAGAGATAAATAGACCTCTTTTTTTCATATATTACCTAGCATCAAGTATTTTGCTAACGCAACACAAAACAGACTAAGACAGTTCCTGAACTAGCAAAGCTATATTGTCAGGGCCCCTTGCTCCCATGAACCATTATTTTGTGGTACTGGGGATAGAACGCCAGGGCATTCTACCTCCAAGCTCCACCCCCAGCCCTATTTTTTTATTATTTATTTTGAAACAGGGTCTCACTAAGTTGCAGAGGGCCTCACTAAGTAGCTGAGACTGGCTGCGAAACGCGGTCCTCCTGTCTCAGCCTCCCAAGTACTGGGATTACAAGCGTGTGTCATCCTGTTCCATTCATAAACACTTCTCTTTTTTTTGGTGGTACTGGGGTTCCTGGAAGCCCTTCTACCTCTGGGCTACACTCCCAGACCTATTTTATATTTTATTTGGAAATAGGGTCTCTTAAGCCAGGGAGGCTGGCTTTGAACCAGTGCGATCCTCCTGTCTCCGCCTCCCAAGTGCGGGAATTACAAGCGTGCGCCACCACGCCCGGCTTCATAAACACTTCTTAACATCTCTTGTCTTGGGGCTCAGACCCCAACCTCAAGGCCCCTGTTACCTTCCACACTGCCCCCACTCATGCCAGTCAAGTTTCACACTGGACGCTCATCATCACCCAACCCAGCAGGCTCCTGAGACAGCCTTGGTTTCCCTTTTCTTAGCTAGATGTATCCTGTTACATCAAACAAAAACTCCTGAAAAGTCTGCTCACTTGACTGATCATTTCCTCAGTATCTTTTCTTTTTCTTTGCACAAAAGCTGGAGCCATCAGAGAAAATATTTATTTAAATCTCTGAAAAGCTCTGCATTCAATCTGCTTTTTTTTTTTTTCCCTCCTCAAATGGACATTGTTCAGCTGGGAACACGAAGGATTGACTTTTTGAAGCCAAAATTATATCCTAGGACCAATACCAATTTTATGGTACAAAAGATTTCTAGGAACAGCTGCGGTAAGCATTTCATTTGCTCATGAGGTGGACTGAGAGAGCTCACTCCCTGAGATTTTCACCTGGAGGTCAATCCCTCATGGGGTGAAGACTTTGAAATTAAAGCTGAGTGCCTGATGCAGAAAATAAAAGGCTGGGAGCTTTCTGGAAATGCAAACTACAGTCCAAGCAGGCTCCGTCTCATGATGTTTCTCATTAAGATAAATACAACTGAAACCCCAAGACAGGATTTGTCAGGATGCACTTGGCGGAATCTGAGATTTTGGGTACCAGCGGCCTGGTTTCAAGACCTGCATTGTGGGGAATGGTGGCAGGGGTTGAGGACCTCTGGTGGGTTGCCGGAACCTCAGAGAGGGCCAGGAAGTCCTCCTGTGACCGAGCTCACCTGCTGTTGACCACTTGCCGTTCCGGCCTGCCTTTCATTTGGGAAAGCACAGGGCCCTGCTTCTCACATCATTTCCCTATGATCAATTTCATTTACTGTTCCCTGCTCAAACTTTTGCCAAGAAGAAACTTCTTTAGAATCACTGGGTGAAAAATTAGGTTCAGTTTTTAGTCCGAGGGCTGGCAAGTTTCACCATCTCCCTGCAGACAATACATCAAATGCAGCTACAAATGGACTTCAAACACGGCGTAAAGAATTGGCCATGCTCTTGAGACTTAGAGATGAGTTTCCTGCTCAGACTGAGTTTTGCATGCCTTTTTCTATAGCCCGTATGGAGCATTTTTCTGTAGGTGTGTGTGTAGACATAAGCTATGTCTTAGGATGTCAACATCCACATCGACTCTTGGTATGACTCAGCAATCGCCCTGGAGATCTGGAGCCTATGTTCACACCAAACTTGTACATGAAATCCATGACAACATTCTTTCTAATTGTGCCACACTGGAAACAACACACTCACCCATCAACTTGCAAATGAACAAGCAACATGTAGCATATGCATTTAGACAGCGCTCCTCAGCAACGAAAAAGAACCAGCCCAGGTGGGTAGATCTTCAGATCCAAGATGATGTGCTTAGGGGAAAGCCCGGCAGAAAAGACGACATGGTGCATGGTTCCACTTATGGGACATTGCTAGGAAAGGCTAGCTTTGGGAGTCAGAAAGCTGATCAGAGGGCTCTTGGGATGGAAACGATGAATACGGACTGACAGCAAATGGGCAGGAGGGAGTTTGGGGTCGATAGAAGAGTTCCAAAACTGGACTGTGGTGCTGGATGCACAGCTTAGAAATGTACCGAAACTCACACAACTGCACATTTGCTATCGTAGATCTTATCGTAAATAAGCCATACCGCAACAAAATGATATGGTGATGAAAAAGGATCTTCTTAACTTTCTTTTCTCCTTCCTTCCTTCCTTCCTTCCTTCCTTCCTTCCTTCCTTCCTTCCTTCCTTCCTTCCTTCCTTCCTTCCCCTCCCTCCTTTCTTTCTTTCTTTCTTTCTTTCTTTCTTTCTTTCTTTCTTTCTTTCTTTCTTGATGGTGCTGGGACTTGAACTCAGGGGCATTCTGCCTCAGAGCTACACCTCCAGCCTTTTTTTCTTTTTTAGTTTGAAACAGAGTCTTACTAAGTTGCTGAGGCTAGCCTTGAACCTGAGATCCTCCTGCATTAGCCTCCCACATACTGGGATTACAGATATGCATCACCACACCTGGCTCCTTCATTCATTCATCTCTCCTTCATTCTTTCCAATCCTCTAAGTATTTTCTAAGCCTCAGAAATGTACTTGGCCCTGCACTAAGTGCTGCAGTCCTTAATATATCAATTCAGCAAATACTTGCAGAGTGCTGACTGTGTGCCAGGCATGGGTGTAGGTACTGGGGACACAAGAGGGAATGACATTCCTGTCTGTGCCAGGAAGCCCTGTGAGCTTTGGTCAGAGTAGGACTGGAGAGCAATGGTGACGGGCATTGGGGCCAAGGCCCAGGGAGGCCCAAGGATATGAACTTTGAGCGGCAGCCCCAGTGAAACCAAGGAGCCTGGTGATGATCTGGTGCAAGAGGAGATGGGGGAAGTGACCAGCAGGAGGAGGCCCCCACTGCTCCTCAGACACCTTGGGTGAGTCTCCATCTCAAAGCCTCCTGCTGGTCACCTTTATTGTTATATGAAAATATTAGGAACTACCTCAGTGTCCATTCACTAGGGACTACCGAAGAATCAGGCAGGTGGATACAAATCAGCCTTTAGGCTAACGGGGCTTTGAATATTCTGAGTTAGAACGAGCTCTAAAGAGCATTGTTAGCTTATAAAAGCAGTTGGTGGAACATTATGTCTGACACACTCCCATCTCTTTTTTTTTTTTTTTTTTTTTTTTTTTGCGGTACTGGGGATGGAACCTAGGAGCATTCTATCTCTGACCTGCACCCCCAGCCCTATTTTTTATTCTTTATTTTGGAAGCGGGTCTCACTAAGTTGTAAAAGGCCTCACTAAGTAGCTGAAGTGCTTTGTGAACCACGATCCTCCTGTCTCATCCTCCCAAATTCCGGGATTACAAGCGTGCATCTGGTTTCCCATTTGTCTTTGAAAAGTGTGTGTGTGTGTGTGTGTGTGTGTGTGTGTGTGTGTGTGTGTGTGTGTGTTTGCTTATATATGAAACAGATTCTCTCTGGAGGACACACAAGACATTGATCACAGTGGCACTTTCTGGGAAGGGGCCTGCCTGGCAGGGCAGATGGGAGGGCATTGCTATAAAAGTTCTCTTCTTATGCTGGGTGATGTCCTGATAACTGCATCATAAGTTGAAGATATTGTAGGTCAAAATGAACCTAACTGACCAGATGTCTTCGCTTCGTCCACAGTGCAGGGTAGAGTATCCATTGTGTCCGGGAGCTGTGACTCACTGTCACTGCCCACTGTCACACCAGTAGTCTAGGGAGAAGAAGAAAATACAAAATTTGAAGTTTGGTTTCTATAAAGTGTGAATTGTTTTAACACCATTGTAAAGGCAAAAAATCCTAACCTGAGTCCTGATAAGTTGGGGACCATCTGGACACCTCTTTTTAACCTTTGCATTTTCAACCATATAAATATAAAACTCAGTCCCTTATTGTTAATAAGAGTGAAGGTGACTATATGGAGAGGATCTTCATGCATTCCATGTGCATTAAGCATCTGAGAGGCACATGGCAGGCCACGGGGAGCCATAGCGGAGCTGCACAGATAAGGAGAGTTTTACAGGGCACTTCCACTGAATCAGGGGCTTGTCCCTGGCACTTGGTGTCAGCTCTTCCATTTTTTTAAAATCTAGATCTTTGTTTTATTTTCATAAGACTTCTATGGGATGGGTCCCCTCTGCAAGTGTGAGCGCCGTTCATCGGGATAAATGTCTGTGACTCAGGTCTAAACAAACCTCTGTGTCCGGATGGCCTGGGTGAGCTGGCTGCAGAGACCATGAACACTTGACCAGGAGTCTGAGCATGAGCAGAGCTCCACTGCCAACCTGGGGTCCAGGCTCAGCCTGCCTCCTCCTTCCTTGCCGAACCTCACTAAATCTCTTCTGTTCTGACCCTCAGTTTCTTGTTCTGCAGAATTGAAGTGACAACTCTACTTCTGTTCCCTGGGTGGGGAATGTGAAAAAGCAGCTGGAATAGAGCATTTAGCACCTTTGACAGGGGAGAAGACAACTCAGTAGGCTCGGCACTGCGGGTCACGATAAGTCAAAAGTGCTCCCTCTCAAATGGGAAGCGTTCAGACTCCTGCTGTAGGTGCTATGGAGTGCAGGAGACACTCCGGTGTTGCTAGAGCCCTGACCTCCTCCTGAGAGCAAAGGAGAACACGCACACGGCAGGAAAACTCCAACGCCCTTAGACCACAGAGGCACCGGAAGCCATTTCATCAGCTACTCAGAGGATGAGCGAATCACAAAGCAACATTTCCCCTTTCCTGTTTCCTTCAGCCTTTCTGATGTGTCGCTGGGCATCTCAGTGAAAACTTATATGCCTTTCAAGCCCCTCTAATGCCTGCCAGTCCCCCTTTATCACCAAGGGAGAGGCACCTTTTGTTTATGACATCTATTTGTGAATTTCTTATAATGACATTGAATAAGTTTTCTTTAAAATACACTTCTATATCAGGAAGCTGAGACAGGAGGATCACAGGTTCGAGGCCAGCCTCAGCAACTGAGCGAGACACTCCACAATTTAGTGAGACCTGGTTTCAAAAATAAAAATATACCAGGTGTGGTGGTGCATGCTTATAATCCCAGTACTTGGGAGGCTGGGATAGGAATATCACAGGATCAAGGACAGCTTCAGCAAGTACTGAGACTCTTATCAACTTAGTGAGAGCCTGTTTCAAAATAAAAATAAAAGGACTGGGGGTGTAGCTTGGAGAATGCTCCTGGGACCCATCCCAGTACCAAAAATAAATAGAGGGCTGGGAATATAGTCAGAGGTAGAATGTTCCTGGGTTCAAGTCCCAGTAAAATAAATAAGTAAATCCATTCATACATACATACACTATCGAACTAACTAGCTAACTACTATAAATAAAAATAGAAGACATGGTTAAGTCAACTCTAGAATTGGTATTGCCCAATGCAGAAATTTCATGTAGGTGGGATCTACATGATAGAAGCCCAGCACTGGCAATTCCTGCAGATGCCAGAAGAACAGGTCACAGAAACTCAGAGGATGAAGGGACGAGAGGGGTCAGTGCTTTCTGGAGCGAGTTGGGCTTGATTTGGAGCCTCGGGAAGGGCCAGGGCTAGATTGATTCAGGGGAAAGGGACTTGTAGGCTGCAGGGTGCCGCTCACTTGTGGCCCCAGCTCAGAGCTCAAGTGGCACTTTCCCCAGAAGACTGTCCTGGCCTCACAGTAGGTCTGGTCCCCTGCCACCTCCTCTTGGACCTGCCTTTACATTCAGAACACTCTGAACAGCTTGCAGTTACCCGTCTTTCTGTGTGATGATTGGATTGATGTCCGATCCTGCCCACGACTACCCACTACTTAATTCTTCAGGGCAGGGACTCTGTCTAGTTTTGTTACTGGAGAATCCTTGATATCTAGTATAATGTTTGGCAGAAGCTATTGACACAGTCATTTGTCTGATCGATCAGCCTGATGAATTAATCCATGAATATACTCATTAATGGTGGTGTTTTGTATCAAGGTTGTCCACAGAGCAACGAACAGGGAGCCAACTACCCCCGGAGTCTGAGGCTTCTCCCTAAAACTCCTAGCTGCAGGGATTAAACAACGTCTCCGAGGCTTGCTTGTGTCTCAGGAGTGGATAAGCGTGGGGTATTCTGAACCAGGATGTTTGCTTTAATCTGTCATTGGTATTACTCGTTAATAGTGAAATAATTTACCATTTTCCCTCCTAAAACATCTTCTGGCAAATTGACTTTCCAGGAAGATGCACTGTCTGCATTCCATGCCCAGGACCCTCTCCCCACTCACTGCATGCCCAGTTTCGGAGAAGCCCGTCCTTGGAAACCTACATTTCTCAGCAGAGTTCATGTCCTTCAGTGCCAATGTGTCCAGGCAAAGAACAAGGCCATCTCTAGGTCTTTGGGTGTCCTCTCCCATACCCCTTTATTCCCCCTCCATCCATGCTGTCTCCTGCTCTATTAGTTTTCCCATCTTGCTCCTCTGATGCCCACAACATACAGTACAGTCTAGCATCTTAGACTCGCATCGGATCGCCCAGGGTCCCTCCAACTTGAACGCAACTCAAAACCAAGGAGCTTGTTAAAATAAATTTCCTGGACCAACCTCCTGAATTTCTGATTCTGTAGGTCCCACAGCAAGGCCAAGCAGAGGGAAGACAAGAGTCCAGTTTGTCTGTGCGCCTGTAGGGTCTCTTCTCTGCATGATCCTTTCTGATTCTAACTTTACAGATGAGGAAACCAAGGTGGCATGTTGGGGCCAGCACCCAGAGCTGTCTGCCCTCAAGCGCTGCTCTCTCTGGGGACACTATCTGGGAGGTCTGGCTTGGAAAGCTGAAACCCCTACATTTGCACTCTTCTCCCATTACCTGGTGGAGCTTGGTGGTCAGGTGAACTTGGGTAACAGCCTTTCTCTGAGCTTCAGCCCTTTTCACCTGTAAGATGGGCTGATGCTATCTTGCCCGTGGGCACCTCGTCCACCTCTATCACCTTACACAGTCTATTCCACCCTGTCCTAGTGCTGTGTCCTCCTCCTTGGGCAACTCAGAGTCCATTTCATTCCTGCCCAGGGTCCCCAAGATACTAGGAGAAATCACGAAGCCCCTGTGTGTGTCAAAGTTGTGAGACAGAGTCACATCGAGTTGCCACTTACGCACCATCTCATTTAATCCCTGCAACACTCTCCAGGGGACACGTCCCCTCTGCCCGCTTTTCAGAGGGAGACACTGTTACTGGGAGGGCTGAGCAGCGAAGGAGGGGCTGGATCAGCCGCAGACCCAAGCACCCTCCTCATAGGCACGCTTAACCCGCCTGCAGGCAAAAACTTCCCTTTCAAAGTTAAGAGCGAAACTTACTGTTGTGAAAGACTTTATTCATTTTTAAACCGAAGCAGACGGCAGAGGGCTGGCATCCTCCTGGGCGCTGTTACTTGCAGAGCTTGCTGCTTTCTCCCCCATGCCAGCCCTCTCCCCAGACCCTCTCTCTTTTCTTCAGGCCAGCTCCCGCCCACAGCCGCCCACACGCCGCGTGGGCTCCAGTCTGGAAGCCCGGGAGCCGCTGCCAGGCACTTGGCAGCTTTGAGTTTCTGCTCTGGGGCACCTGTGTGATTCACTCTGCCCACCCCTCCTCTGTAAGCTGAGGATCACTCTGTCTTCCTCTCTGGGCCAGCATCTTTCCTCATTAGCTTAGCTTTCCTCCTGCCTTCCCTCTGCACTTCAAGGCAGCAGGGCTTTGAGGGAGTTTAGGGGCAACAGGGTGGGGGTGGGGGCTGTGTCTGCTTGCCCAGGGGGCAAGACGCTGTGGAAGAGGAGAAAGGAGAGCTTCGGGGCGTTGGAGCCAGGAGGTCTTGCTCCCGTTCCTCCCTGACCTTCCTTACTTGGCCAGAATCAACCACAGACAGCTCCTGGCTCCCCCTGCCTGGTGCAGCTTCTCCTGAACTTGGGCTTGCGGATAGCTCCTCTGTCTGGAGCCTCCACAGGGGAGAAGGGTCCAGTCCTTCTTCAGTCTCACTAACCTGCTTCCTGCTGCCTCCCCACAAAAGCTCTTCCATCTTTATGCCAAGACGGCCCCCAAGCCATGATAAATATGCATTGCCTGTCCAAGACTCAGTCTCTTCATCTGAAAAATGGGGGTGATATGCCCTCCAGGAGGAGGAGTTCAAACTGGGCAATGCTGATGGGACTCCTGGCACCTAGGAGGGACTTGACTGCTACCCTCTCGCCATGCTCAGGAAAACCCCTTCTCTGTCAGGAATGACTACTCTGAGGTTCACCCAGGTAATGACTGGTGTGGACTTTACATAGTAACTTCTGCAAATATATATATATATATATTTTTTTTTAATTTTTATTATCTCATTTCATGCCCAGAGTGTCTCAATATATTAATATTCTTCCAAAGCCCACTTTTCTTTATTTGGTGCACTGTACTTACATATCATACTGGGGTATAGAGTAGACACACACATGCACAGGACTGTTGGAGCACTTTCCTCTGAGTCCCACCCCTTGGTCCATGCATGCGATTGCGACTGGGATTGGAGATCTTGCATATGTATACAGCATTATTTCAGTTATCAAATGGTTTATGACTTTTACCTCCCTCCTTCCTTCCCTAAACCCTCTCTGTCACTACATTGGAGTCTACTCTTCTACCTGACGTTGCCCTCATTTCCAATTTCTTTCTAGCTTCCACATATAAGAGAAAATATACATGTATTCATGGTGGGGGACTCCAAAGTCTACATTTCAGAGGAGGAAATGAAGGCTCAGAGAAGTCCCATAACTTGCCAGGGTTGAAGGTATGCTCAAGGAAGGGCTTCCACTCTCCGGGGCCTGTGGGCTCCACGGCCTCGGGCCTGTCACTGCGTTCCTCTGCCCTGGGGTGTTTGCATCTTTACAAGGAGCTCCAAAGATGACCTTTGATGTGGGTCATTCTGAGGCCGGTGGGAGTTGTACTGAGGCAGGCAGGGATTCTAGGGGGTCAGGCCCCTTTAGCCACACCAAAGAGTGCCCCGCCTCTGAGGCCAGTGAGGGAGATCATTGCCTTCCGGGATGGAAAGAGCCTCAGAAGAAGTCTCTTCCCTGCTGCAGTTTTCTCGTGGTGAGGAGGAGGCCCGGAGGGAAGCTGGACCTCTGCCTCTGATCCCTTTTGGGGCCAGGGGGAAGGAGGTCATGCTGGGTTTCTGTACCCTCGAACCTTAGTGACAGCAGCCAGGAAGTTCCCCAGCTTTTGGGTGAACATGTCCTCCCTCATCCCATCTTTTCTGAGCTGAGGGGCCTGGAAAAGGCAGAGGTTCCTGTCTTATTTCCTCTAGGGCCCACTCCTGGGCAGAACATGGGATTCTTCAGCAGATGGCTTGGAGACCTCTGTCGTCACTCCAAGAGGCTCTGGGCAGACAAGAAGGCCTCCCCTCCCGACTCCCTCTCAAACCCCCTACTCAGGGGAGAGGGGCAGGGGAGGGAGCTGAGGGACGGAGTGCTTCATCCAGCACCAAGCATCGATCTGGCTCTGGGTTACCATGGCAACAGCTCTTCCACGTGGGTAGAGATCAGCTCAGTACCACAGGCCTTCTTGAGCCCCCCAGCCCCCTGCCCCCCACAGCCCTACACATCTTTCCCTTCACTCTTGACAGCCGTTCAGTGCTGTCACTGCCCCTCCTCTGTGGCAAACCCTTCCAGCCCCCTCCATCACTCCTTCCTGCACTTGACCAGGCCCTCCCCCTCTGCCCACTTCATCTTGCACTCTGGTGACTAGCATCCCTCCAGGCCAGCCAGCCTCCAGCCTGTGTGAGAGCCAGCAGCTCTCTCCTGGGCACCGCAGACAGGCAGGCCATGGGAGAGCTCGGAACCTCTCTCAGTCTGGATGCTCCGGCACGCCCTCGGTTTCCTTGGGGGAAAGAGAAAGGTCACTGAGCCATAACGTCTGCCTGAGAGAACCTGGGGAGAAAAAGCATCTCAGACCCCAAGGCCAGACACACTCGGGTTCTACTCTCTTCTCTGACTCTCTGCCTCTTACCAGCTTGGTATCTCCTGGCAAGTGGCAACTTCTGAGAAATCAGTATCCTCTGTAAAAAGGAAGATAAAGCTGGGTGTGGTGGCACACACTTGTACTCCTAGGACTTGGGAGGCTGAGGCAGGAGGATTGAAGGTTTGATACCACCCTCAGCAACTTAGTGAGACTCTATTTCAAACAAACAAACAAACAAACAAACAAACAAAGCCAGGGCTGGGGATGTAACTCAGAGATCGAATGGCCCTGGGTTCAATTTCTAGTACCACACACCTACACAAAAAATAGAGAGAAAGAAAGAAAAGAAAAAAGGAAGAAAGAAAGGAAGGGACACAGTAAGAGTGTCTACCCCACTGTGTCATTTTGAGGACAAAATGAGAAACCAACAAGAGCTCACACCTCTTGAGCCCTTGCTGTGTACCAGGCACTGAGCCAGGTGCCTTACACAGAGCAATTCAAGTGTTATGCAGTCCCCATGCTAAGAGAGATATCATGACTTGTCAGAGGTCGCCAGTGCTGGGGTTCTTTGGGCAGCCTTTGACCCCAGGGAGATTACTACCAAGGGCTGAGCTCTGTGCTTCTTGCCCCAGCCTTGGGAGAGTGTAAGTAGACTGCCCTACACATAGTAGGTGGTGAATACGTGCCATACTCTATCCTGACAGTCAATTAGTCAACTATTTATCATGTGTCCAATGTATCCCAGGTGTTAGAAATCCAGTGATAAATTATAAACAATCTCTGTCCTTGAAAGTCCCAAGACTCTGTAGTAGGAGACAGGTAAAAGCAGTATGGTATAGGGAGTAGAGCCCAGGCTTTGGGGCAGCTGAGTCTGACTGCAAATACCATCTTCCCAATTTACCAGCAGGGCTAGGCAGGGCCCTCCACCTTTATGGAAGCTTATCTCCTCATCTATCCCAGGGGGCTTTTTGATGCTACCTACCTTCCTTAAAGAGAGGTTGTGATAAGTGAAAGAAGAAAGAAAAGAATAAGGAAAGGAAGGAAGTAACAAAGAAGGAAAGAAAGAGAAAGATGGATGCACAACCCAGCATGATGTTTAGGATAGACTCAAAAATCTGTAGAAGGGTAGTCAGTACTTTTATTACCAGCTCAATTGCCTTGGAACCCAGAGAAGGAAGTGGTCTGTTCTGTTTGGAACAATTGGAAAGGACTTTGTGAAGGTGGTGAGTCTCTTATAGAATCTTGGAAGAGTTGCTGTTTTTCAGGCAGTCTGGGAGGAGCAGGTCATTTAAGGCAAAGGATGGAGCTGAAGCAGAGGCATGAGACGTGCCGGTGAGTGTGAGGAAGAGCATGTGGGTGCACAGCAACAGTGAGCATCAGTAGTGAGCATCGTGTGCCTGCCGTGGTTGTAGGCCAGTGGCTGTCTGTCCTGGCTGCACAGCAGAGGTTTATGTTTGATCTGTTTAAAAAGGAATGTTGGTCTGCGTCCCTGGAGATTCTTATTTAATTGGTCTGGGGTGGCCGAGCCATCAGTACTTTCTATAAACTCCTCAGGTGATGCTGATATGGATTCAGGATCATGAAACTCTGAGCAAGGTGTTTTAGGAGCATTAACTCATTTAATCTCCATGACAACTCCATGAAGTCAGTGCCAGGGCTCAGACTCAAATACCACACAGCTTGAATCAAGGCATATCTACCTTCAGGATTCATTCTCCTTCTCTCTTCTCTCCTCTCTTCTCTCCCCTCCCCTCTCCCCTCTCTCATAACCGATAAAGATGAAGAGGAGGCATTAAAGAGGAAAGCAAGATAGAAACAGTTGTGGGTGGATGGGCAGGTAACAGGTGCCATGTGGCAGCTTCTCTGGTTGCCAGCTTTGTGTCCCTTCTTCTTTGGGGAAAGGCATGGGTGCATTTTTCCCATGAGCCTCTCACGCATGTGCTTCTAGAGAGCAAGAGTCTAAATCGCCATGTTCCTAAGCCCAGCCTTCACTGAGTTGGACACGCACATTTTAATATATGTCCGAACCACCGGAAATCATATCCAAATGCAAATTCTGATCCTGTAAGTCTGGGCTGGGACCTGAAATTGTGGATGAAGCCAGTGCTTCAGATCGGCAGACCATTCTCTGAGTAGCAGTTGAATAACAATGTAAGTGCGATGTGCCCATTTTGTCTCTGGGAGCCCATCCATTCTTGAACTTAGAGAGTTCCCTTCCTCCTGCTGTGGAGGTGACTTCTTCACTCTCTGCATGCCACAGAACCTAGTCAGGCTACAGAAATTGCCTGCTTTGTTTGTGCAACCCTGAAGAGCTACTACAGTATCACCAGAGTAGTACTTAACATTTCAGCCTGCATCGAGCCAGCTGAAAAGCTTGTAAAAATGCAGATTTCTAGGCCCCAGCCTGGAGTTCCTGACTCAGTGAGTCTGCAAGGAACTTGAGACTGTCTAACAGGTTCTTGAGTGCTGCTGCTGCTATTCTGGGGAGAGCAGCTGTATTGAAGTGGCATCTCCAGGGCAGCACTTCTTAACCTTGCCCATTGTGGTATGATGCACCCACCAACTTGGTGCTATTTCAGTGAAAGTGATGTTCAGTACAGAGTCCCTGGCTTCAAGTCCTGGTGGCTGTGCCACTAGCTTGCCAGCAGCCATATCAACTATGGATGGAGTTGACTGCATATGATTAAAAACCCAAATAACCATGGCTTGTTAAAAATAAGAATTGTTTATTTTATCTCCTGTGATATAAAATGCAGAGATAGGTGATCCAGGGCTAGTGTGGTAGATCCCAGATGTCAGTGATATCTCAGACTCCTAACTTGGTCCTCTACTCTCTCTAGCCTGTGGTTTCTATCATTAAGGTTGCCTCATGGGCACCTCAGCTCTGGCCTTCATGCTTGTATTCCAGAAGAAGAAGGGTAAAAGGTAGAGGGTATGTCTGCCATAAAAGATGCTCTTTGAAGATGATTTTCTGGAAGTTGCATCAAATAATTCCCACTTATATTTTGTTTGCCAGGACTTGGTCATGTGACATTCCCTTTCTGAAAGGGCGGCTGGGAAATATAAGGGTTTCCTTCCTTCTTCTTTAAAACCTAAGTATATTATCACCAATGACAAAATCTGGGTTCTGTTCATAGGAACAAAGAAGAGAATGACTATTGCTCTGGTAACTAGTAGTTTCTACCACACTGGCCCTGAGTCAGTGTCTTCTACTCTTAGGCTCCATCTCTCGAAATGTAAAATCAAGTTGGAATTAATGATCATAGAGATCCCATCTAAGCCAGGTCTGGTGGTGCACAACTGTAATCCCAGTACTCGGGAGGCTGAGACAAGAGGATGGTGAGTTCAAGCAACCTAGTGAGACTCTCAGTAACCTAGCAAGACCCTGTTTCAAATCAAAACAAAAAAAATTTTTAAAAGTGTGGGACTGTAGCTTGGGGGTCAAACACAACTGGCTTCAAGCCTCAGTAACACACACACACACACACACACACACACACACACACACACAATCCCATCCAACTTTGGGGAAATCAGGTTCTGTTATTCTGTACCTAAAGTTATGTATCAAGGATGCTCAGTAAAAAAGAGAGAGAGGCCTGCCTATTGCACTCATGCTGCTACACTTGAGATGTGTCCTTGCATCAGTTCATTCAACCACCTACTAAGAACAACCTTGTGTGCTTAGTATTCATTAAGTCCTAAGGATACAACAAGTAAGAGAGACACAGGGCCTGCTCTCCCTGCCCTATGAGAGCTCATGGATTAGCTTGGAAGACAGATGTAAACAAATAAGGCTGCAAATGTTGAACAAAATGCTAGGATGAATATGAGTAAAGTGCATACATACTACAAAGAGAAATATGTGGGAGTAATTTAGACAGGGGATAGAGATTTCCCTAAGAATTTATTTGGAAGCTAAGACCTGGGGGAAGGGGACATTCAGCTCGCAAAGAGGCAGAGGAATTGCACTCCTTGTAGAGGACAGCACATTCAGACAGAGTCCCCGAGGCAGGAAAGAGCTAGACTCCTTCTAGTAAACAAAAGATGGCCAGAGTGCCCAGACAGCACTGTGAGGAGGATGCTGACTTGGGGTGAGCCTGGAGCACTCGGCAGGTGCCTCTGTCTGCAGAGTCATGTAACCCCTGGAAGAATTTGGATTTTATTCTAAAGACAGTAGGAAGCCACGGATATGTTTTAGGCAGAGGTGGAGGCAAGGCGGACATGATAAAGATACACATCTTTACAGAGATTTCTCTGGATGTTGTACGAATAAAAGATTTTCGAGGGCCCAGAGTGAACATTACTTTAGGAAGCTTCTACCTTTGTCTTAGTAGAAGTTGAAAAGGATTTGGACCAAGTTGTGTTAAGAAGTGATGGGCACTGAGAGTTTTCTGGGGACATTCACCCATTCATCCCTCCAGCCAGCCATCTCTCCATCCACCCACCTATCCATCTATCTAGCCATTCATCCATCCACCCACCCATCCACTTATCCAAAAACACTCATCCACTTATCCATTCAACAAACATTCATATAATACCATTAAGTGCCAGATTCTTCACTGGTTGTGATAGGTAAGTAGGATGGCTCATTCTCTCTAGAAGTGTACAAGTTAGAAGAGTAAAGAGAGACACACAAACAAGTCGCCTCTCTCGGTTCAGGCCATATCAGCAGTGAGTTCTTAGAGGTGTAGGAAGAGACTCTTACCATTGGTGATCTCTGTGCCCTGTGCTAATCAAAGTGAAAAGCCGCCATGCCATTTGTCACTCTGGCTGCCAAGGATGAGAGCTTTCTTGGGCCAAAGGGATATAAACATGTTTGAGGTCAATGGCAAGACAGGGCAAGTGATAGCCTTGGAATTTAGTTTGGATAATAGAAATCCCAGGACATACTAGGAAGTAAATACACAGATGTCCAGAATGGATGGAGGTATCCCACAAATGTATCTATGGGGCCCTGCAGTATGAATTTGAAGACTCCTTGGCAGTACATTGGTAAATTATTGGTTGAAGTCCAGTGGCTGTAAGTAAGAGTGGGATTGGCTGCTCCAGGCACAAAACAAACCATGATGGAATAAGCCCGGCCTATGGAAGCTGGGCTTGTTCAACTCTGCTCAGCTGTGTGCATGCAATTTAACTCCTTTGAGCCTCAGCTGCCTCAACTCTAGAGTGCTGAGCTTGGGAAATCCTGGAATAAGGTGGCTGAAGCCCAAGTTCAATGCGTGACCCATTTCTAGTGAGCCTGAGAGGGCAGATGCAATCAGGGTTGAAAAGGTAAATGTAACATGTTAGCAATGTGGACGCGGTCCCTGACCTCCCAGTGTCACATCATCCTATTTCTCTTCTTGTCCATTCCCTTTGTGTCGGAAAAACCATGTGCTCAGTGGTGGCCCCATAGCTGGGGAAACACTGATGTGTTCTCCTTCGACCACTGCTCAAGACCTCAGAAGCATTTTATTTTTTTTGTGGTATTGGGGACCCAGGCCTTGTGTGTGCTAAAAAGATACTCTAGTGCTGAGTTATACCTCTAGTCCTCTTCAAGAATATCTTGTCGTTCTTCTCTCCAAACAATGGAAGGTTGTTATCCTTCTTTTAATTTGGTAGACCACATCCAAAGGAGTCAGGAACTTCGGTCAAGCATGAACCCCCATTTTGCCAAGGGAAAAATGTCCACAGAGAGTTTCAGTGCTAATGTAAGACCATACTGCAAATAAGGGGGTGAACTGGAATTTTAGCCCAGGCCTGTCTAACTTCAGGATCTTTCTTTCATGGAGTTTGGAGTCAACTGGGAGGAAAGGAGTTGTGGAAGTAGGCAGCAGATAGGCAGAGGAGCAAATAAGCAAATGGCGAAGCCGGACGTGGTGGTGCACACCTCGAATCCCAATACTGCGAGGCTAAGACAGGAGGCTCTCAGGATTGAAGCCAGCCTCGGCAACTTGGCGAGGTTCTCAGCTGCCTAGTGAGACTCTGTTTCCAAATAAGAAATAAAATCGGGGTTGTTTTTTGGAGGTAGAATGCCTCCAAAAATAAAAATAAAATAAAATTGGGGATGTAGTTTGGAGGTAGAATGCCTCTGGGTTCAGTTCCCAATACCACACACACACACACACACACACACACACACACACACAAAGAACATAATGGTAAGAGCTGTGAAGAATATAAATCAGATGATGTGATGGGAAATAGGAGAAGAGAGGTCTCCTGCAATAGGGAGATTAGGAAAAGACTCCCAGAAGAGTGTGATAATCGAACCCCACACCGTCCCTGGCAATGCCTTCGATGCCTGCAGCATTATACTTGGCACTTGGAAGTCTCTAACAATTGGTAAGTGATGATGAAGGAGAGCACAATGCCTTCTCAAAGATCACTGTAGAATCTAAGGGGCAGTGAGCGCTTTGTTCTACCCCTGGCACCTAGAGGCAGCTAGTAACTTCCTCTTATGGAATGAGAGGGAGGAAGGAGAAAACCCAGAGCACTGTGGGGCCTGGCAAGCCCCCCAGGGACCTTGGGTGCCTTAAGGCTACAGCACCGAGGACAGCTGTCTCATCCAGTACCTGGCAACTCCTGCAGAGTGAAGGGTACCACGGGGCTAAGTCATCTCTGCTCGCCACGCAGTAGCTGTATGACCTTGGGCAAGTCACGTCTCCTGGCCTCCTGTCTGGGTATCTGTTTGCTTGTCTGTAAAATGAAGGTTGGGGTCTAGATGTGATTTTTAAATCCCTTCTGGCTCTCTATGTGTCTTAAAAACTGAGCAGCTCCTTTCTGCTCTGCCATGTGTTCCCACAGTGCCCTCTACTGGCCATTCAGTAGAGGACAGTGACCATGCAGAACCCAGAGGCTTGCCAGGAATCCATCCTATCAGCTGCCTCTCCTGTGGGGGTTTAGGACCCTCCGTGGCACCTCCACATCAGCACACAAGAGAACACCTGAGCAAAGACATGGAGGAGAAAGGGACCTTGGTGTCTTAATGAACCAAAGGACACAGAGTCGGGAGTTATTGGCTATCGGAGGATAATGAATCTTGGGATGTTAAACCGCTGTATCTGGTGAGGAGAACAACTATCTTGGGAAACTGCTTGGCGGTGTCTCTAAAGCACTCAAACAGAAATAGGCCCCGTCGCCAAAAAGCACATACAAGAAGTAGCCTGCTTCCCTATAGCTGAAAACTGGAAACAACCCACATGTCCCCCGACAGAAGAATGGATCAATAAATATTGATAAATTAGACTCCGTTCTTCCAATAGAAAAATGGGGACAATTAGAATGATCCAAGCCTAATTAAGCTCAACACTGCGGACCAAGTGTACAAAGGTAACGCTGAGCATAAGAAGTGGGGGCTCAAAAGATACATCTTGTAGGATTCCTTTTGTACAAAACTCTGAAGCAGACAGAACTACTCTGTGGGGGATAGAAGTTGAGAAAATGATTGCCTTGGGGAGGTGTATGGGAGCCATGAGGAGCGGGCGCTCATCTGCTTCTCGAATGGGTGCTGACTACATGGGGTGCCGATGCCCTTACAATTCATATAGCTATGCTCATGGAGTAGGTGCCTGACCTGTGCGCTATAAGCCAGTGAAGTGCAGCAAAAGTATTTTTGTGGCTACATAGCGACACTTTCCTATTTGGCAGTTAACTTGCAGTCACCACCAGCAGTGCTACTTTTCCACCCAAGGAGTCCCAACCAGAGGGGAATGCTTGAACAAGGCAAACAGTTCCACGGAGTCTGTGAAGAGTGAAGAGCACCTGGCCTGGGAACTGAGGGAGGAAGAGCTTTCTCTCCAGTCCTCTCTGACTTGGGAACCAACCCTCTCCCTGCCTGGCATTTCAGCATCGGAGAGGTGCTCTCCAAGGTGCTGAATCAACCCAGGGGCACGGAGGCGACGCTTACTGGTGGGACTCTGTCTTGCAAGGGCCTGGGGCTGGGTAAAGAGGGCTGTGCTGCAGCTGAAGGTTTGACACATGCAGACCGTCAGTGGCAGAGTCATAGATCATTAAGTCTGCAGAGGGGGCATCGTTATCTTAATTTATGGAGGACTCCGGGGGAGCTAAGTGTCACTCTTGAACTCTCACTTCAGCATGAGTCAGAGTGAAATATGCGTTTCTTGGTTCCTGGCCCATTGCACTCTGGGTGTTGCTTTCCTTGGGGATGGAGAGGGGAGTTACACTAGATCATCTGTAAGCTCTGCTGGGTCTCCTGGGTCCATTGGCTCTGAATTTCTTCTGAGGGTGGAGGGATGTTAATGATATCTCAGGAAGGGCGGTTTCTTCTGAGGGTGTCTCTCTCTCTCTCTCTCTCTCTCTCTCTCTCTCTCTCTCTCTCTCTCTCTCTTCTTCTGAGGGTGGAGGGATGTTAATGATATCTCAGGAAGGGTGGTTTCAATATCCCTTAGCCTTGCCAGAATTAACTAGTGCTGCCGCTGCACATGCACATCTACACACAGACCACCCATAGGCAGTAAATGAATGGTGGGTGGGTGGGTGTCATCTGTATTGACAGATCTGTTGAGAGGGGTCCCTCAAACTTTCTGTACCTAAGTATCTTCCTCTGTAAAGTGGATTAATAGTCCCTGTCTCAAAGGACTACTGTGAAGATTAAGTTAGAGAATAAATATAAAATGTTTGGCAGGCTGGTTTATAGAGACTTAGTGTTCATAAAGTATTATTCCATGTATCAAGGGAGAAGGAATGCCCTTCCACGTGCTCCCATGACCCTTCTTTCTGACAAACACAAGGATTTTTAAGGATGGCTCTCTTCTCTTTCTAGTCATACCTCAGAGGTAAGAGGGCAAGTAAAGAGATGTGAGAAGAAGCTTCAGCCATTAAAATGGGAATCATAGGACTGGGGATGTAGTTCAGTAGTAGAGTGCTTGTCCAGCATGTATGAGGCCTTGGGTTCAATCCCCAATTTCACAAAAAGGGGGGGGATAATAGTGGAAGTAATGATGTAATTATCATCTGCCTCATGCTTTAGATATTGCAAGGTGATTTGCTAACCTTTGTCTCCTCTTTCTCTGATAAGTCTCTGAGTCCCTAGGGTAGCTACTCTCTTTTATTACTAAGGAAAAGGGAACACTTGCTTGTATGCATGGCTTGGGCTCCAAAGTTCCAGAGTTTTGTCCTTTAAAACTGTAGCTTTTCTCAATGAGTTTGAATGCAGATTTAGACATTGAAATAAAGTATGTACAACCAGGCCCCTCTCCTCCCTGCCAACCCAGGCAATCTGCAAGGTATTCTAGGAAACGAAGCTCATTTCACTCCTAGAATTTGAAAATTTGGTTGATCTCCAAAGAAATGTGTGTGTGTGTGAAAGAGAGAGAGAGAGAGAGAGAGAGAGAGAGAGAGAGAGAGAGAGAGAGAGAGGGAGAGGGAGGGAGGAAGGAGGGAGACTGGGAATGGAATGGAACCGAACCCTGGGCCTCACACATGGTAGGCAGGACCTGTACCCTGAGCTACATAGCCTCCAGATGTGTTTTCTCTTGCATGTTAGAAAGCTTGTTTCTTATATACTTGAATGTTTGCATGTTTAAAGACTCCTCTCTGTGATGGTCTAAGATCTGATTACCAATTGGCGGCTGCATGTGTGCACCAAGCTCTGCACTTAGCTTAGTCTCTTTTTAGGTTTGCTTTTATTTTATTTTGTTTTGTTTTTATTTTTTGTTTCTCTTTTGCCATTAAATAACATTCCTCTCAACTTTCTACCAATAACCACTATATTGGTTCCATCCCAGCCCACCTCAATAAAGCAAAAACACTCAAGCTCCCCCGAGGCCCCAGATGATGGGAATTAAAGGTAAAAGAGATGGATCCTCTGTAAAGCTGGCTGGGAAAGGTGTGGGAGCAAACGTCTGGGAGGGAGCCCAGAACTCCTGTTTCACGTTCTGATTTTGCTTTTTCACCATAATTGTTCAAATGAGGAAGTTTCCTTCAGCTCTGAGAGTAATCCATTTCTCCCCTTTCCAGAAAATGGCAGCATTATATCCAGGAGGTCAAGGAACCAAGAAGAGCGGATGGAGCCCACACCCACATTTATTCACCCAGTGAGGTTTGAAAACAGCTGCCTCTCTGCCCTCAAAGAGCCAACAGGCTGGGGTGGGGGTGAGAGGCAGGGGCAGATGTAAAAATAGGCCATCTGAGCTGTGGGTGATATATGCAATCCTAAAAGTCTGTGGAGAAGGGGTCACAGGGCAGGTGTGATCAATTCCAGGCTGGATGGGAGAGTCAGGAAGGCTTGACAGGAGAAATGACCTTAAAGTGGAGTCCTGAAGTTGGCACTTCCAGGCAGGAGAAAGGCCTTCCAGGTAGTAAGAACAACATGTGAAAAAATAGAGTGGGCTGAAATGGGACAGCTCAGGAAGCTGTGAGAAACCGCACATGGCTGGAACATGAGCAAGGGTTAGGGTTTACTGAGGGGGATGAGCCCTGGGGTAAGGCCGGAGACTCAGGCAGTGGCTCAGACGGTGGAGGGCTCAAGCTCCCAGAAGGCAGGAAGAACTCATCCCTTAGAAAGGACAGAGCTTTAAAAAATTGGGTGTGAGTGGATCATCTCGTCAAAGTCATTCACCTTCTGGCTGTCATGATTTCAGCAAATGGGAATCAGTGTGGAAAAATAAAAGAAGGACTTCCAAGGAAGAGATAAACTGTAATTGATCAGATGTAGAGAAGAAGAAACTCTAATACATTATTGGTGGGATTGCAAATTAATGCAACCACTTTGAAATACAGTATGGAGGATCCTCAGAATAATTAAAACAAACTTACCATATGATCCAGCAATACCACTTCTGGGTATCTACCCAAAAGAATGAAAACCAAACTGCCAAACTAATGCATGTGTATCTATGTTCATAGCTGCACAATTCATCATTCCCAAATTATGGAACCAGCCAAGATGTCCATCAATAGATGAGTGGATTACAAAACTATAGGATATGTACACAGTGGAATTTTACCCAGCCATAAAGGAGAACAAAATTATATCATCTACAGGTAAATGTCACAAAAAAATAAGAAATCAAGATGCTTTCCCCAATAAGTGAAAACTAGGGAGAAATGGCTAATAGGAGGAACTTAGATAAAGAAGGGACCCTATAGAGGAGCAACTAAGGTGACCTATCTGAGGGGATGGGAGGGGGAAGATGGAAACTCTTTAAAGCACTTGATGTACTTAAACAAACATATCGAAATCAACCACTAAATTGAGCATGGGAGTGGGATGGGGACAGGATAAGGGCTAACTGGGTGATGTGTGCATGTATATTGCCACAAGTTTTTTTATTCCATTAAGATGTTTGACTACAATGCAGAAAGAAAAAAGAAAAATGAAAAAAGGTACAGAGCTGTTGAGAGACCTAAAGAAAGACATGAATGTTGCTTTGAATGTTCATGAGCTACAGTGTAGAGCAAGGGACAGGAGGGGTGAACCTGGAGAAAGACTTGTTAGGAAACTATTATAGGGGCCCAGGTAAGAGGGCAGCAGTTCAGAAAAGATCCAGGTCAACAAGGGGCAGAGAGTGGATGGATTTAATAGAGTTTGAGGAGGGAGAATCTAATATGATGAGGAAGGAAAATAAGAGGGTGACTGTCAGCCCTTCACAGGAGAAAAAAAGTTGGAAGAGATGGAGGAGGTGTGGGAGACTCTGAAATGGGTTAAGTCAAGTGGAATAGATCTGGGGCCCCTGTGCTGGTCACCCCATTCCTTGCTTCTTGCCTCCCTCATGCCCACCTGGCTATACCCCACCGTACAGGGGATTAAGGATGGACATGTCTTTTCTCTTTGCTGGGCCTCTGTCTCAATCTCAATGAAGGGACTGCACTCCCTGGGGTTGAAGTCTTCCTGCTTCTCTCAAGCTCCTCTGAATCCTGCAGAAGTGTCTGCCTCAGTTTTACACCTCGGAGCTTTGCTGCCTATTATCCCAGGTGGACTCAAGGTTCCTGGAGGGCTGGACCGCCTTATACCTCTTATATCCTCTACCCACTGCTTGCAGTGACCTCAGGACTGAAAGGCCAGCCTCCCTGACTGTGAGTTAGGACTCTTCTCACGGTCTCTGACTCTCCTATTCTAGAACCTCTGGACACTGGGTTTAGAACCCATTGACACTGTAGCCTTGGGCTGGACTTTTTCTTGTCCAATGTTTAGCTAGGTAGCCATGAAGATAGAGGGAGAAGAAAGTTAATGGGAGAGGAGACATGGCCAGAGTCCTGCCTGGATTGTGGGAAGTGGATCCAAGTCTTGTGTCTTGTAGATATGTGTCTGTATGTTTGTGTATCTGTGTGTGTGTGCATGTTTGAGTATCAGGCATGAGTGTCCCTGTGTTTACTTCTATGCTAAGTTTCACATGAGAATCTGTACAGAGGTACAGCTAAACAACCATGCATATGTCAGTGTACACGTTAGTATTGGTAAATCTATGGATGTCGATGCCTGCGTATGTGTGAGAGCCTCGTGGCAATTTTATCTTCCCAGATGTGAGTATCAATGAGCATGCATATGGTCTCTCATACCTGTCTGTGAGTGGGTACCTCAATGTATGTCCGTATAGGTGTGCCTATAGGGCCGCTGCTGCTGTTGTGCTGGGGGTTAGGCATGCACGGAGGCAGAATGTAGTGTTTAGATAAGAGCATATGCTCCTAAACCTGACTACTTGGGTTCAAGCCCTGAATTAAGCATCTAAAAACTGTAGGCCTTTGGGTGAATAATTTATTTTCAGGTGACCACCTCTACCTTTCTTCCTGCCTCCATCACATACCCCTTTTGTAGGACATGGCAAACTGGGCGTAGTGGTGCACGCTTGTAATCCCTGCGCTTGGGGGGCAGAGACAGGAGGATCACGCAAGTTCGAAGCCAGCTTTGCTGGCTTAAGAGACCCTGTTTTCAAAAATAAAAATACAAAATAGGTCTGGGAGTGTAGCCTGGAGTAGGGTTTTGAGGAACCCCAGTACCACCAAAGAAGAAGGAAGAGGAGGAAGAGGAGGAGGAGGAGGAGGAGGAAGAGGAGGAGGAGGGACAAGAAGAGAAGAGAAGAGAAAAGAAAAGAAAAGAAAAGAAAAGAAAAGAAAAGAAAAGAAAGGAAATGGACATGGCATTTCTCTTTGCTGGACCTCAGATCTGTAAAATGATGGGACTAAATTCCCTGGGGTTGAAGCCTTTCCTCTTCCTTCAGGATGAGCGGAGCTCTCACTCCCTGAATCCTGCAACAGTATCTGTTTCAGTCTCCCACTGTGTAGCTTTTGCTGCCTGGAATAGCCTGCCCTGTTTTCCTGGAAGATAGACCAGCCTTATGCCTCTTACATCCCCACCCACTGCTTGCAGATGTCTCCAGTGTCTAATGTGATGGTTGATACACACAATGTTCATAATGCACTGAAAGTAATATCTAATAGAGTATGTTTAAAAATGTCGCTTTTAAAGTTACTCATGGCAATAAGTATATATGGCTGGGCTTGAGGGTTTGTGTGCAGCTCTCTGCATGTGCAAATGTGCATTTGAGCACATGAGCATGGTATATGTGTTTCTTAGAATGTGTGTGCTGCTGTGGGTAGAAACTCTGAGGTCTCCAGGGCCCCAGGTGGAGGATCAGCGGGTGTGTGTTTGAGTGTGGTCTTCCTGTGAAGCCTGGGTGTGTGCTTGTATTCCAGCAGGAGTATGACCCTTCTGAGAGAAGGAATTGTGTCTCATTTATCATCACATGGCCGCTCGGCAAATCTGTGTTGAGCAAATGAATGAAGTAGACTGTCTACTTAGAGATGGTTACTCAGACAGCATGCCCAGTTTTAGGGATCAAAAAGAAAATGTAGCCGGAGAAAATGGACAGCCAGAGTTGGCTCTAATTAGGTGGAATCTCATATATTTAATTCTAGAAGAGATATGCTAGTTCATATGTCCCAGGGAGTTTCAAAACCTTTTTGCTTTTAGCCCTGTGGGTTATCATGAAGTTGCTTTGAAAGCCCAAGCAAGAGAGAGTCAGATGGAAGAGCTAAGTCTCAGCATTTGCTTTTAATCTCTATGCACAGGATGTCCGTGAAGAAGTTCCACTATTAAAGATCTCTGGTATCCTAGCTGTAGCCCAACTTTTTTTATTCTACAGAAGGGAGAAGCAGAGCCTCAGAGAGAGGAGAGATCTACAGCCTCCTGACCTGACGCTCAGGCCCGATCCCTCCACCACCCCTCCCTTAGAATGCAGAAAGTATACAGGCTCTCGCTCACTGTAGAACAGGAAGCAATTCTTCCTAGGAACTTCTCTTTTTTAAAAGCCACTTGTGGGATATATGTCCAAGAAACAGACCCTTTGCTTGAGACCTGCGCCATCAGGTTGGCCCCAGTGACTGTGTTTGTGCTGGTTGGTCCTGCTCACCTAGCCTCAGATGAGTGGACCGGGGAAGCACTCTCATGCAAGCAGGGAAAACCCCAACGCAATATGGATGTAGGATAGCAAGATGCCAGCCAGTGCCTGCTGGTCCCTGAATTAGGAAATGATATGAAACTGGGATTTTCACATTAAATTGAGTGGTGAAGGAGCAGGGAAAGCCAGCTCCAGAGAGGGGGAGATGGAGGGCCACATACAGAGCAGGGGTGCAGCCTGCTGTGTGGTCTTGGGAAGAGTGACCGATGGAAAGATGTGGACAAGTTTTGGTGGCTCATGGTTTTTCAGACTCAACTCCCAAGGCTGTTTCTCCTGCCCTTGGTCTTTGTCCTCCTATATCCTTACAGTTAACTTCCCTTTTGTCTAAGTTACTCTGACAAGTTTCTGTTTCTTGCAACCATGCCCTCTCTGAAGGAGGCAGCACATAGGAAACTCTCCTCCCAGCAGATAAACAGGTTGAGCATCCAGGGATCTGCCCAACTCTTGGCATCTTCCCCAAGGCCTACTTGGGGAGCCCTAGTGAGCAGCTGTGGGAAGGGGAAGCGTACCCTGTTGGTGGCATCTTTGTGATGTGCTTTCTGAGGGCTCATTAAATCTCTCCAGGAAGGGACATCACTCATCTCTCACACTTTGCAGCTACATTCCCATAGCAGGACTGTCCCCTCATCTTCTGCTGGAACTCCATGCTTAAACCTCTTAAGGTAAGTGTTGATAGTAGTGAGAGCTGTTCTCTGGGGTGGCAGCATATCTACATCAAAGTCAAGCAGTTCCTCCAGCATCCAGGTCTCAAGGGAAGGAGTGTGTGTTGTTCTAGGCAAGTCATTGAGGTGGGGTGGGGCATAGGGGAGCAATAGGACCAGTCTTCCCTTTGAGGGTCTCCAAAAGTGGCCCTCCTATCACATGTGCCCATGGACACTGTTGAGACCAGGATGGAAATGTATCAGAGGGTGCAGAGAGAATGCAAGGGTCACTGTTCAATTCCTCAGCAGTCAGGGCAGGAGAACCCCGGGGAAGGATGTGGGAGGCGCCTCTTTTACATAATCAGCCATACCCCTTCCCGCACCATGATAACATGCCCTCGCATCTGGTAAAGACTGGGGCCACAGAGGTGCCTGGTGAGTTTGCTTTTGAGGTCCCACTAATGAATGAGAAAATGAGAAAGTCAGCCCAGCACAGGCTGATGGGGTACCTACCATGAGGAAAAGAACATAAAGGGATGAGAGTGTTTAAGGAGATGAAAGCTTTCCCTGTTCCAAGCCTGGCCCGGCCTAGGGTCTGTTAACACCAAGACTTCAGGAACCAGAGCCACTGCCGGGGGGAAGAATATGAACTTTAAGGCCAGACACCACGCTGGGCTCTCAGAACAGCCAAGCCAGGAGGACAGGCAGCAGGAACATGGGCCAGATCACCAGGAACCCTGAAATGCAAGAGACATGACAGTTAAGCACTGGGCTTTGGAACTCAGTAGCAGAAGCAAGCTGATCTCCTTGGCATTTGGTATACAAAGATAAGAAATGCAGGGCATCCTTAATATCTTTTCTAGGTTACTTAGCCCCCTTGAGTCATCTGATGGATGTAAAGCTATCTCATCACCAAACACTTTTTTGAGGAAGTGGAATTTTCCTCAGGTTTTTTTGCAGGTAGGAGGGATTTATTCAGCCACATGGGACCATGTGACTAAATCTGACTAATGCGATACAGGTGGAAGTCATCTATGATGCCATTCATAGGCCTGGTCCTGAAAAACTCCAACATAATCCTGCATTTGTCCCTCATCTACCATCTAGGGACCAGTTGCACAGGATCTGGGATAAGACTTACAGGGAATAATAGAGTTATCAGACATTACCAAAAAGTAGTGGGAGCCTGAGTTCCTAATGACTACATGGAACAGAACTGTACCCCCACCTAGTGGTTTAGTGGGAAATTACACTGTTGTATAAAGGCAAAGGAATTGGGATTTTTTTTGTTGTTGTTGTTGTTATAGCAGCTAGCATTACTTACACTAACTAATACTGAAGAGACAGAAAGAAACACTGCCTCTGCACAAATATGTAACAGTGAATCCCACTGGTTGGTATAATCATAATGCACCAATAAAAAGACAAAGTTAAAAAAAAATAAAGCAATACATTTGAGGCCTGACTACTTAGCTTAGAATCTCAGCTCTACAACTAGTTATGTATGGTAGGACAATAAACCTCTCTGTGTCTGAGTTTCCCCTTATGTAAAGCAGTAATATTAATAATGCTCACTAGCTCATCAGATTTTTGTAAGACTTAAATTCCTATCAAGCTTTCAGAACAGTGTGTGGCACATGGTAAATCCCATGTAAGTGTTGATTTTAAGGTTAGACTCCAAGGTCTAGAAGGCTGGGATCGCATCTCTTTCACACGTCACTATACATTCAGTGTTAAGAGCATAGATCCTGGATGATAGTTACTTGGTACCTATGGGCCTAAGGGAAGCACATGTACCCTCTCCCACAACATTAGCAAATTATAGCATCTTCCTGTCCCTCAGAATTCAAGATAACTTGCTGATGATGTCTTATAAATGGGGAGAGGGCTATCATATTTTTAAAGTAATATCTATGTGTATGTCCACCAATTTATAATGTTGAAACATAGATTGATGTTCAATTAATTCCAAAAATATCAGAAATGACTGTAGGAAAGACTAGACTACGAAGACCACAGGTACCCTCTAGTGGTGGTCAGCTTCCTTGACCTCAGGTTGGTCCCCTCCTCTTCTAGAAGGTTCCAAAGTAGTGCACCCTGGGAACTGGAGAACTCTGCTGTTCCAGGCACTATACTAACCGAGGGGGCTGACTGAAATGGAAGACCGGAGATCCCTGACTGCAGGCTGCTTCTACTCTGAGTACTATACACTCTCTGCCACAAACACTGCTTTTCTTAGTGCTGTTTGGATGTGACTGAGCGTAGAGACCATCTTGAACATATTGTGGAATTTTTTAAACTGTTGTCTAGTTGAGAAGTCGAGGATGGAAAGGACTATTCCAGGTCTGGGTTTGACAATCTAGGTCATTTCAAAGGGTAGCAAAACCTTATTAGCTCGTGCTTTCCATTCTGTCTAAAATACATTCCTTTGACTTGTCCGCCTGTTAAACTCTGAGTCATTCACTAAAACTCCAGTGAGCTGGGGCTGTGATGAAATTCTTTCCTGACCTTTTCCTATGCAGTTCATTAGTCTTCTATGAACTCCTTCCATCATATCCACTGGCTTGTCCCTTACTTGCTCATGTGCCTGCCTCCTTTATACAATGAATGAATGCATTTATGGTTCCCTGTCCACAGGGCTCCGTTGCCTTTAGGTTTGTTCCCTTGGCCCCCTTTACTCCTTGGGCTAAATATCACTGATCAATCCTGCTACTCAATCTTCCTTCCTACTTTGATAATGAAACCATCACATACTGGCTGGGCTCTTTGGCCACCCAGGATCAAGATTATCTCTCTGGCATCTTTTTTAGTCCGGTGTGCCACACAGCAAAACTCTGGCCCATGAGATGCAAGTGGATGCACCAGTTTCCAGGAATGTCCCTCAACACTCACTGGCTTCTTCCATGTTCCCTCCATCTTGATTTCTAGATGGGAAGGCTGGGCCTTTGTGTCATAAAGATGATGACTGCACCTCAAAGACAATGCAGATGTGAGCTGGAAGGAGCCTTGATCTCTGATGCCTTCAGGGTGCCATGCCAACCTACTATCCTAAATCTGTTTTCCCCAAGACTTCATTTATGAGTGGAAAGTAAACTTTTAACTGATTTAAGACATTATCTCCTGTGCCAGTAACTTTCTATCACACCACCTTCTTTAGATATCAGTGACCTTTGATTTACTTTTTTTTTTTTTTGGTGGTACTGGGGTTCCTAGAAGGCTTCTACCTCCAGGCTATACTCCCAGACCTATTTTTACATTTTTATTTGGAAACAGGGTCTCCTAAGCCAGTGCACGCGGCTGGCTTCGAACCTGTGCGATCCTCCTGTCTCTGCCTCCCAAGCACGGGGATTACAAGCGTGCGCCACCATGCCCAGCTGATTTACTTTTTATTGTCTATTTCCTACCCTGGAAGATAAGCCCTGTGAATGCTGGCACCTGGTCTCTCATGCTCACCATCCCATTTTCAGTGCCCAGAAACATGCCTGGCACACAGATGGCCCTCAGTAAATATTTATTGCTAAATG
Source organism: Muscardinus avellanarius (assembly GCF_963383645.1). Lineage (NCBI taxonomy): Eukaryota > Metazoa > Chordata > Mammalia > Rodentia > Gliridae > Muscardinus > Muscardinus avellanarius. The sequence goes on along the minus strand of NC_137796.1, from coordinate 97,153,018 downwards.
ACTATCTCCTCTCCTAGGCTGCAGAACCCATCTTGGGTCTGGTCCATTTCTGTGTCCACAGTCCCTAGCACAGGACCGGGCCCACAGAAGGGGCTGAATAGAGGTGTGCTGGATTGAAAGGGAAGGAGAGGGCACTGCGAGGGCTGTGGGTGAACAAGAGACCACCATGACATACCTGCAGTGCCAGGAGTTCCGTTCATCACGCCAAGAGTCTGGGCACCTGTGAACAGGAGCAGAAGGTGAGGGCTCCCCAGTCACACTCCAGGGACTGCAGCGCTATGGCCGAAGCTGTCCCCCATCCTTCTAGACCAGGCCACCATACCCACTCACGGTCGGCATCGTGGTGACATTTGTTACCCAGGAGGCACCTTTCTAAATGCACTTCATCTATTTTAAACTTAATGCTCCTGGTGGCTGCTTTGTGAGACAAGTATCCCCACCCCCATTTGACAGATGAGAAGACTGAGACTCAGCAGTGTCAAGGGACTTGCCAAATTGACCTTGCCAATCAGTAGCAGAGCTGAGATTTGAACACCAGTATGCCTGATTCCAAAGAGGGAGCTCCTAATTCACCCCTCCCAGCTATCCTGTGACTCCAAACGAGGCTTCCAGTTGAGGGCTTCCTTCACGAGGCAGGCTCTGTCTACTTCTCTGGAGGTTGGAAGGGGCAACATGGTTTACCTCCTTGGACTCTGAGGATTTGACGTGTTAATGCACCTAAGGGTATCTGGCCTGGTGCCATGTGCAAAGAAAGTATTATTATTATGACTATTGTTAATATGACTACTATTATTAATTTCTTTAGGGCAAAATATACTCAGCTGGGCGTGGTGGCACATGCTTGTAATCCCAGCATCTGGGAGGCTGAGACCGGAATATCACGGTTTGCGGACAGCCTCAGCTACTTAGTGAAGTTCTCCGCAACTCAGTGAGACCCTGTTTCAAAATAAAGAACAAAAAATAGGGCAGGCTGTGTAGCTCGGAGGTAGAATGCCCCTGGGTTCCATCTCCAGTACAGAAAAAAAAAATATATATATATATATATATATATATATATATATATATATATATATTCCTTCTTTTGGATTTCTTGATTCTTCTGTTCTGGTAGAAATAAAAACCATGAAAGTACTTGAGCCTATGTGTAAGATGAATGCAAATTTGAGAAACAGGTGGATTGCTTCTTATCTATTATACTCTAGAATATTGTAACTGGATTTTGGAAAACATAGTTATTTGCCAGAAAACAAAGTTGGATTTCAGTAGGAGTTAGGACTTCACCCCAAAGTTACTGATTTGGGATATGAAAAATGACTTCATGCTTTAAAATCAGGCCTAGCTGGGCTCAGTCCTCACTCTGGCCACTCATTAGCAGGGTGATTTTAGGTAAGTCCCTTAATCTCGCTGAGGCTTGGTTTTTCACCTGTAAAATGGACATAGTCAGGGATTGATTAAATCAACAAATTCAAGAACTTGGCTTGGTGTCTAGCACACAGGCAGTCGGTCCATCACGAACGACAAGGCCATCCCACCTCATTCAAATAGAGATTTGCTGGTGGGTCTGGCTGAACTGAGAAGGTAGCAAAGCCCTGGGTAGTGGGGCTGATAACTCCAAGCATTCGTGGTCAACTATGAGAACTCGGCCAGCTGGCCTTGTCACCAGGACTTGGCCACTGACCTCTCCGAGCGATGGGTCCCAAATCTAGAACCCGGGTTAGGTCCACGGCCCGTTCTTCTCTGCGGGGTTGACTTCTTGAACAAGTCTGTGGGGATAGAGATGTTATAAATCAAAATTTAATGTTATAAATGTTATAAATCAAAATTTAAATGCCTGCTTCTACTCAGATTGCCCCGGCCATGGGCAACTAGGGCTTGGGAACTGGGCCCTCCCCACCTTACAGGCTGAATTCTGATGCTGTGCTTTTCTCAAACTAGAAAATTCTCATTGTCAGGTCAAACAAATGCAGGTTTGAATCTCATCTCCACTCTATATAATTCGGGGCAAATGACTTCACCTCTCTGCTTAAATAGGACATATCTGGTTTAAAAGATGAAAGTGAGCCGGGCGTGGTGGTGCACACTTGTAATCCCTGCGCCAGGCGTGGTGGCGCACGCTTGTAATCCCCACACTTGGGAGACAGAGACAGGAGGATCACGCAGATTCGAAGCCAGCCGCGCTGGCTTAAGAGACCCTGTTTCCAAATATAAAAAAGTATAAAATAGCTCTGGGAGTGTAGCCTGGAGGTAGAAGGGCTTCCAGGAATCCCAATACCACAAAAAATAAAAAATAAAAAAATAAACAAAAGATGAAAGTGATAGCCAGGTGTGGTGTTAAGTAATCCCTGTACTTGCCAGCTACCCACGGGCAGTGTCTGATGAGGGAGGGGTGTGCATGCTGGAGCTGCAGCTCTGTTGGAGCACATTCCAGCTCAGATGCTGTCTGGCTGTGTTTGGCCTTTGGGCAAGGGACTTTTTCTAAGCCCTTCTCCTGTCTATACATTAGTATCCATTTAAAGATCTACTCACAGGGTTGTGGTGAGTGTTGGATTAGATAAGGCATGGGAAAGTTTTAGCATGGTGCCCAGCACAGAGTAGGCACTGGAAAAGCCAACTATACCACCAGCATCCCTCATCTGAAATGTTTTGACTCCAGAAGTATTTTCAGCTTGGAAGTTTTTCAGATTTTGGAATATTTACATAGACTTTACTGGTCAATCATTCATAAACTGAACATCTGAAACCCAAAATGTTCTATAATCCAGAACTTTTTGAACATCATGTTGGCTCTCAAAAAGTGTCAGACTTTGGAGCACTTTGGATTTCAGATTTTTGGATCAAGGATCCTGAGATTGTATTATTTTAATCATTCAAAATATGTCCTGTGCCAAAGAATACTGATCTGCTTCCTGGATATAATTCCTGCAATAAATGCTTATAAATGGGCTTTACGGATGCCTAATGTGCATCTATTCATCATTTATTCTTCCCTTTCTCCTTCCCTCCCTTACATCGCCAGCCATCCACCTGTCTTTCCATCTCTTCGGGCATCCATCCATCCATCCATCCATTTATCCATCCACAATTTCAATAAATATATATAGAGAGACTATCAGATGCCAGGCCCATTACCAGGCTCTGAATAGCCCCATCTAAAGAGACACTCACCGGGTGGCACTGTTCATTAAGGGGATCACAGAGATGAACCTCACAGTGCAGGAAGACGAGGTTGTAATTTCCAGCAAACATGAACATCTGAACTGCAAAGCGGCTCTCTGAAGACACCCCATTCTCCTCCACATAGATGGTGGGGTCATTTTGATTTGGGCAGCTGGGAGGAAGAAAAGGACACAGGGGTAACTTTACTGGAGAAAATCAGAGTGCCTCCGATTTCTAGCTAAGTGATCCTGGGCAGGCTGTTTAACTTTACTGAGCCTTGGTGTTCTCATCTGTAAATAAGAGACAGTGATCTCTGCTTCAGAGGGTTGACGTCAGCATTTGATGAGACCACTATCTATATGGCTAAGTGCAGTGTTTGACACACATTTAGGCTCAATGGCAAATATGACCTGGTATTATTACTACGACTGGACTCATGATCTACAGATATGCGTTTACTTTTGCTTTTATCAGTCAATGGCACTGAACGGTATTTTGTCCCATAAACAGTATTATATCATTTTTCACAGTGATCAGTGTTAACACCTATCTAAGATAGACTACATGAATTAATCTTCTATTTTTGGGATTTAGCAATGATTTATTAAATATGATACCTAAAAACACAGATAACAAAATAAAAATTAACAAATTATATGTCATCAAAATGATAACTTTTGAACATCAAAACACACCACAGAGTAAGAAAATAGACTCCAAAATTTAAGATGATTTGTACAAATTATATATTTGATATGGGATTAATTTTTGGAATACAAAAATAACTAACTCAGCAAAAAATATTAAATTTAAAATGACAAGAGATATTTTTCAAAAGAATATATGAGAATTGGTAATAAAAACATAGAAAGATGCACAGTATCACAGTCTTCTATCTTGAACAATGACTCTGTTGCCAGAAGCATCAAGCCTTCTAATGGGAAATGATTGGTATTCATTTACCCTATTTTATATTAATACTTTAGGCTACCATATCAGGAGTAAGATTCCTGGGTCATATCAGGAGTAGGATTCTTGGGTTATACAGGTTACAGTCTATCATGCCAACATATTCCCAAAGAAATAAACCAATTTACCCAACTGCCCGATACGGACAAGATTAATATTTTCCTCCAAACTCTGTCAAGGCCAAAAGATAATCCCAGACTGAGTCCCCATCCCCAGCACCTGTTCCTGATGATGAAGTACTTCACAGGGTCCTCCCTGTCTTCGGTGGGGGTGGCATAGCAGTTCTTCAACAACAGCTTAAACTGGGAGGTGTCTCCAGTCTCCAAGATGGCGCCCACGTAGAGCATGGACTCCACAGAGAGCATGACTGTGGGGCCTTCGAAAGGATGCATGTAGCTCTGGTCTTGGAAGAGGGCCATCCTGACGATGAACTCTCCCTCTCCATCCACGCTGATGTTCAGGGAGCTGAGAGAAGGAAAACCAGAGGAGAAACGTCAGGTTTGGGCCAGAGAGAACAGCACAAATCAAGCCCTGCATTTGGATAAGGCTTTGGAGGCAAAGGTGCATGTTTGGTCTCAAAGGAACTATCCATTCAGTCATTTAAACTGCGCTTACTACCCATTCAGGCATTCAAACTGAGCGCTTACTATCCATCCAGTCATTTAAACTGAGTGCTTACTAGCTTCTAGGCGTTAGACATGACAAAGAGGCTTGTGAGTGTGTCTCCAGGATTTCCACTGATTGTCCCTGCAGGGCAAGTCACAGATATGTCTCATTCAATGAATAATGGTTAGTGTACACTGCCATCTTGCCAACCAGAGAGTCCATTGCTGAGATCTCGCTACTTGCTGAGGCTGTCCTTGAACCTGTGATCCTCCTGTCTCAGTTTCCTAAATACTGGGATTACAGGCACGTGCCACCACATGTTCACTTTGATTCTTTATGAAATTCTTTATGAACCATAGGCCCCAACATAATTTATTCTGAAACCCACTGAACTCCAAGCATCCAGTCCTTATGATCCAACACTGTGTGAGCCCAGGAGGTTAATGAGGGCATGGTAAAGGTACTTTGGAGTTCTGGCAGCTCAGAAAAATCCCCTGGCAAGTCGGGGAATGCAAGGGACCTGATTCAGCAGTGCATCTTAGCTCAGGCGTACAGCAATGATGCAAGCAGAAAAAAAGCCTGCCCATATCAAGCCCCACCCACATTGCTATGAGATTCTACTTTTGGTGAGGTCAGATGCACCATTTATCCATCAGAGGTGCTCTCAGCTTAAATCTCAAGTCTGCAGTGAAACCTTCCTGCCCCTTCCATCCCCATACAACCCAAACCCAGCAAGCCTCTGTTTCCCATTCCCAGAGCACCCTGCATTTTCTCCCACACTGCATTTATCTCACTTAAATATGATCATTAAAATTAGCTGCTTCATGCTTTTCTTTCTCAAAGTGAGTGGATCTCTCTTGTGTTTTTGTTCCCACATGAGTAAGCACCGTTTCAAGTCACTGCATCACTTCATAAAAATAAGCTTTAATATTCACAAAATATTCCACGTGCACCTTGCTCACACTGAATGTCCCTAATAGACAGTCAACAATCATTTGTGAAGTGGATGATCAAAAGAGTGGAAGCTCCCGAAAGGCGTTGGCAGCATCCTGCAGACATCATGAACAGTGCTAGAAGCGAGTGTTACTCGAGTCAGGGGTAAGGGGTCAAAGGTCCAGGGTTGCGCCATACCTCATAATGGGCCGAAGCGCAGTCTGGAGGCTGACCTTCATGTCCAGCGGGTAGGCGCACTGGAAGTTGATGTTGAGGACCGTGTCTCTGATGATTAAATCATTACCCAAGAAGAGGGTGTTTTTGTAGATGGCATGGGTTCCATTTATCTTTGGTATAAAAAGGAAGACACAGATCTGTTTACGTGGATGTATGCATGGTGTATCTCAAACTCAGATTCCTCTGATTCATACCAGTCAATGTTCTCGGCCATGCAGCCACCCTGCCTTCTGATTTCAAGGAGGTAAAGGAGCTTTCTCCTCCCAGGGCACACAGTTTTCATGGGAAGAGGAAAGAAGAGGCCAGACTACAACCTAAAACCATGAATGACTGACCCTAGGGAAGAGTCAGGGACTCACATGCTTGTGCCTCTGTGATGCCCTCTCACACCAGCCCTGATTAAAATAGTCATAGTGGACATTTATTAAGTTCAAGTGTCAGGCTTGCCCTAAGCTCTTCACTTGGACCAGCATATATAATGTTACATAGCCCTAGAGGTCCAAAGAGAATAAGCTCAAGATCTCATGGCTACTGAGATGGGTCTTCTCAGCCCGAATCCCACCCTCTGGTGCACCAGTGTGAGCACCACTCACCTCCAGAGTGTTCCCACAGGCGTTGGCCTGGGCAGGACTGGTCACAGTCATCCAGTTTCTGCTCTGTCGTTCCACGAGGCTGCTGCAGTTCTGATCCCTGAGATAGGCGACCACCTTCTCTCCCAAACCCAGGCCTCCCATAAAACACCTGTTAAGCTTCACCTGGATCTTGCTGGCCCCACAGTCCAGTTGAGGCTGCAAACTGTGAACATCTGGAAAGCCAAGAAGGGCTGGGTAGAGCAGACCGGGGGTCTGGCAGCAGTGGGCAGAGCCCACGTTCCCTGTTCTTTGGCAAAGTTACCAAGCCCACCAGGAGGCTGGATGGGTCCGAAGGGGGGACTCGGATGGAGCTCACACTCAGACTGGAAGAGAGCATTTCCAGCATTTCCAAGCATTCTACATGTAGGCTTGACTAAATCACCCGGGGGAGTTAGGATCTCTGGGGAAGCAAAATGGCCCTGTATTTCAGACTAGAACCAAAGCTAGACATGCACTACTTTAAGATACCAGCACATCGGACCAGGATCAGATTTATTCCATCCATCCATCCATCCATCCATCCATCCATCCATCCATCCATCCAATAAATACTCCTTAAACATCTACCATCTGAATCTTGTCCCAGGAGTGAGCCTATATCCCCAACATGAAGACTCTGTAGCTATTATACTTTTTATTTTGGGCACTGGGGATTGAACTCAGGGGCATTCTATTTCCAAGTTCCACCTCTAGTCCTTTTTAATTTTGAAACAGGGTTTTACTAAGTGGTTAAGGGACTTGCTATGTTGCTGAGGCTGGCCTCATACCTGCCTCAGCCTCCCAAATACTAGGATTACAGGTATGTGTCACTGTGTTCAACATCCCTGCAGATGTTTGAATGCAGTTTCCATTCTATAGGATTCGTGTGTGTGTGTGTGTGTGTGTGTGTGTGTGTGTGTGTGTGTGTAGCCAGGAACTGACTGCAGGGCCTTATGCATGCCAGGCAAGCTCTCTACCACTGAGCTACATGTTCAGCCTATAGAGTTCTTGTCTTTAGTAATGGTGGCCCTTATGGGTCAAGCCTGGCTTGATTCTGGCTATGCCAGAATCATTCCCAGAGGTCATGGTCCAGAGACTGACCTGGAAATTGTTCCAGCTCTAGCCTCTCATCCTGGCAAACCATTTTCCAGCAAATGGACTGGGAAACCCACTCAATCTCCAAAGCTCCCTCCTCCTGCCCTGCCCACTCAGGATGGTAAGCCATCAGCCCTGTGAGCTGCTCACCTGAGACATTGAAGTCCCGTCTGCAGATGCAGGTCCAGACACCATCTTGAGAGACACACTCCTCCTCGGGGCGACAGGTTTCTTCGCACCTGCCCTGGATAGGTTCCACTGTGGAGGGGTCTGGAGGGTAAGGCCAGGAGGAAGAGGGTCATAATGCAGAGCATGGTGGACCCATGAGTCCACCTTCTCATTCCACCAGGGTGCAGGAGCCTGGCCAAGGACGTGAGATACTTAGTGGACAGGTCAAGCTTCCAACTCGAATTCTCTGATTCTTCATCTGGTGTAGTGATTGAGAGCCTGAAGCCACTATTGCAGTGCTTACCTCAGGCCACACACTGCTCTAGGGAGCCATGGGAGACAGGGTGGTATGATGATCGAGCCTATGAATGCCAGGGCTGGAGAACCTGCATCTGGAGCCCAGCCCTGCCACATCGCAGCTCTGTGATACGGAAAGCTACTTAACCTCTCTGTGCCCCAGATCCCTAATCTGGGTAACTATATAGAACCTATTCAACGGAGTTGGGGGGTAGATTCAATGAGTTCATACATTCATTTATTTATTTATTTATTTATTTATTTATTTATTTACTTATGGTATTGGGAATTGAACCGAGGGGTATTCTATCTTCGAGCTATACCTCAGCCCTATTATTTTTATTTGGAAACAAGGTCTTGCCAGGTTGGTGAGCATATCAGCAAGTGTGTTGTGAGCACTATGGGCTAGCTGCTACTTTTGTTATTATTCAAGTGTGTGTGTGTGTGTGTGTGTGTGTGTGTGTGTGTGTGTGTGTGTGTTATTGGGGATTGAGCCCAGGGGCATTCTACTTCTGTACCACAGGTCCAGCCTTTTTTTATTTTTATTTTGAAACAAGGTCTTGTAAGTTTACTGAAAGTCTTGCTAAGTTGTTGAGGCTGTCCTTGAACCTGTGATCCTCCTGTCTCAGCCTCCCAAGTACTGGGATTACAGATATCCATCACTACAGCTATTATTCATCTTTTCAGATCACAGAATCTACCTCAAAGATATACATTAATCTTCCCAAATTGAACTAAATTCTGAATGAGCCAATGTTCTTGATATTAGGCTACATGCACTTATAAATCAGGAGATTTTACTCTCATATCAGAATTTCTGCTTTCCCCTGAAAATGTGGGAAGGCCTGGCTGGCATCTCTAGGGCTACCCTCCCTCTGGGCTAGGGCTGCAGAACTGTATTCACCACTGAGTCCCGAGCAGCTCATCAGTTGCCTCGCCCCGAGCCGTGGCCCACCTGTGCAGTATCTCAGGCTGCACTGGGGAGTGCTCTCCAACTGGTACACGTGGTACCCGCCTGGACAGGCCTTTATCAGCACCTCAGTCATCCAGAGACAGCAGTTGTCGCTCCAGTGGGCACAGGCATTGTAGACGACGATGCCATCCCCAAGGGCCGGGTGGGTCCCGTTCAGCCACATGGGCGCGGCCGCCTTGCATCGCAGCATGGGGACACAGGTCTCTGGCATCCTCACTCCTCCTTCACCCACAAAGCGGTACCAGCCGCTCAAACCTTCATCACACTCTTCCTGTTCCGCTGGGTATGCTGAGCTTCGGGTGGGGTCATCCAGGAGGGTGTAATTCTGGCAGGGGTCAAAACAGGGGTAGCCCTCCGGGGTGTCAGGGGATCCGCATGCCCAGCCCAACTCAGAGGAATGGGCTTTTATGGGGTCTTTGTAACCTGAGGAAGGAACAGGTGCTTGAGTTTACTTACAACTCCATGCCCACGGGATTCAGTGTGCCAAAGACCCCAGCGAGGCCAATAGGCACAAAAGCCATTAATTAAGCTTCAAAGTTCCTCACCTGGGGATCGGAATAATCAGCAAGGACTTGGTGTGGGATTCTGAAGGCATTAAACACATCAAGGCTACTGCCCTGCATGGTCCCATTACCAGCACCCGTAGAGTTAAGAGCTTCCCAATGGGACCATGCATGGTGCTCCTGCTTGGCTACTATTTGTTTTTCTCATAAATGTGATACAGGCTCCCTGGGGGGAAAAACTCAAACATCATTCAAATGAATAAAGTAAGCAGGGTATGGTGGCGCACACCTGTAAACTCAGTATTTACTTGGAGATGAGACAAGAGGATCACAGGTTAGAGGCTAGCCTCAGCAACTTATCAAGGCCCTCAGCAACTTAGATTCTGTTTCAAAAAAAAAATCCACACACTCACAGCCAATTGATTTTTGACAAAGGGGTTAAAAACATACACTGGAAAAAAGATAGCCTGTTTAACAAATGGTATTGGCAAAACTGGTTAGCCATATGCAGAAAATTGGAAATTAATCCCACTTTCTCACCCTGCACAAGAGTCAATTGAAAATGGATCAAAGACTTGGAAATTATACTAGAGACCTTGAGGCTCCTTGAAAAGGGCATAGGTCCAACACTGCAACACATAGGCGCAGATAAAAACTTTCTCAACGAGGCCCCAGAGGAACAACAAACAAAAAGGAGAATCAATATGTGGGATTGCATGAAACTGAAGAGCTTCTGTTCAGCAAAGGAAACTGTCAAGAACCTCAATCGAGAGCCAACTGAATGGGAGAAGATTTCACCACCTACTCCTCTGATAGAGGACTAATATCTAGAATATACAGAGAACTCAATAAACTCAACACTAAAAAACAAATAATCCAATCAACAAATGGGCAGGCGAACTAAATAGACACTTCATGAAAGAAGAAATTCAAATGGCCAATAAATGCACGAAAAAATGCTCAACATCATTGGCAATCAGAGAGATGCAAATGAAAACTACCCTGAGATTTCACCTTACCCCAACTAGAATGGCAATTATTCAAAACACAAACAACAACAAACGCTGGTGAGGATGTGGAGAAGTGGGAACTCTAAAACATTGTTGGTGGGATTGCAAATTAGTGCAACCACTTTGGAAAACAGTATGGCGAATCCTCAGATGAATGGGAACAAATTTACCATTCAATCCAGCAATACCAGTTCTGGGTATCTACCCAAAAGAAAGGAAACCAAACTACCAAACTAATGCATGTGTATCTATGTTCATAGGTGCACAATTCACCATAGCCAAACTATGGAACCAGTCAAGATGTCCATCAACAGATGAATGGGTTACAAACTGTGAGATATGTACACAATGGGATTTTACTCAGCCATAAAGAAAAACACAATTGCAGCATTTACAGGGAATTGGATGGAACTGGAGGACATTATGTTAAGTGAGATTAGTCAGGCACAAAATGTAAGGAATCGGATGCTCTCCCTAATATGTGAAAGCTAAGGTGAAAGGCATCACAGGAGAGACTCCAGGTGAAAAAGAAGATCCTATAGAGGAGCAAACAAGACAACCTAACTGTGGGGATGGGAGGGGGGAAGAAGGAAACTCTTTAAAGAGCACAATGTACTAATTCATATCATAGTCGACCACTAAGCCAAGCATGAGAAGGAGGGCTGGGGAGGGAGTGGGGTGGGGGCTGGGTCGGGGCTGTCTGGGTGCTGTGTGCATTTATGTCTACACAAGTTTTTGCTTCATTATGATGTATAAATACAATGCACCAATAAAAATTAAAAAAAAATAAATAAAATAGGCCTGGGAGTGTAGCTCTGAGGTAGAATGAACCTGGGTTCAGTCCCCAGAACCACAAAGCAACCAACAAAACAATACAAAACACGGAATGAATAAAGTAGAAATGAGGGTTGTTAGAACACTCACTTTGGCACACCTACACTACCATGAAAGTTGTCCCAAGCCCATCCCATCCCATCCTCAGAAATGATCATAAAGTTCTTGAATATTCTTTGGCTTCTAAAAAAATATTAGTGCCTTCAACTTTTTTTCCCTCCACTTGCATTTCTCCTCTCTCTCTCTCTCTCTCTCTCTCTCTCTCTCTCTCTCTCTCTTTTGGTGGTACTGGGGTTCCTAGAAGCCCTTCTACCTCCGGGCTACACTCCCAGACCTATTTTTACATTTTTATTTGGAAACAGGGTCTCCTAAGCCAGCGTGCGCGGCTGGCTTCGAACCTGCGCAATCCTCCTGTCTCCGCCTCCCAAGTGCGGGGATTACAAGCGTGCGCCACCATGCCCGGCTCCACTTGCATTTCTTAAAATGTAATGTAGCACAGCCATGTTTCCCTAGACATAGATGCAGTCTAACAAGATCTGTTAGCCTCGGCACTATTGCCAGTGGCTGCACCATTCTTTGTTGCAAGGGCCGCCCTCACAAAATGATCACAGAATGTTTAAAAGGACCCCTGGCCTCTCCCACTAGACGCTGGGCGCACCCCCGAAGTTGTCTCTAGACTTTTCCAAACGTCCTCTGGGGAACAAAATCACCTCCAATGGAGAACAAATTGATCTAATAGGACCATTTCTGACTGCTCATCTTCCTTATTTAATTATTTTTTAAGAATTCAAGGGACTATGTTATAAGACAAGGTGAAGTAATATGGGGGAAGAGCAGAGGCTGGTTAGGGTGGTTTTCAATCCAGCTCTGCATACGTCGGCTGGGTGACCTTGGGGCAAGTGAATCGCCTCTCCTGAGATTCATCTGCAAAACCATCCCCAAGAAAGCTAGTAGTTTCCAAATTGAGTCCCCATGCCCTCAGTCCTGGGACCCCTGTGTCTGTCTATTCTATTAAGACCGACCTTCCTTCCTTCCTTCCTTCCTTCCATAATCTCTTCCTTTCTTTCTTCCTTAACTCTTTCCTTCCTTCTTGCACTGGGCATTTAACCCAGGGATATTCTGCCTCTGAGCCACACCCCCAGAAATATTTGTTTTTAAATTTTGAAACGGGCTGACTCAGTTGCTGAAGCTGGCCTTAAACCTGCAATCCTCCCATCTCAACCTCCCAAGTACTGGGATTACCGGCATGCTCCACCCACATCCAGCTGAGATATTTCTTTCAATTCTTCCTTTTAATGACTATTTTCATCTCAAGGGGCAATATCTGTGACAACACAAGTATGATATACTAGTTATACTTTTTATGATGCATGAAAATAAATATACAATCATTAAAAATGTAAAGTATGCAGCAGGCACTACCAGAGTCCTCTTGGAATACATATTTTCCATCTGGGAAGTAAAGAAGAAATTAGGTGGCGTGTGTAAAATCACAAGCACAGTGCAGAGTCAAGCTAGGTCGGGTCTCTGGTTCTGACTTGTTGGATGGAGGGAGTGATAGGATACACACAGATCACAGTCTTATGCTACACATCAGAGGGCCTTTTCAGAAAGAAGAGATGGGCCTTGATCATGCATGTACTTGCTTTAAGGAAAGGAATCCTGGTGCTTATTATTCTTGGATCATTTCCTGTACACTCTATTTCCCCAGTAGAGGTAGTGAACGGAGTTCTTCTTTTAACACAGGGCTGAAATCTGCTCTCTGGATCTGAGCCCCATAATCTTTTCTACAAATATTTAAGTTGTTCAATCTATAACACTTTGGAAGAGACCAGAGAGATCGCTAAATGCAGCCCTTTCATGTTTACACATGAGCAAACTGATACAGAGGAGAGGGAAGCCACATCCCCAAACAAGATGACTAGCTGATTTATTTCCCTATCTCCTCAGCCCAGGCTCCCCGATCGCCCCCACATACACGGGCAGGGCCGGGGATGTTGATAAGTTTCCCCTGCCCCTCCATACTTTGACCAAGCGTGACCTGATTCCCTTCTCTCGCACATCGATCATCTCCCTGACTCATAGCCTAGCTTTAGACCTGCCTGCACCTGTCATGGACCTGACCTGCCTCTTCTGTACTTATCCCTCAGTCCCCTGGTCTTGCGGAGCATCTGAGATGCCAGGCAAGCAGAGAACTCACCTTGCTGCTCCATCAATGCCAGGGTCAGAATGCAGGAGGCCACGGCCAGCCACAGGGAGCCAGAGCCCACCATCCTTTCCATAAGGTGATGCTCGCAGGCGGACACTCAGCCAAGGGCCGACTCCATGCAGCTACAGGAAAGGAAAGACCCATGTGAGATGGGGCAACAGAGATGCTTCCCTTTGGCTGTGAGGTGCGATGGGGTCCCAGTACCCATCATGTGACACCATTTGGACTAAGTCCCTGGTATACCTTATCTCATTTAAATGTTTAAACCATCCTGCGTGGAAGGAACTACGGTCCCCATTTTACAGATGGAGCAGCTGAGACTCAAGAGAACAGAAAATCCAAACAACTTTGAGTGAGCCCTCCTATGCGCAAGCATGGTGCTGGAAGTTAAATAGCTAGCTGCTGGCCACAGGCCCATGTTCTCAGAAGCTGAAGTATTGGCTTCCTTCATGAAGAGAGGTATTGTTTCAAAGCAGGTGTGCCTTGCAGAAACAGGTGGAATGATAAGAGTAGGGGACTTACCAAGGGGATGACGTTGACAGCAAGCAAAAAAAGGCAAACTAAGAGCTGATAGAGACCGTGGAGTGTCCTAGAAGGGTCTCAGGATGGTTTCTGTTCAGGTGGAAGGAGAGGCTCTCTGGAGATTTGCTGGAGGAGGGGGGATTATGTTGCTTGTGAATGTCTAGTGACAAAAGTAATGTCTGCCTGCCTTAGTTTTATGCATCAGGTCCTGCTGCTATAAGCCCCCAAAGTGTTCTCTGTGCATGAAGATTTGTGTGAGGGTGGGACTACATCAAACTGAGTCCTGTTCCTGAGTCCCTGTTGTCTGCTCCTAGAACTGGGCACGGGAAGGCCACTTGGTAAAGATTTAAAGAAGAATGATAAGTCGATGGGGACAGGTAGGTAAAAAGAGTTCGCAACGCTGGCCAACACTCAAAAGACATTTCTTCTTTCGAAAACCTCTCTGAGAGGACAGCTCTGTGAATAATTTCTTGGGAAAGGCTGAGATGGGAACTTGTTTCTGGGAAGAACAGCGTAAATACGTTATGACAGAGCGGAGACAGGGAAGCACCCAGGACTGTAACTGGTAGAGACGCCATTCCAAGTGAAGACCCGTCCTGCCAGTGCAGACGTCTGGGGCCAAGGCGAGGGTGGCATCGGCAGGTTTGGAGCAGCCAGCAGGTAACAGAAGCCAACCGCTTGAGCTGGGGCTAGAGAGATCTGGGGAGCGCTGGACCACAACTGGGGCTCAAAGCCCTTGCTGGAGTCTAAAACCTCCCAGAAGCAAACAACCCCAACAAACCCAGTGGATCCACAGTGTGGACCTCCCAGGATTAGGGGAAAGCTTGCCGTGGCTGAGCAGGACTTACCTTGGAGCAAGGACCAGAGCCTTCGTCCTTCACTGGCCAGCGTGGGAATGCAGCCTGCTGTGGGCTTTTTATGGCCATTTCCCACCCATGTGGCTCTCTAGGATTGGTGCTGAGGTCGGGCTGGAGTTCCTTTCCCAGGCACACACCGGGCCTCCTGTCGGGCTGAGGTAAGATAAGCGATTTACTGAAATGGTTGGGGAGAGGAAGTCTCTCTGCCCTTCCCCCGCAGCGTGAACCCTGCCAACCATTTCTTCTGCATGTGGCTGCGGGAGCCTGCAGCAATCCTTACTCCTCACCTTTAATCCCCACAATACACTCATGAAGCTCGCGCCGTATTTATCCCTGGACACCAAACACTAATTAAAAGGAAGTTTAATAATGCCCAATGGAAAGTGGAGAGAAACCAAACAGCATTTGTTTGCACAATGAATTTCCAGTGTACCTTGTGTTCCTAGCTAATTACCTTGGATTCCTTCTACTTCAGTCAGCCTGGGGCTGGTGAGTGGGAGAGAATAAATAAAGAAGGGGGGATGGGCACCTCCCATTCTTGACGGAATGTGCCCAGCTTCAGGTATTTAATGCTGAGGCATTGGGGAATGGTCAGTGTGTGGTGGTGGTGACTCACGGGATAGAAGAAGATGCACAGGGCTCCTGGGTGGAATGAGCAGCCTTGTATCTTCTCTGTCAGCCCCTCCTGAGATGTGGGCTGCCCTAGAGATGGCGAGGTATAAGCCCAGAAGCAGTGGGAGAAGTTCTGGGACTTTTCCACGCTGTGCTTAGATTTGGCTTCTTTGGCGTGGTAGATATCACCAGGTGAGTAAAAGAGTCAAAGCTTTTGGATGACAATTGGCCATTGTGTCTTTTATGCTGGTTTGGGACTGTGTGTGTGTGTGTGTGTGTGTGTGTGTGTGTGTGTGTGAGAGAGAGAGAGAGAGAGAGAGAGAGAGAGAGAGAGAGAGAGAAAGATATGCTGGATATTGGACCCAGGGGTTCTCTATCTATGATCTATACCCCCAACCCTATTTTATTTTATTTTTTAAAATCTGGAAACAGGGTCTTGCTGATTTGCTGAAGTTGGCCTTGAAACTGCAGTCTTCCTGTCTCAGCCGCTCAAGAACTGAGATTACAGGCGTGCGCCATGATGTCCGGCTTCTCTGGGACTCTTTCAAAGAGTCAGACCTACTGGGGGCGAGAAGCATAGGGGTCTTGTCTTGACATTGGCAACACTTTCTATGAAACCTCAATCTGGTTAGAGGAAAGATGCTACAAGCCACCTTCTCTACTCCTGGTACACTTGGGAAAAATTCCCCAACTGTCAGACTGACGTCTAGTGGCCTCACAGCACAGCCCGCCACTCCATTCTCTTTGGCCGGCACTCACCGCCTCTCCCCAGCGGCCACTCAGCCTTCTCTCTCCTTGGAAATTGTCTGCAGCAGCCCTGACCCTGCCTGGCACTATTCACAGCAAGTATCCTGCATCCGACCTCAAGAAGACGAAAGCCACAGCCTGGCCTTGATCCTTCTCCATTTAAAAAAAAAAAATTTGTACTTGGGGATGGAACCCAGAGGCACTCTACCTCTGAGCTACACCCCCAGCCTTTTTTATTCTTTCATTTTGAGACAAGATCTCATTCAGTTGCTGAGGGTCTCAGATAGTGGCTGAGGCTGGCCTCAAATCTGTTCTCAGCCTCCCAAGTATTGGGATTATAGGCATTCACCGCTGTTTCTATAGTCCCAAATATTAATACTTGCCTTCACTTTTCTATACCCAATTTCTGATGATAACCTTCTTTTTCTTTTTAAAAAATGTGTAGTACTTACTTTTATTTATTTAATCATTTATATATCTAAGTTGACAGATAGCATTGTACATTTTTATCATGTTCTATGTGACAGTCATTGACTTTATTTATTCATTTGTTTGGGTACTAGAGATCGAGCCCAGGGAGATTCTACTCTGAGATCCACTCCCAGCCTTATTTTTTTTAAATTTGGAAACAAGGTCTTGCTAGGTTAATGAGAGTCTCACTACTTGCTGAAGCTGTCCTTGAACCTACCATTCTCCTGTCTCAGCCTCCCAAGTAATGGAATTACAATCATGCACCACCATGGACCAGCTTCATTGTGATATTGAAATACACACACACACACACACACACACACACACTCAAACACACAAACACACACACTCACACACCAGTGATTAAATCTACCTAATTAACAAATACTTGGCCTCACACAGTCACTGTGTGCGTGTGCGTGTGTGTGCGAGTGTGCCCGCGTGCGTGTGGCGAGAGCATGTAACGTCGACTCAAACGTAATGTCGACTCTCGTTTCTCAAGGGTACACAACGTTGTTACTGACCAAAGCCACCACACTGCACACCAGGCCTAGTCGTGGCTCGGTTCTCTCCCTCAACTGCAATCACACACCCTAGGACCAATGAAGAGCTCCCACTTCACCCCAGTAAGACTGGCCATTACCCAAAAGACAGGTATTGGTGAGCAGGTGGAGGAAAGGGGACCCTTTATGCCCTGCTCACCACAGCAATTTGGTACGATCATTATGGAAAATGGTATGGAGGGCACACACACACACACACACACACACACACACACACACACACACACATTAAACAGCCATGTTGATCCAACAGTCCCACTACTGGGCAGACGTCCAAGGGAAATGGAATGAACATGTGGAAGAGATACCTGTGCTCTCGTTATTTATTGAAGCGTTATTCACAGTGACCACGATACAGAATCCAACTAAGCAACCCTCAGAGAATGACTGGATAAAGAAAATGTGATCTATACCTACCATGGAATATTATTTGTCTATACAAATAAATACGGTCCTGTCATCTGCAAGAGCGAGGATGAACCTGTGAGAGATGGGCCAAGTGAAATAACGCCGGCACAGAAAAACAAGCATCGTATGTTCTCACTCATATCTGGACTCTTACAGTATTTATCTCACAGAAGTGGAGAGCTGGATGGCGGTTGCCAGAGATGGAGGTGGTTCGGGGGGAGAAGGGATGGGGAGCTGTTGGTTCAAACGTCCTCCTTTCTAAAGCCAGCTCCTCCATCCTCCCTGAGCCCTACATTACAATACGCACGATGGGGCTCAAACCTCCCTGCTCAGGGCTCCCAGACAAGTTCCCTGGACATTTTTTTCCTATTCCCTGGCTGCTGAGTTCGTTTGCTTCCTCTGGTTACCCTAATTTTATTTTATTTGCAGTACTGGGGACGGAACCCAGGGGCATTCTACCTCTGAGCCACACCCCCCCCCCAGCCCTAATTCTTTTATTCCTTATTTTGAAACAGGGTCTCACTGAGTTGCAAAGAGCCTCACTAAGTAGCTGAGGCTAGCCACAAACTGTGATCCTCCTGTCTCAGCCTCCCGAATGCTGGGATTACAAGTGTGCGCCACCACGCCCGGCTTACCCTGATTTTCTTGACTACCCCATAATAGTATTTGTGATTGTGTGTGTGTGTGTGAGTGTGTGTGTGTGTTACTGGGGATTGAACCCAGGGACATTCTATCTCTAAGCGACACCCTCCGCCCTCTAATTTTTTTTTATTTGTTTGTTGCATTTTGAAGAGGGTCTTGCTACATACTGAGAGTGTTGCTACATTGTTGTGGCTGGCCTCCATCCTGTGATCCTCCTGTCTCAGCCTCCCAAGCACTAGGATTATAGGTGTGGGCCACCACACTCGGTTCCTCGGTATTCCTCCTCAAAACTGCATCACCCCATCCTATACCCATCTAGATACTGCTGTCACTATAGGACCCTCTTCCTCCATCTGTTCCTAAAAATGCTAATAGGTCCCCCTTTTTTTGCCATTCCATATGCTCTTCCTAGGAGATATCAAATTACTTCATGGCCTCTAGTGCCACGGGAGGCTGGTGGGTTCTGGGCTTTTCGTAAGCTTGGACCCCTCCTGAACTCCAGATGCATCTGCCCCGTTGCCTAAGCACTTCTCCCTTGGGCTGAGAGGCTCCAGGCACCTGACACCCAGCAGCTCCAAGTCTGGACTCGTCAGTTCCACTCCGCTCCTCTTGTCCAGGGACTAAGGCTGCCCAGCCCCCAGCCAGGCTGGGTACTGGACCCCTTCCTCTCGAAACTTCTCCCTCCCCACCCCGCCTCATTTTCAACAACCACCACATCCTGCCTTTTCTATGTTTAAATTTTTTTCTGAAATCATCTTTCTTCTCCATTCCTATCCCACCAATCCAAATTCAGGCCACTGGCTTTTCCGGGAGTGATTTTCCTAGCTGTCTGATGAGTCTCTTTGCCTTCCCCTCCTGGGCAGCCAGATACCACAGAGCCATCTCTCTGCCTCACCCTCCGCCCGCAGCACTCACGCTCCTGAGGACCTCAACCCACTCACGGTCTCTTCCCTACCCACAGCTTCCCCATGGCGCAGCGTTCTTTGCTCCAGCCCACGGGCGAGTCTCTGAACTCTTTCCCGTCTCCTCACCTTTCCTTCTGCTTTTCCTTCTGCTTGGACAGTTCTCTGCCAGGCCTTTCCTACTTACCACCCCTATCAGGAAGCCCTTTCTGACTCCACGGGTTAGCTAGGGCTCTCTTCCTCTGTTCCCGAGGCCGACTCTCACCACGCTATATTACCTTGATAATGTCTCTGTCTGCCTCTGAAGGCCATGAGGTCTTTTTGGACTCTGATCCTATACAATAGAATCACAACACGCCTGCTCAGACCCTCTCCAGAGAGCAACACATCAAACTTAAGGCTATGGGAGTATCAGCCATCCCTGGTGGGAAGACACAAGACTCTGCCTCTGGGCCTTTGCACCTGCTCTTCCAATGACCTGTACTGTTCTTTAGGTAGCTTCCTGTTCCTTCACTCCTTACTCCTTTCAGCCTCTGCTTATCAGACAGACACCCCGTCTGATTGTCCTGTATGAAGCAGCACCCCAGGGCTCTATACCTTTGTCTTATTTTCTTTTTCTCCACAGGACCTGGCACCATCCATCACATGTCTCAGTCACTGTTTCAATGTGTCCTCTCTCACTGTTTAGAATAAGTTTCGTAACCAGAAAGGACTCTGTTTGGAAGACTTGCTGTTTCTTTGGTACCTAAGAAGGGCCTGGGATTGAACTAATCTTCAACTGCATAACTCATAGAAAACAGAAAGAACAGAAAACAGAAAAGAAGGGGAACCAGGAGCCCCAAGAATGAGTTCTGATGTGCTTTCTTCTCTCCTCCCCACCCCAGCTCTTGTTTGGAGTCTTTGTGTTTCATTTTCTCAGCCGACATCTTTCCTTTATGTTTTGTTGTACCGGAGACAAGGCGCAAACACACACACACACACACACACACACACACACACACACGCACACACACACTTGTGCCGGGCCAGGCAGGCCTGGCGGCTGTGGACGGGGCCGGGGCCAGGGTCAGCTGCAGTCCTCTTGTGGAAAGCTCTCCCATGAAGGCAGGGCTTGTGCACTGGGCGTGTGTCTGGTGTGCTAAGAGGGCCTCTAACTTGAGACGCCCCGTCCTGACGGCCCTCAGGTGCAAGAGCAGCTGTGTGGCTTTCCCTGGGACCTGATGGGACCTTGACCTCTCCTGGGACGCCTGAGCTGGAGCCCAGGAAAGCACCTGCGCCCAGGCACAGAGTTCCCATCGGCATCTGTGTTCTTATTCTACTTAGCAAAAAAAATTCCTGAGACCTTTGGGTAACCTGGGCCTTGGGGTTGCAGAAACTCCTCGGTTTCTCTTTGTGCGTTCCAGAGGGTCCCCCGTGAAACCTCCTCTACTGATGGGGAAATGGGTCTGCTCTCCACTGCTGCTGTGGCCCTGGAATCAGGTATGCAACTTCTGGGTCGGGAGGGGGAAGTCCAATCAATGGAGGAAGTCCCCAGGACGCGCCAGGCACCTACCTAGTCCATCCCTCGCCACCTCCAAGGACAGAGAGGCTCCCGAAGACAGGGGCGGTGTGTCTCACCCACCTGTGTTTCCCTGGCAGCTTGCATGGTGTCTGGTATACAGTAGGAGCTCCGCAAATATTCTTTTTTATTCTTTGCTGCTAGGGATTGGACTCATAGGTGCTCTACCACTGAACTATGCCCCCAGCTCTTTTGACTTTTTGTTTGGGGACTGTCTTGCTAAGTTCTCAGGCTGGCCTCAAACCTGCAGTCCTCCTCCTTCAGCCTGCAGAGTCACTGGGGTTACAGGTGTGCGCCACCCACCACACCAGGATTCAGCAAATATTTCTTGAATAAGTGAATGGATGGGTGGATGTTGAAGCTCAGGACATGATGCACCTTATCAAAGGCTCGACAGCAGAGCCTGGTGGAGCCCAGTTTCTCTGAGCAGGCTGTGAACTCTGTAAGGAGAGGGAGGAAAGGGGGTCTGTTTTTTCCCCTACCGCAGGACCCTCAGTGCCACGGAGAGTGCCTACAGCTAGGAGATGTTCAGTAAATACTAGTCGAATGAATGGATGACTTTGAAGGCTGATCTTTTAATTTTTTATTTTTTTGGTGGTACTGGGGGTGGAACCCAGGGGCTTTCTACCTCGGGCTACACTCCCAGACCTATTTTATATTTTATTTGGAAACAGGGTCTCACTAAGTTGCTGAGAGCCTCACTAAGTAGCTGAGGCTGGCTTCTAGTGATCCTCCTGTCTCAGCCTCCCAAGCGTGGGGATTACAAGCGTGCGCCACCACGCCCGGCTATGGCTGATCTTTTAAAAGCATTATTTTTCCACACTCTTAAGGGAGACAGGGGCCTCATGTCATAAGTCCCATCTTGAGAGCAACATTTAAAGACACGGGCTCTTTTTCAGTAGCAAGAGGTAAAGTGGAGAAAATACGGAAGCTGGCTGAGGGAAGTGGGGGCTCCTTTCCCAGGGCTGGAACGCTGTCCTGTACTCCCCTCCTGGCCTGCAGGAAGTGAGCTGGGAGCCATGGAGCACAGGGTTCCCCACTGTCCATCACTGAAATACCAGGGCCAAGGTGGCCGAGAGAAGCAGAGGCAGCCAGACCTTCAGGAGCCCTGAAAGAAAAGCAATCACAGGCCGAGGCTAGCACTGATGTGCTTTTGTACCAACTGACATCAGATGCCCTCTCTAGACTAACTGATTAGCGAAGCACGCTCTGTCTGGGATGGCCAGTTAGAAAAAAGAAGCTTTTTCTTTTCTGCCATGAAAACTAGCAAGAAAAATCTGTTCACTCTGAGTGGAAAAATAGGAAAAAAAAAAAGGGTCCTCCCAGGTGAACTAATTTGAAGAAGGCAGTCTCTCCTCTGGCTCCTCACTTGGTACCCCCTCGGTAGGGTACTCGTGTGCAGTTTCCAGCCTATTCGACCATCCTTAGAGACCCTGGAGGATATTTGCAGAGGGCCTGCCTCTCAGGAACATCCCCACCCCAGACTGGAGCTCACAGGACGGGCCCGAGTTATCTTAGGTCAACCCTCTTGGATCTGGGTGCCAGAAGCCAAGAAAGGCCATGGTTACGTGGATTTGTTTTTTGTCTAGATTTTCAGATGATTCAGTAGCCGTGAACATCAAGGGCCACAAAAATGTCACCAGGCCTTGTCCTTTGTGGTCAGAGGAGGAAAAAAAAAAGAAGGGGCTGGGTTATGTGTGTGATGTATTCGGCCAGAGCTCATCCTGGTTCTTGGCACATCACATCCCCCAACAAATGTTTGTTACCTGTTGAGAAAATCCTGAAAAGGTATTTTAAATGAGCCTAAAAAGCCGAGCACGGTGGCGCACGCTTGTAGTCCCAGCATTCGGGAGGCTGAGCCAGGAGGAGTTTGCAGACAGCCTCAGCTACTTAGTGAGGTCCTCTGCAATTTAGTGAGACCGGGTTTCAAAATAAAGAATAAAAATAGGGAATGGGGATGTAGCTTGGAGGTGAAATGCCCCTGGGTTCAATCTCCAGGACCACAAAAGAAATGAGCCAAGGAACTCAGAAAGTACCCATGAGGCAGGCCTAGAGTGTGTGCCCAGTGTCCATGTACATAGCTGAGGTATAGGCTTGTGATGAGTCTGCACACAGCTGTACACGTGTGTGTCTGGATATGAAGGCAGGCACGTGACCTTGGGTGCATGTGCCAACATGTCAGGGTGATCTATGTCCTCACACATGTGAGCGTGCCTGGGTCCCCGAGCACTGCCAGGAGGCTGCACGAATGTTTGTGTCTATGCCCAGCCCAGGTCCAGGCATTTCCATAGATAAGATGCCTCTTCCAAGTGCAGACCAAGAAGGCAGGCCCTCTATCCCCAGGCAGAAGACTCAGGGAGCATTCTGGAGCAGGTCCCCGTGCAGAAAGGACCTCAACTTACCCAAGCTACTGCAAGCAGCCCTAGAGACTGTGGCCGGGACACCTGCAGAATGAAACAGAAGGATCACAGAAAAGGCCTGAGGCTAACAAGAGGCCTGGGCAGGCCCCTTCACCTTCAGTCTCCTGGCATTTAGAGTAATCTTTCTGAAGCCCAAATCTCATCATGACACTTGACTGCTTAGAGCCTTCAGGAACCCCCACTGCCTGCAAGAGAAAGAACTAAAGCCTTAGCAAGAGTTAGAATCCTCACGTGGTCTGGCTCATCCTATGTTAATCCCAGAAACCCTGGACTCTCTCTTTCTGCCACAGGCCCTTTGCTTATGCTCTACCCACAGCCTGGGCTTCCCTTCTCCTTCTCTTCCTTGTCCCCTCTTAGTTGAGGCTGCCACAGTTTACAAATCACAGTCCTACTCTTCCCCAGTCCCCTGACCGGGTCTAGTTCCCCTGTCCTAAGATCTCAGGTTTCCTTGTACATTTTCTTCATTGTGCGTGCATGGGGCTATTTCAGGTATACTTGTATAAGTGGGATTACTGGAGCAACGTCTCCCTCACTGAGTCACAAGGCCATGTCAGCAGGGTCTATGCTTCTGCTCATCATGAAAGCCCCAGCCACTAGCACAGGTATCAAAAGCACATCTGTGCAATGAATGAGGGAAGGAAGGAAGGGAGGGAGGGGGGAAGGAGGGAAAGAGAGAGGGGGACTGGTACAACAGCAAGGCCTCTTACATCCCACTGGCCCCAGAGAATCCATGTGCTCCTGGTCCTTCCACCCCCATAAGATCATAGGGTGCCAGGCTCATTGCCAGTCAGGAACCCCGAGGAGAGAGTGGCTATCTTACCTTTTCGTGTGATGGGACCCAAGTTCAGGACATGGGTTTGGTCTATGGAGCCCCCACTCCTGAATCTGGTCTTGGAGCAGGTCTGCAGGGAGAGGGTAGGACAGAAGAGCTTGCAAGCGGGAGGCTGCACGTGGTCCCACACATGAAGTGAGCCACACCCTTCATGGGAGCATTCTCCTGCCTCTGGTGGGGGGCTCAAGGCAGGTAGAGGCCGGAGCAAGGGGGCCAGGTTTCAGCACTGTCTGCTCAGAACTCAGGCAGATAAACTGAAGTTCTTGGAGCCCCTGTTCCTGCTTAGGAAACGGGGCCAGACTCACCTCCCTTCCTGAGTTTCTGTGAAGCACTAACATGTCGAAACACCCAAAGTACACAGTGCTTAATATTTCAGCTACGCATAGGAGATGACAAGTTCATAGACAAGTCTGAGGGTTTTCCAGCTGGGCATGGGTCACTGTTCCTAGCTGACTTCCTGGCAGCTAGGGCTGCCACACCTCCCTTGTTCTGGCTGTCTCAGGACTAAGAGAGAAGATTGGCAGAGATATTTATTTTCTTTTAGACCTTGGGTCACTGAAGGAGGGCTTGGCAGGCAGGCCGGGGAGGGGAGGGGACTCACGGGCTTGCACTGTTTGTCCACGATGTCGCACAGGTACACTTCACAGTGCAGGTACACCAGGTCGTAGTTTCCAGCAAACCGGAACATCTGGATGGAGAATCGGCCCTGAGGGGACTCCCCATTCTCCACCACTTGAATGGTTGAGTCCTGGGTACGTGGACATCTGTGGAGGGGGCCAAGGGTGGGGAGGTCAGGTCATGTCACACTATGTGGTTCTTTAAGCAAAGACCTGGAGCCAGACTTCTGGTTTGTCCCACAGCTACGGAATCCTGGGCAACTGACTTGATCTCTCTGTGTCTCAATTTCTCTGTCTGTATTGTAGCCCATGGCAAAAGATGGTTGTGAAGATTACATTAGTTGATTTTTCTAAGTGTTTAGAACAGGATGGGGCACTTTTTAGGGAGTTTCTGTATTTGATCCTAAGCAAAAGTCATCAGCATGACCCAAGTCAGCGCTTTGGGATTTCCCCAAAAAATGGCATGTAAGAAGTATTAGCTAGCTAGCTGAGCATGGGAGGCCGAGACAGGAGGATAGCACATTCAAGCCAGCCTCGGCAACTTAGAGAGACCCTGTTTCAAAATTTAAAAAATATAATAAATTAAAGGGCTGGGGGTAGAACACCCTTGGGTTCAATCTCCAATGCCAAGAAAGAAAAGAAAGAAAAAAAGAAAGAAAGAAAGAAAGAAAGAAAGAAAGAAAGAAAGAAAGAAAGAAAACCGAAGCATTAGCTGTTAAGTGCTATCTCTTATATGCCTGTTATATCGTTGGGAACTCAGTCACTGAGTGCCACCAACCAGATTAAAGTGTACACAGCTGTCTGCATGCATACATATGTGTACACCTAGGCACCCGAACCTACCTATGGAGAGAAACTCAAAGTATCCCACGCAAAGACTCATACATGTGCTGGGCTGGGCCAAGATATACAGACATTCTGGGCTGGCAAATGGGGCACCTCCTCTGCTATTTCCAACTTTTTGCTCAAATTTGATTCAGAAGAGAAGCTGCATACCAAATGTAAGAACTGAGAAAGGAGGTTTGAGGAGGACCATTCACTCTCTGTCGTGCCCCCATAATTCAGATCTGATTCTCAAGTTACAAAGTCCACTTAGCAAAATAAAAGCTCTAAGGTTAAGTGGTCTCGACTCCTAAAAGCCAGAGAGAGAGGTATCTACCGTGAGTCGTGGCGATCCCAAGCCTGTGGCCCAAACCTGGCATCCACTATCTCCTTCCCTTTGCATGTCTTGCGACGTCCTGACAGCCCTCCCCCAGGGTGGTTCTCAACCCACACCCAGACCGAAACCCACAGACACATCCCGCGTTTCTTTTCTTCTTCTTTTTTTTTTTCAAAACAATGGGCATGTTGTACTTTTGTGCTCAGGAAAACGAGCTTAAAAATCCCCGCAGAGAAGGTGTTCTTTTCCCTACCTCACGCAGGAGAAGATGAATTTCCAGAGAGATGAGATGATTTGTATCTCAGAACAAATAAATGGCAAAGCCAAAAATCGAGCCCAGATCTCCGCGATGGCCACCCAAGGCCACCGAATTCCAGTCTTCCAGGCGTTATCTCGATACCACTCTGATGAGTGTTTCTCTGAGTAGTCTGACATCTGTATTATTATTAACTGAGTCCCATTCTTTAAACGCACTTACATTCTTAAATGCGATACATTTTCTTTTTAGAGAAACTTGTCATCCCCGCGCTTGGGAGGCAGAGACAGGAGGATCGCGCAGGTTCGAAGCTAGCCCTGCGCGCTGGCTTAGGAGACCCTGTTTCCAAATAAAAATGCAAAAATAGGTCTGGGAGTGTAGCCCGGAGGTAGAAGGGCTTCCAGGAACCCCAGTACCACCAAAAAAAAAAAAAAAAGAATACAATCATACAAAGGAGAACGAGAGAAACAAGTGGGTGCTATGGAACTTTAGTTAGACACTATTAATCGCAAAAAGCCCCTAAACTGGCTTCTGCTTTTTTTGTTTTGTTTTGGTTTTATTGCAAAGGGATATTGCTAATACCAGAGACACAGGGGTCAGATTAGCACCCGAGAACTTCCCTTTGAAATAAATGGGAATAGTTTAGACTGACCTCTAACTTTCTTTGACCTGTTATTAGAATTGCCAGTGCCCTTCTCCTTCCCCTTCTGTGTTTTCCCAGGCCCCTTTACCACTAATATACTATATATTTCACTTTCATTTAGTTGTTGGTATCCACTTCAGAATACAAGCTGTGCGGGGGCAGAGGTCTCAGCCCCTTCTAATCGCTGTGGTCTCCGTAGAGCCTGGCGCGCAGCCAGCTTCAAATTGTCTGTTCGATTTATGAATGAAATGTACACGTTCACAGTGAGGTCCACAGTGATCTACTGCCTCTTGAGTGAAAGGTAGCATACCTATGCCTTCCCACTTTCAGTTGGTCCTTGGCTAACAGAGCCCGCCCCTCCTTCCCTCCAGCCAGGTGGCCAGCTGCCTGCAGCTCCAGGCTTGCCTGCCCATCAGGTTTCTAGCTCTTTCCTGATGAATAGACCCCCTCTGCACTCTGGAGGAGCTTGTGCATCCCTCTACAAATAGAATGCTTTTAAATCCACAAAATATCTTAAGGATAATAAAGGAAACCAATTAAATTGAAGCACTGTTTTAAAAATATTAAAACATTTGGTTTATGCTTGGCACATTTACATATATCATTTGCATATTCGCATATGTGCATATATATTTGCACATGTATATTTGACAATGCATTAAACAATAAGGTCTAGTGAAATTCAAATACTAGAGTAGCTAAGAAGTACTGATCAGCTTGAACAGCTTCCCGCGCCCTGCTAACCCTTCTATGCCTTTTGCCTATATTCATGGTGGGTGAGAATACTAAGTTTCAGCTAGAGGGTCAGGAATACAGAGATGTATTTTCTCTCACCCAAGCTCAAAGACACCCCTGAATTCCACCATGAACCCCCACGTAGGAGCTATCACCTTACCCATCCTGGATGATAAAGTACTTCAGGGGGTCTGTGGCGTTGCCGCTGGGTGTGGCATAGCAGTTGGTCATGAGCAGGACGAAGCGGGACAGGTCGCCCCCATCCAGCATGGCGCCCACGTAGAGAAAGGCCTCAGTGGACAGCTCCACTGAGGGGCCTTGGTAGGGCTGTGTGTAGGCAGGGCTCTGGAACAGCGCCATCCGCACCGTGAACAGGCCCGTCCCGCCCACGCTGATGTTCAGGGCACTGCAGAAGGAGAGGGGCTAGTGAGAAGACCGGGCCGAGGACAGCCACAGACAATTACCTTTCCCCATTCCTAGAGAGTCCCTTGCAGCTATCTGCAGTTTTATTGAACAGTAGGACTGGAACTCGCCCCACCATGGCTTTATAAGCCACAAAGAGCGCACAGGGGTCACCTTGGGGCCTGGCTAAAATGCTGGTTCTGATTGGGTGAGATTGGAGTGGGGCTCAAGGTTGTGAATGTCCAGTAAGTTCCCACGTGATGCTGCTGCTGTGGGTCCATAGACGGCATCTTAAAAAACACATCCATCTCTTGATGGTCTTTGCTACAACCCCTGCAAGGCTTTAAGACAGAATGAGCAAATTCTTGAGGAATTCACCTAGATCCCTCCTCTAGTCTTAGCCCAAAACAGCTCAAAAGGAATGAGCCAACCTGAGGCCTGCAGACCTGACCTGGGACTTCACTGTGATGTGCCGATACCTACATCTGAAGATTGGGGTTTTATTAAAGGGTTATTTCTTAACCACATTGAAAAAGCCACACTGATCCCTCAAGGGACTTTGTAAGACTGATGCCACATGAAAGAAGGTACAAGAGATACTCAGCAACATCGAAGCTCGCTGCACAGGTGAGAGCCAAGTTATCAGTGTGGATGGGGTGAGGTGTCTAGCCCAACCAGAGAGAGATCTGCTTACCAAGGTGTCCCTGTCAGGCACCTGCCAGGCCCAGAGCATGGCCACATCACTCCAGGGCTCTGCTCTGCCAAGTGACACCCAGCCAACAGCCTTCTCCAAGGTACCCATGCACCCTCATCAGAGCCCAGCACCCAGCCCCAAGCACATAACCACGGACAAGCTTCAAAGTCAAGGTTAAGGTTTGAATCCCAGTTCTGCCACTAATTAGACCTTATAACTTCGGGTAAGTTACTCCGACTCTCTCAGCCCCAATTTTTACATCAATATTGTAGAAATAATAATAACAATAATTATTAATGATAATATCTGCATTTCTGGAGTCTACTATAAGATGCTAATGAGATGTTCTATTTAAAATATGTATCAATGCCTGACATATAGTGAGATCCCCATAAATGATAACTGTCACAATGTTTATTTTCCTTGACATCAGCAACATCAACCTGTGTCACCCTTATTCTGAGACTTTCAACTTTACTAAGGGACAGGATCCTTTTTTAAAAAATAAATAAGAGATGAGCGTGGTGGCGCACGCTTGTAATCCCCGCGCTTGGGAGGCTGAGACAGGAGGATCGCGCAGGTTCAAAGCCAGTCTCAGCTACTTAGTGAGGCTCTCAGCTACTTAGTGAGACCCTGTTTCCAAATAAAATATAAAATAGGTCTAGGAGTGTAGCCCAGAGGTAGAAAGCCCCTGGGTTCCATCCCTGGTGCCACAAAAATTAAATTAAATTAAATTAAATTAAAAATAACTAAGTAAAACCTATGTGTCACCCATTATGGGGGGAGCTTCTCTGTTTCACCCCTGCAGGAACTTCCACCTCCACCCCAACAAGGTACCTCTAAAGAACATAATTTGCAAATGTCTCTTTAATCAGACATCTTTAATTTACAGATAAGAAAAGAATTTGAGGTCTACCTATGGGGTCTGATTTGCACAAAGCCTCATAGCAAGTCCGGACCGAGAACCCTTCCTTTTCTCCTGTCCAACCTCCCTGCCCCTGTAAAAATCCAGAGACCCTAATATTTGATTCATATCTGTTGAACATTGTTATCCTCCTTAGAAGGTACTATAAGCACTGTTCAACCCATTTCACTGATAAGACTCACTCCCAGGTATGGGTTATCCACTTTCCGAAGCCATCTGGTTAGCAGGTGAGAGCCTGGATTTGAATCTGGGCTCCAGGAGCAGCCCTGTGTTCCAATCTCCAAACCCAGCTCCCCATGGTTGGTTGCTGCCGAATGCCTTGTGGTAAGGGGTTTGGGGCAGGACCATCCAGAAGCACGGGAGGCCCTCCCTGAGCGCACCTGACCATCGGCTCCATGGAGGTCTCCAGACTGACTTTCATGTCCAGGGGGTAGGAACACGTGAAGTTGATTTTGATGTTGATGTCACGGACGATGATCTCCTTTGCCAAGTACAGAGTGTTGCTGTAGGTGGCGTGGGTTTCGTTCCTCTGTGTTGGGGTGAAGAGTGGGAGAAAGGGTCATAAAGATCTGAGCAGGATTTCAAAGCTGAAGCAGTTAATCTCTGGCCACCTGCAAGGCTCCCTCTCAGTCACTGCAATTAAAAGTTACAACAGCAATGACTATTTATGAGCACATGTCCCATGCCAGACCTAGAGCTAAACTCTCCTCTGAGACACTGCCTTGGTTCCTTCAACGAACCTGCAGTGCCGCCACAACCCTGCTTCGTGGGTGAAGAGACAGAGGCTCACGGTGGGACCTAATAAGCTGGGGCTCTTTCCAATATCCCACACTTCCTCTCCAAGATTAAAAGCCATACAAGTTATCACTAATGAAATTCTGCACACAGTCCTTGGCAAAGGACAATACATTTCCTCCTCCTCCTCCTCCTCCTCCTCCTCCTCTTCTTCCTCTTCTTCTTCTTCTTCTTCTTCTTCTTCTTCTTCTTCTTCTTCTTCTTCTTCCTCCTCTTCTTAATTTTCCTTTTCTTTCAGGGGACTAGGGAGTCAGGCAGATGCAGTGGTCCTCTCCAATACTGACAGAGTCCCCTGCAGGCACGACTAGAATATTCCAAATACTGATGATACCACTCTGCCTGTTCCAGGGCCTCTGGAGATAGACACTTGCTCCAATCCCAGTGGTGAGCCTACTGGCTCGGAATAAGAATGGCCATGTGGGCCCTAATTTCCCCATCTGTGAAGTGGGGACTTAGCATCATGGGTCACCCTCTTTATTTGAAGATGACTTATTGCCAGCCTCTGTCCTAGTCATGTGGGACACGTTGACTCATCTCATCCTCAGGATTCCTATGGGGTAGGTCCAGTTATTCCTTCTTTTTAGCTTTTCAGCCAGGCTAAATAACTCCCCCAAGCTCACCCAACTAGTAAGTTGTGGATCTGGAGCTTCACCAGGCCATGCTCCAGCCCTAGCTCCACATACCGTCAACTTTGTCCCACAGGCACCTTCGTGGGCCGGGGTCACCACAGACATCCAGCCCCGCTGGTCCCTCTCGCTGAAGCCTGAGCAGTGGCTGTCATGTAGGTACATGAAGACCTTCTTGAAGCCCAGGCTCCTCAACTGGCACTTGCTCAGGGACAACTTGATGTCATTGGCCCCACACTCCAGCCTTTTCTCCAGGAGGGAGACATCTGGAACAGTCAGGAAGGGGAGGGCTGGGACTCTTGTCTGCAGCTCAGGGGCCCAGCGTGTCCCCGGGGCCCAGTCTGAGCTGGCTAGGGGACACACAAACTGGTGGTGCTCAGAATAGTCTTGGGGTGATCATGTTCCCCTCTCAGAGTGATGAGGACAGGAGATTGGGGTCTGAGCATCATCAGGTGGGTCCAGTGGCTAAGCATTCCATGTTCCTCCAGGACTGAGCTGTATACAAGATGCAGGATGGTTTGGAGACATTCACTGGCCCAACATGAAGTATAACTGAATCTCAGTTTAAAAAAAAAGAAAAAGGTAATTTTGTTGCTGTCTCGTGTGTGTGTGTGTGTGTGTGTGTGTGTGTGTGTGTGTATGTGTGTGTGTTTGAACCTAGGGGCATTTACCTCTGAACTATACCTCCAGCCCTATTTTTATTTTGAAACAGGAGCTCACTAAGTTGCAGAGGGCCTCACTAAGTTTCTGAGGCTGATTGTGAACCTCCTGTCTCAGCCTCTCAAGTACTGGAATTATCAGCATGCACCACTATGCCCGGCTGCTGATGTCTTTAATAGTGTGTCCTTGCTAGTTTCCTTCTTAAACAAGAACAGGCCTCAGGCTTGGAGTATTGGGCCAGCAACAACCATCAGCCAGAATTTTTTTTAATTTCTTAACTATTAAAATGTTTTAATTTTTAGTATTTCTAAAAATTCTTTTATTGAAGTATTATGCAGCTGTTAGATTTTTAACAGCTTCCTTTTTGATGTTTTATTTTGACAGTTAACCTTCTAAAGTAAGTGTCCCTTGCTGAAGAAAAATACAGTGGTAACCCTCAACATCCCACCTAAAGCCGGGCATGGTGGCACACGCTTGTAATCCCAGCATTCAGGAGGCTGAGACCTGAGGATTATGGTCCGCCGACAGCCTCAGCTACTTAGTGAGGCCCTCTGCAACTCAGTGAGACCCGATTTCAAAATAAAGAATAAAAAATAGGGCTGGGGGTGCAGCTCGGAGGTAGAATGCTCCTGGGTTCCATCCCCAGTACCGAAAAAAACAAAAAAACAAAACAAAACAAAAAAAACACCTGAACTGAAAAGAAGGGACCCATCCGTTGGAAGAAAAACAAATTAATAATAAAAGTGGTCACTTTTTGTTTGGAGAAAGCAAAGTTATGAAACTGGTCCTCAGATGTGACAGAAATCATGCCCGGAGTCTGGAAAATGAGAGCCATCTTCCATAATTGTCTATAGGAGGAAACAGGCACAGGGAGGGCCAGGCCCTTGCCCTGGATCCCACGCTGGTCAGTAGACTGGTGAGTCCTGTGTTCTGGTGCTCCAGTGGGGAGCAGACCGTGTAGCCACTGTGTGTGGGGGGAGGGGCTCAGCAAGAAGTCTGGGTGGGAGGCTCCTTCCTGAACTTTGGAGCTCCCCTAAAGGATACAGGAAACCCCAACAGTTTTATTTTTATCTTTTTCCAGTATTGGGGATTGAACTCAGGGGCATTCTCCAATGGAGCTCCATCCCCAGGCCTCCTTATTTATTTATTGGGACTGGAGATTGAATCCAGAAGCATTCTACTTCCCAGCTACACCCTCAGCCCTTTTTTGAATGTTTGACTTTGAAACCATCTCTTGCTAAGTTGCTGAGGCTGACCTCAAACCTGCAATTCTCCTGCCTCAGCCTCCCAAGTCCTGGGAATACAGGTGTGTGTCATTGTGCCTGGCTCCCAGTGAGCTTCTTGCCAGTTTTAACGGGTACTTTAACTCAGCTGGGGTATGAACCCCCTGGTTTGTATCTACCCCCTACGCCTCCAGGGCTATGTCCCAGCCACTGGCCACTTGCTCAGCAATGGCCACCTCTCCGCTGGCCTCACCGGTGATGTTGTGGTCTTGTTTGCACTGGCAGCGCCAGCTTCCATTATCCGAGAAGCAGTCCTCGTCGACGCCACACTCGTCACATGTCCCCTCCACGGAGCTGGGATCTGCAGGATGGGTCACAGGGACGGAAGGTCAACGGGGCGGTGGTGCCCTGCGGTGCCCTCGGGGCTGGGGCAGGCAGTCTTACCTGTGCAGTAGGCCAGGTGGCACTCTGGGGGTGCCGTCAGGTTGTAGACGTAGTAGCCGCCGGCACAGGCCTTCACCTGGACCGCCGTGTCCCACTGACAGCAGTGGTCGCTCCAGTGCGCACAGGCCGTGCGGTTCACGATGCCCTCGTCGCTCGATGGGTGTGTGCCGTTGAGCCACATGGGTGCCGCCGTATTGCAGCGCAGGACGGGCACGCAGGTCTCAGCCAGGCGCGTGCCACCCTGGCCCACGAAGCGGTACCAGCCGCTCAGAGCCCTGTCGCAGGAGTAGCCCGCCCCGTACTCGGAGCTGCGCCAGTATTCGTCCAGCCTGTTGTGTGCCAGGCACGGGTCGGCACACACCAGCTCGCTGCCCTGGGTCACGCAGTCCAGCCCCGGCCCGCAGGAGCCTGGGGAGCACGCACAGTGCCACCCATCCCCTCTGTAGCCCTCGGGGCACACGCACGAGTAGCTGCCCTCATGGTTGATGCAGGTGGCCAGGGCATGGCAGCCGCTGAGCCTCGGCTCTGCACACTCGTCCACGTCGGTGCAGCCCTGCCCCGGCGTCAGTTGGAAGCCGTCCTGGCAGATGCATTTGTAGGAACCCAGTGTGTTCACGCAGTTGCTATTGGCCGAGCAGTTGTGCGCCTCTGCAAAGGCACACTCATCCAGGTCCACGCACGACAGGCCATCACCAGAGAAGCCCTTCTGGCAGGAGCAGGTGGTGACGACCCCGTCCTCTATGCAGGTGGCATTGATGTGACATTCAGAGCATCTTACTGCAGACAGAAGAGAGCTGGGCAGCTAGCCACCCAAGGATTCTTCTTGCCACCAGAGGGAACCTCTGTTCTTTTCAGACTGGTTTTCTAACTGACTCCCTCCAGACCAAGTGACCAGCCAGCCTCCCTGGCTCCACTTAAGCTTCAGGTTGAGTCTGCTTTCAAAATATCCACGTTCCCACATCCAAAGAAACAATCCTGACACATCAGTAGGGTTTCTGGTGAACCTGCTGCCCCTGCCTGGGTGCCTTCCCCCCAGGTCCCCTTCCCTGCCCGGGGAGCTGAAGACTTCCCCTAGGCCACCTGGCAGGAAGATTGTACTTTATTTCTCCACAAATAATGTAAAGAAATTAAAAAATAAAAAATTAGGCCTGCTGTTTAGTAAGCATTTATAACATGCCAAATAGGCATTGGTTGAATCCTTCCCAGTGGCCCCTTGAGATTGGTTTTTATTTATCTTTATTTTAAAGACGAGGAAAGCTGAGAGTGGTGGCACACACTTGTAATCCCAGTACTTGGGAGGCTGAGACAGGAGGATGACAGATTGGTTCAAGATAAGCCTCAGTAATTTAGTGAGGCTCTGTTTTAACATTAAAAAAATAAAATAAAATCAGAGCTGGGTGTGGTGGTACACATTTGTAATTCCGGTACTTAAGAGGATGAGACTGAGGATTGCAGGTTCGCAGCCAGCTTCTGCAACTTAGTGAGGCTCTCTGCAACCTGGTGAGATATAGATCAGAGGTGAAAGCCTCTGGGTTCAATCCTCAGTACCACAATCAATGAATAATCAATCAATAAAAATCCAGCTGGGGGTGTAGCACAAAGGTAGAATGCACCTGGGTTCAGTCCCCTGTATCACACACACACACACACACACACACACACACACACACACACACACACATAAATAAAAAAAATAAAATAATATATATATGTAAATAAATAAATAAATAAATAAATAAAAGATGTGCAAATTGAGGTTCAGAAGGGTTAAGTCACGTGCTCAGTCGGTGAACAGCAGAGCCGGGACACACCTGCACAGGCAGGACCACAGAGTGTGCACTTGAGACTGTGACCCGACAATGTAGCATTTGCTGAGCTCCATAGAACAGCAGTAGTACTTGCTGTGCCCCAAGAAGCCGTGAGTGGGGTGAGGCAATGCTCAGCTGGAGGGAAGACTCCTATGGTTGAAAGGCGAGGTGTTTGGGAGACTTTCTAGTAGTGTTGGAAGGCCTTAGGGATGATGATCTTCACACCCTTGCCTTTCAGTGTGTGGTACCAAGACAGCAGCATCTGCATCACCTGACAGGTGTGTAGGAAACTCAGAGCCTCGGGTCCCACTCCAGACCTACTAAACCGGCACTTGCATTCTTTCAGGTGAGTCCTGTGCACTGTGAAGTCTAACACATAGACTGGGAATAAGAACTATGCAAACCCCAAGGCTGATAGGAAGAGTAAGATTGCCTCTGCCAAGGTGCGCACACACACACACACACACACACACACACACACACACACACACTTACTTGCTTCTGAGGTGTCAGTGACCACAGCTGGGATGAGCCAAGAGGTCACCATCGTGACCATCAGCGCCCAGGTGAGAGAGAACAGCCGCGCCATGCCTTCTGCTTCCACAGCTGCTTCTGGTCCTGGAAACAGCTGCCCAGAGGCAAGGATGGTTTGGCTCCTTGGGATTTCTCCCCTGCAGCTGCTACCTGAAGTCCTGTGACCAGAGATGGGTGGGGTAGATTCCTGCTCTAACTCCCCACCCCTCCAGGAGAAGCTGTTTATGTGGGCTGCAAAAGTTGTGCAATGCTGTGGCCCTGGCTTTGGTGACACGAGGTAATTAACCTTGGAAATACATTTTAATGCTTTGAGAGCAGTCACTTATTATTTTACCTGGTTGGTAAAAACAATCCTAGGTGGATGCTAGTATTATTCTGATTTTTAACCGAGCCTGCAGCAGAGATTCAGATTCCTGTGCTGCCAACCACAAACTATGCAACTTGGGCAGAGGTTTTAAGGTGCTACAACTCGGTGGTTTTCTCATCTATGAGATGAGGATTGAAGATCACTGCTTTCGAAAATTGAGTCTCAGATGTTCCAGGCTCACTTCTAAGTAACCTTAGTTCTTGAAGAACTTGTGTTCTAGAATGATATTTTATACACCTTTGTGACTAAGACATGCCATTAGAGGAAAAAAAAACATTTATGGTGCAGAGCACTTGATCGGGCATGTGTGTGCAAACACACACACACACACACACACACACACAAGCAAAATATGCATTTTATCAAATAATTCTAATCCTTACTGTATGCATTGTTTACTGACATATTCTATTCTATTTAATTAAAAGAGGATTCTGGATACAAACTACAAGTGGAATGACCTCATGACCCACTGATGAGGTATGACATACAGTTTGAAAACAAAAGTCATGTGATGGATAGAAAAACCACCACACGCGAATGTCACTGGGATCCCCTAATAAGACATGCAAAGCTGGCCTGGTACACAGCACTGATGTTCACTGCTGTATCCCCCATGCTTAACTAATAGTCACAGAATGCATAAAAATAGTAAGCACTGTTATTAGGAAAGATTTGGCTCAAAGAGAAGGAGACTAACTTGCCACAGACCATGAAGCCAATAATCAGCAGAGTCATGATGCCAATCCAGCCCTGACCTGGGTGTCCAAACTCTTAACTTTCATGCCTATCTCCCTCAAATAGAACGGGAGCCCTCAGAAGACTAGAGAGGGGAGAGGCAGACAGCTAGAGGTAGCCTTACCTGAAGCCAGAAGGGCAGGACTGGCCCATTCACAAATGTTGCCTCTTATATACACACACTCATTTGTCCCCCCGGCAGGCGCCCTCTCCTCCAATTATTCTCTGTTCTGTTTCTTGAGACTGTTTCCTTGGGGATGGAATTTTTCTTTTTCCTTTTGGCAGTGTTTGCCTTTTCCAAGCTGTGAGGTGGTTGTTGTTGTTTCATTAATAGCCAGAGACACCAAATGATTGACATTGGGGGTCACACTATACCTGGAAATACAAGGTCTTTCTTTTGCCCCTTTGGCATCAAGAGATTCCTTGGTTAGACATTAACTGGATAGGAAGCAGTGCCAAGATGTTAGACTTTTCCTTGGTCACTGACGACGACCAGGGGGACCCCAGGAGCCAGGCAGTAGACAGTATCTGAAGCCAGGCTGTGTTAGAATCAAAGGGATGTGTGCTGCCCCTGCCTGGCGGGGCACCTGTCCTGGGGAGTCCACTCCATCCTCAGCCACTCAGCCACCTCCTCTAGCATCCAAACACAGGCAGAAGAGGAGATGAGAATGGCTGAAGGTCAGAGCCAGAAGACAACTCACACGCCTCACACATGCTATGAAACCAGAAACTTGAGGGCGGATGAGCGGGGAGCCCTTGGGTGGTGGAATAACCTCGTGACTCAGCAGACTGATTTTGGAGGCAGTCAGTCTGAACCCTGAACCTGCCATTTACGGTGTGCAGGTGGGCTCGCTTCTTAACCTTCCTAGAATCATTCTCCTCATCTACAAAACGAGGTTGCCCATCTCCCTGAGACATAGTGATGGTAACAGACGATGCACATAAAGGCACTTGGTGATGATTTTTTTAATAGGTTCTTCTTTTGTGTGTCTTTTTGGAACCGGGGATAGAACCCAGGGCGCTGCACCTGCAAGCAGGTGGGCTGCCACTGAGCTTCATCCTGGCTCCTTGGTGATAATTTTATTCATGGACAGTTTTCAAATGCTACTTGGCTAACATACGGTGACAGGGAGAGGGAATGACAACCCCTGTTGAAAGCCATGCCCTCTGACCCAGGCGCCTGCCCTCACCTTTGCCAAGAAGATGAGGGAGAGGGTCTCAGTTTGGCTCAGAAGGTCCCATCTAAACCCTAGTCTGGGTGTCGTTCAGGGGTTTAAAGGTGGTGGCCCCGCACGGCCTCCGGAGTTTTCTGGGTGGGAGTTTGGCTGGAATTTCTCCCTCAGTGTCCATCAGTGTCACTGTCTTTTCTGGTTTCTGTATTTGATGCTTTTATATCTCGGTGGGTCCAGAGGACAGCCCCTCCCAGGGAAAGTGAATTTCTAGAAATCATCAACAACTTGCCTTGGCTGAGCCTTTCCTAGGCAAATCCCCCACTCTATCCCCATTCCCCATCCTGCCTCCTGAAGGGGCTTCCACACCCAGGGTCACTGTCCCCATCCTAATCACCCCAGGGGAACAGCCAGGAACCAGAAAACTGGGCACCACTCCAATGCCCTGGAGCCCACTGAAATTGTGAAAAATGGCCGATCGTAAACTCCTTACCCTACCTCTCCCACGCCTCCCTGTAGACACCACATCACAGGCTCTTGTCCGCCCCTTCTGCTGGTTCCCTTTGCTTTGTGGTCAACCCAAGTGCTGCCCCGTGCTCCTTACCCCACTGCCTACCCTCTCCCGTGTGACATGACCTCTATTTTCTCTTAAAAAGTATTGCTGAGTAGAATTTTCATTTTGTAATCCGTTCATCTGTTGATGGACATCTCGGCTGGTTCCATATTTGGCAATATGAATTATGCAGCTACAAACATAGATGTGCACACATTACTATGGCAGCCTGGTTTTGGAAGGTCAGATGTTCTCCCTCATATGTGGAAGCTGGGAAGAAACTGGGACACGAGAGGAGGGACTCCAAACAAAGGAGGAGAAACCTTAGTGGGGTGAAGGAGGGGACTCACTGAGAGAGGTGTCCATTAGTGTCGCTGGGGAGGAAGGCTTGAGGAGGGAAACGCCTCAATGGACGCGATGTCCCTGCACAGACCACAGACGTATCAAAGCCAGCCACTGTGTTGGGCGTGGGAAGGTGCTGAGGGAGGGGGAGGGGAGCTGGGGGAGGGCTCTGTGTGTGCTGTGTGCGTCTCCATCACCCTGAACTGCATCAAGATGTAGGATTACAACACACCAACAAAAAAAACTGTTGGTGCATTCTAATTCTACATGGTAGACTCAGCGTGATATTCATATATACACTTAACATTTCTTGGTCTGTCCCCTTCCCCATCTCCCTATTTCCCGCCCTTCCTCCCCAGGTGCCCCTCCACTCTCCAGTAGACGGCCTCTCCATTCTCATGAGGGTCCCTTTCTTCCTTCTTACTAACTTCCATACATGAGAGAAAATAGGAGACTTTTAATTTCCTGAGTCAGGCTGGTCTCACTTCAGCTTCATCCATTTTCCTGTCAGTGAAATAATGTTCTTCTTTATGACGGAGTAAAGCTCTGTTGCGTTTCGCTCCACTTTGTACCACGTTTTCTTTACCCGTTCGTCTGTTGATACAGACATTTCCGCTGGTTCCATTGCCCCGCCCTGTTGGCCTCGCCTTACTGGAAGATTAATACAAGCTCCGTGTTAAAGCCAAAGGCACTGGCCGGGCGTGATGGCGCACGCTTGTAATCCCGGCATTAGGGAGGCTGAGACCTGGAGGATCGCGGTTCGCGAACAGCCTCAGCTACTTAGTGAGGCCCCTTGCAACTCAGTGAGACCCTGTTTCAAAGTAAAGAATAAAGAAAAATAGGGCTTGGGGGTGTGGTTTGGAGGTAGAATACCCTTGGGTTCCATCACCAGTATTTCAAATAAATAAATAAACAAATAAATAAATAAAAATAAATAAAGCCATAGGCACTGTCTTCACCGCACACAGCCGGGTCACCCTGCAGAACGTTTCTAGCTGGCCACGTGTTCCTGCTCCTCGGACCTCACTCACCAGCGACACAGTCAACGAGCTGGTGGCGACTAGCGTGGGAGCCACTAAGCGATGCCTCCCTCCTGGTCTCCGTCTACCCGTATCGCATCTCCTGTGGTGAAGTCATGTCCTTCTTGCAAAAGGTCTCTCTCCTGCAGGTCCTCCGAAGGCCTGCCCTTCTCCCCTGCAGTCACCCCTGTACCCTCACTCTTTCTTATCCCCCAAAGTGTTCTCAGCTACTAACCACTTCGACGAAACATTCCATCTCACACCCACTATATAATTTTTTTCTCTTTCTACTCTTTTACACAGCTAAATTTTTTTTTGTGTGTGTGTGTGTATGTGTGTTGTGTACATGTGTGTTTGTGTAACTGGGAATTGAACCCAGGGACATTCTAATCTCCGAACTATATCCCCAGACCTATTTTACTATTTTATTTTGAAATGGGGTCTCACCAAGTTGCAGAGGGCCTCGCTAACTTGCTGAGGCTGGCTGTGAACATGTGATCCTCCTGTTTCAGTCTCCCAAGTACTGGGATTACAGGCATGTGCCACCACATCCCACAGCAGCTCAGTTGTTTTTTTTTTTTAAGATTTTCATGTGTAAACTCTCCAACTTACACCCATATACCATTGACATTAACCATCAAAACAATCAAAGGCCTCCAGGCTGCCAAATGCAACACACACACACACACACACACACACACACACACACACACACATATATATAGTCTTATTTCCAGGGTCATGCTCAATAAATATTTGTTTTTGAATGAACCTCACTTGAATGCTTGAATACTCTTCCCTCTAAATTCCAAGCATGAGTAGGAGACTTAGTCTTGATAATCGCGACAGCTCTTGAGTACCCAGTGCCTCCCTGTGTCACACACTGTGCTTTTGAAAGGTCATTGGACACAGTGAAAAACAGTAACACATGTTACCGGAGAGAAGACTGAGGTTCAGAGAGGTTGGGTAACTTCCCCAAGATTACACGGCTACTTAGTGCTAACCCCAGACGAAAGCCCAAACCTCGGCTCAGATCGACCCCTCGTATGCACTGCATTCTGCGAGTGTAAGAATGTTCCATGGGCAGCCGTGGAAGGGCCTCAGAAGTGGTTTTAGGTCTTTTCTGGGAGAGTGAAGGAATGGAGTGTTTGGGGAAATTAGTCAGACAGAACGCAAGGGCTTAGGAGGAGAGGTTGATGTTGGAGAGGTGCAGGATTTGAGCCAGAGGAGGAGAACTTCCCGATAGAGGGGCATCATCTGTCCTGTGTCCCTAGACTGCCCCCCAATCTGAGCCCCACCTCTGTGGCTCCAGCTGCACCTGTGGGATTTGCGAGTGGCCCAGCTGTTCTCTGGCTCGTGGTTTGTTGGGGGTTCTGTTCCTTGTGACTTAGGGCAGCCCCCCTCGGACCCCGCCTTTGACAGGCAGCCACCAGGCCTCAGGTGAAGCAGGTGAGACTTGCGCCGTGTCCTGAATACTAACACCTGCCCGGGTCAGAGCGCCAGCTCCGGTGAGCTCCAGGCCCCAGGCTGTTCCCTGCTCTGTCTGGATGTGGACAGACCAGGCTTGGGGGTGGGGGTGGGGTGGGAACGGGCTCTGGAACTCTGAGAAAACAGCAGCAGCCCTTGCCTTCTGTGATGGATGGAAGGTGGAAGGATCCAGATGGTTTTGGGGGGACTAGCATTCCTAAAATAATACCCCTCTCCTTCTCTCAAGAAGTTCTATTCCTTGGCTGAAATAACACCTATCAGTAGTGTGTGCGGTAGGCTGAATAGTGGTTCCCCCAACTATGACCCCATCCTAATCCCTGGAACTCATGAAAATTTCCTTCCAGGACAAAAGGGACCGTGCAGGTGGGATTATCTAGGAAGCTGAGATAGAGAGGTTACCCCGCAGGCTAGACACAAGCACGGCAGTACTTTGAGAGGGACTGGGCAGTCAGAAGACACCAGGGATATAAGGATGAAATAGTTATTCTAGGGTAGAACCACACGTCAAGGAATGCAGGTGGTCCCCAGGAGCTAGAAAGGAAATAGACACTCCCACTCCCATGGGGCTGCTGTGCTGGGGTGGGGGGGGGCAATATACCATTACACAGCAGTATAATCAGATGGGTGTCTTTGAGGTGGCAACATTTGAGCTGAGTTTCAAATGGTGAAAAGGACATAGTTATATAAAATTCTGAAGGGAGAGTATTTAAGTGGAAGAGACAGCCATGAGGAGAGAGAATTTGGCTTGTTCAAAAAATAGCAAAGTAGCAAGGCTAGAGCTTAGACAGGGTGGCAGAGGGAGGGGAGAGACCTAAAGTGCAGACCTTTCAGAACCGTGCAGGCATGGCAAACAGATGTTACCTTAAAAGCAGTAAAGATGCCACTACAGGGTAGAGGTGTGAGCACTTGTAGCTGTGGCTGTTTGAAACATCACCTCAGCAGCTGGAGGAGTGTGGAGTGCTTTTTTAGGGGGAAGAGGAGAGGGATGGAGTGGTGGGAGAGAGGGCACTGATCAGGCTTCTGTGCTGAGAAATGCCTAGGAACTGTCAGTGGAGATGGAGAGAGGAGAGTCAGGTGGAATAAAGCAAATGGAGTCACACGGAAGGAAGTGGGCGGAATCCTATGGCCTAGTAAAATACTTTATTTTTGTGGTACTGGGGTTCCTGGGCTACACTCCCAGACCTATTTTATATTTTTTATTTGGAAACAGGGTCTCTTAAGCCGGCGTGGCTCACTTTGAACCTGCGTGATCCTCCTGTCTCCGCCTCCCAAGCGCAGGGATTACAAGCGTGCGCCACCACGCCTGGCAGGTAGTAGTTAAATACTTTTATGGTAGTCAAAGGAGGCCATGGGGGATGTTTCTAGCATGATTGAGTGCCCAGGCCACTTACAGCTATGTGGAAGTGTGGGGATAGGTTGGGGGTTGTATCTATTTCTTACTGTTTCAGAATGCAGCATAAGACATCAATCCAGATCATTTGAAAGGCACAACCTAACTCTGGGGGCTTCGAGCTGGTAGGAGGTGGTTTAGTGCAGTCTCTGGAGTGAGATGCATGGACTCTAGCTTGACAGCTTCTTGGCTGTGTAATTCTGACTGGCTGCTTGACCTCGCTGTGCCTCGATATCCCCATGGAGATAAAGAAACTCAGATGAGTGTGCAACCACGTGTTCAGTGTTGCCATCATGGCTTCCCTTGGCAGCCCTGGCTGAATTCCAGGTCAAAGAGCTCTCCTGAGCTGCGCCACACCAACCACAAAAAGAGGTCTTGAGCAAAACAGGGCCCAAAACATTCTGGGGCTTTATTATCCCACTTGCACCCACCCTGCCATAGCAATATATCATCGGAGTAGATTTGCTCAAAAATGATTTTGGGACCAGGAAAACGCACCCCCACCCCAGCGCTGGAGAAGCTACAGTTCATCTTTGGCTTTGGACGTCTTCTCCTGTCTTGCAGGTCCTTTTGGCTTGGCCACCTCTTCCTCCTCCTCCTCAGTGGTTTTCTTCTGCTCCACTGGCTCTTCCAGTGTGGTCACATTCTCCCCCATGGGCATCTGTTGCTCAGGCAGCTCCTTTTCCATAAAAGGCACCTCCTTCTCCTCAGCTATGATCTCCTCCTCCATCGATTCATTTTGCTCCATAGACAATAGCTAGTAAAGAAAAGGGGCAAAGGAGAGGGAGGGGAAAGGGAGATAAATACATATATGTGCATGATAATAGTGATGTAATTGTCAAGCCTCTTTTTCTGACTGTGCCCAGAGAGAACCGGTCTTTGGCTTGGAGGGTCCTCAGAGACAAAAAAGGGCCACTTGGATTGAAAGTGACCAGCTCTGGTTTTGACCTTCTAGTGAGAGAGTATTTGGGGGAACCACCCTGCTCCCCCTCTAGACGAACAGATGCCACATAACCCTGCCTGACTAATGAGATCCCAGCCAGGGCATTTGCTGAGACTGCTAAGAAGTAACTGGTTTGGAGCTGTGGGGTAACCTTTGATCCCCTATTGGGAAGTAACTGCAGGAAGATAAGGATAACATAGAAGAAAGCAGAGATGGGATGATAGAAAGCGAGTCTGAGCTTCAGGATTCACCCATGCCAGAAGTTCTTTTAATTTGTATGGGTTAAATCCCA
The DNA here is from genome assembly GCF_963383645.1 of Muscardinus avellanarius. Lineage (NCBI taxonomy): Eukaryota > Metazoa > Chordata > Mammalia > Rodentia > Gliridae > Muscardinus > Muscardinus avellanarius. The sequence goes on along the minus strand of NC_137796.1, from coordinate 97,109,061 downwards.
TTGCCGACATTTGCAAAAGAGAGAGTCCTCGTCGAGATGGCACCTTCCTGAAGATGGCCTTGCTGAGATACACTGTGGGGAAGGAGGGATTGTGGGCTCATCATTCTCCAGGAGGATGATGCCAGAGGGCAGAATCTCAAGACATCTGGCTGCCATCTCCAGAAGGCAGATCCGGGGAAAAAGCAGCTGTGCGTTAGCTCCGAGATGTCCCCTTCCCCGGTGTTTCTGGAGTCTGCCATTTCTGAGTCCTTATAGTAAATGCCTTTGAAATAAGGGTGACTAGTAAAGTCCACCCCAAATGGGTGATCAGCTACCCCTCCTCAGCCATCTTCAAGAGCATGGGGTTATAAAACTCTCGGCACACTTTTTCCTCGTCCATTGAGTTTTTGATAATTTTGTGTGGGAGAGACTAACACAGCAAGTTGCCACTGCCCCTTACCTCATCCTCATCCTCAATCCTGACCTTGATGTGGCTTTCCAGAAAGTCAGAGAAGTCCTTCATGGTATGCTCCCCCTTATATATCACAGCCTAGAAGAAGACAGGACAAGGTTAGCATGGCGCTTTCTCCTACAAGCTTTCCGTGGATGGTTAGAAAGGCAAACCCAGGGTCCAATTCCTAATAATAGCCTGAGTGTGTTGAGCAGGTTTCCAGACCTCTCAGAGTCTCCATTACTGTAGCTGCAAAAATAGGCAAAACAAATATTCCTCCAACATAGGATTGTAGCGTAGTGGGTCACAGCGGGGACTAGAAAGCCACACTGCCAGAGATTAGCCCCTGGGTGCATTGCTTAGGAGTGTGATCTGCCTGATGAACTTCTCTGACTCTGTTTCCTCATCTGTAATATGGAGTTAATGCTGGCACTTACCTCGAAGTGCTATCACAAGATTAAATGGATTAATATATGAAAAACGCTTAAAACAGTGCCTGGCTCATAACGAGCAGTATGTGCATATGCTATTATTATACAGTTATAATAACAATAATTTATTATCATGGCAATAACACTAATAATAGTTATTTACTAAGCATCGGGCATGTGGGCAGTCTTCAGTCATCACTAGGCAGTGCCTGTTCTTCTTCCAGTTCTTTGGGATGTTAAGAAGCTACTGACTGCTCAATGGTTGTCTAAAATCTTTGGAGAGAGCTGGAGATTAGTGACTCCTAGCCACTCCTCTCCATCCAGAGCCTCGCTTTCAACCACCGTCCCACTTGATGCACGATGGCATCTGATGCAGTTGCTGCATTCATCCTTCTGTTCACTTCTTTGCTTATACCGTCCTCCTTCCTGTAATTCACTGCCCTCTTAAATATTCTGACTTAAACCCTCACCATTCCCCAGAGTTCCAAGTCCACAGAAGACTTCAGTCCCATCAAGCCCAGTTGCACCTGAAGACGGGCCCATCCCATAACAATGTCTCCCTTGTGCTCCGCTTCCTTTCAGGAGCAGAGACCTTGGCTCATGTTTCTTTGATTGGCACGGATCCCATATGCCAAGGAGGCATGGGGATTGTGCCCCACTGATGTTAGTGATGGCTGATTGATGACTAATCCCAAGGTGTAAAAGACACACTGATGCTGATGATTTCTCTCTAACATTATCCTTCCTTCATCTGGTAGCGAGCACCCATCCCTGCTATTCCCACAGAGATCCCCCCACCTTCTTTTATATAGTATGGGTGGAGCTCGACCTCAACACTAGAAGGAACCACGAAGTCCTGCCTGATCAGAACACCCACATGCACTTGGCCACAACGCCTGGGTCAGGGATGAACCACTGACCTAAGCTGTGTGCAGTTCTGGGAGTGTTAGGTCTTTAGTGAAAGCTGTTGGAAACTCTACTTGAACATAAGAGTTAATCATAACAGGAACTGGAGCTCAGATAGAAGCTGGCTTGGTAGAAGGCAGAGCTGGAGAGAGGGAGAAATGGATAATAATAGCACTTTTCAGCTAGGTGGGTCCAAAGACCCCTCACCTGTTGAGAGTCGGTGGGGAAAAGCCGGAAGAATGGGTACCGGTCCAGCTTTGACAGCTGGACATCGTTTGCCGTGATGTCGATCCTGGCGATGGTGACTGTGGAGTGGTTTTGATATTTCCTACCCAGCTCCTCCAGCAGGGGGAACAGTACCTTGCATTTCTCAGACCAGGGGGCATCTAGGAGACAAAGGTCACTGCTCAGGACGACAAACGCCAGCATCACCCATAGACACCGCTGCTCTTCTGTGCGGCTGCTTTGAGAATTGTGCTCTTCCTTTTATTCACATGTTAGGTTGTTTTTAAAAATCTTTCATAGCACTTGCTCACTATCAAATATATTTTGTGCCTGTTCCACCCAGGCACTAACACTTTCTGTTAGCATCTTCTATTGTTTTATTTATTTATTATTCCTTTTAATGTAGCATTCCACTCCAGTAGGAGAAAAACCAAGAAAAAGATATTTGTGCTAAATGATTCCTCATGCTCTGCTAAAAATAAGTATGTGTACATTTGTGTGTGCGTGAGGGAATGAGTTGTGAGTTATGACACAGGGTTTTTCAAATGAAGGTTAAGCTACCTGTCCAAGGATTTGAGGACAAGCGGCATTGACTTGTAACCACTGTACTAAAACTATAACATAACACAGGGTTGTATTGCACAACATAACATAAATACACTATGCCTTTCAGTTCCTTGCAGGAGAATATGGCCAAGAAGTGAACAAGCGTGCCCCCAAATAATGACAAGTATGACTATCCCTCGATAGGGGACACCAGACTTTCCTATTAATGTTCTTTGTGCTGTGAGTGAGGCCCAGGCTCCTAGTTGTCCAGAGAGAAGCCAGAGACCACCTGTGATGCAGAGGAGCCAGACCTCACCTGTTCCTCCTTGCTGTAAAGCCTTGCACTCGAAGTCTCAGTTCTGTGGAAGGAATGGCTCCCAAGGTCCTGGACACTGCCTTTGGGTGATCATGGCCACATTTACAAACCAAGTGCCTCCATGTCCATCTCCCCTACCAGCTACACCCCAGGGTGCCCTAAGCCCAGCAGGCCCTGGGTCTGAACAGGAGATAATGGCCGGAGCCCCAGGGGGCCAATCTGACCGCCCTGCTTCTGAGAAAATGAGGTTACTTTTACCTTTAATCAAAACCAAATGAGTGTTCTTAGAACACTCTGGCTGTCTGGTAAGTACTGCAAGGCCACCCCCAGCCTCTCGTTTGAAGGCAGTGGGTGGCAGGGATTCAGCTACAGAGCCCCAAAACACCTCGCTCTGGGGACAGGAGTCCAATTCGGTGAGATTGCAAAAGGCCTGCAGGCTGCAGTTAATCAGATGATGGTGCAGAGCTGACTTTGAACGTCAGGTTTTGGTACTTACTGTGTGACCTGGGGTAAGGGAAGGAACCTCTCTGAGGCTGTGCTTCCTGACATACCGTGGGGAAAGCCACCCTACCTTCCTCACGGGCCTGCTCTTACACACCTTACACCAAAGTCATGCTGGTTCAGGGTCAGTGCTCATTAAATGGTAACTGCCTGTTAAAATAAGAGGTGCCTGGAGTGACTTCAGAATTACCTTCTCTGATGTCTCACGGTGGGAGAGAAGGTCTCTGGCTTTGGAGCCAACATAGGGAAACCATGAGAAAGGTCAACTAATAGTACTTACTTGAGCATGGAAAATAATGATAATAGTTGGGATAATAAAACAAATACTTGTCATTCATCGAGTGCTTTTAATATGCTAGATGCTGTATTTAAGTGTTCTATGTGAAGAATTTGGGTCACCACCTCCAGGGGGCCATCACACTCATTCCAAAGCAAGGAAATTCTGTAGAGCAGGATGAGCGAAGGTGCTGGGGTCAGACAGCTTAGGTTCAAATCCCAGTTAGAGCACTTAACAGCTATGTGGCACTGGAAAAGTTCCTTTACCCTCTGAGACTTTGTTTAGTCATCTGTACCAGTGATCATGGGAGCCATCAGCAGTATTATAAATAGCTCCAGGCCCGGATTATACAGAAGGCCTTTTGTACATTCCAAGAATTAGGATTTGGGCAGGCAGAGCTGCACTGAAGCGGATCCAATCTCTTTGTCTATCTTCAGACCACCATTGGCATGGCGTCTTGATGGGTTTTGAAGACTGTAGTGTTCTTCAAGAATTGAGGAATGTCAGCTAAAAGTACTCCCGGGGCCCTGACCCCTCCACAGCCCCGCACTGGTACTTACAGAACATTACAAACACATCCCTTTCCTTGTCGAAGACAACCACATTGAAGTTCTTCCCGACAAGCTGTTTCACCGGACCCTGGTCCCAATAATTTGGGATCTCTTCACTGGATTCATGTTTCTAGGAAGGAAATTGGAGAGGTCTGAGTCCAGAAAGGGGTGTGGAGTTAGGACTCCTCACCCTGCTTGGAAACCTGGAAAGGCTTTCTCTCTCTTTTTTTTTTCCCTCAAGAGTCATGGGAAAGAGTTTGAAGTATGGATCTGGCCCGTGAGCCTGATGTCAGCTCCAACTGTCCAGAGCAGGTGGGGGTCAGAGGGCTGAGGAGGAGATGAACCTCCAGGGAAGTTCAAGCATTCAAATTTATGACTTAGAGAAAAGAGGGGTTCACTTTTTTTTAGCATCTTATATAGTTTATTTCAAAAAATAGGTGTCCCCAATGACTCTGAAAGGCCTAAGCACATATTTTATTACACTTTGGATCCTGCATTTATAACCATTCTTCTTCTGCTTTCTCCAGCCATACAGGTCATCAGTGACCCCAAGGATAACCTTCCCCCACCGGTGTTCTTCATTCATGCTGTCCCTCTGCCTGAAAGGTCTCCCCCATTCTCACCCCTTTATCTAATCTCCCAGGCTGACTTCAAGGGGGAATTTCCTGGGCTCTCCCCTAGAGTACATGAAATAGATTCCTTGAGATAGGTTCCTCTATCTCAAGTTCTTTTTCCTTGTAGGACGGATAAAATTTTATCCTTGACATTTATTTTTCTGGTTATTTGATCCATATGTCTCTACCATGCTAGGTGGAATGTCATGTCTGGTTATTTGATTCATATGTCTCTACCATGCTAGGTGGAATGTCATGAAGAACATTTCTTCCCTCGTCATTGGGTATCCACTGCCTGGCACATCATAGGAGCTCAGGAAGGGTTTTACAAGTGAAGGAATGGATTCAGCTCCTGCTTTCATTTGGAGGAAGTAGAAATCTCAGAACATGTTTTTATCCATGACTGTTGGCTTATTGGCTCTCAAATATCTCTTGAATCCACATTCTTCTCTTCATTTACCTTGCTGCTTCCCAGGGCAGGTGACCTAGATCTCCCACCTAGGCCTCCGACTGTTCCCTCCTCATCTCCTTCTAATTCTCACCATGCTTTTATTTTCTACAAGCAGGGGTCTGTTTTCACAGTGCAAATCTAGATTCTCATTGCTCTTAAAAGAGAAAACCTTGAGTGTGCTTTTGAGGTTCTTGCTCTCTGGCCTTGATGGCCCAGTTCACCAGCTTTTTCTCCCATAATCCCTTCCTCTCACCACAACCTCTGGACAAGACTTAAAGATTCTTCCAATGGGAGCATAACAGAGGTGGGGGCTGTGCATGGGGGATGGACAGCAGTGAAACTGATGGAAAGTTGGGAATGGGCCAAATCAGGTAAAGCATAGGTCTTGTAAAGGATGCTCTGCTACAGAAGCACCAGAGGACATGCTGGCTACCAAAGGAAAGTAGATATCTCCTCAGATCTAACAGGAGGGAAGAGAGAGGGGATGGGTCAATCTCTAGGTAGGTTTACAGAGGTGATAATAGAAGCCTCAGGTATGGAGGCTTGTCTTTTCTTGGTGACATATGAGAAGAGTACTCAGCTAAGAGTGAAGGCAGGAATGAGCAGGAGAAACACTCAACAGAGATAGATTGGGGTGTTTCTGCATCCATGGGAGGTTTTGGTTGGTAGCTCCATGAACACAACCTCATGGTGATGTCTTTGTCCAGCACTGGTCTGGAAAAATTGGTCTGGAGGGGGAGCAGCTAGAGTTGGAATCTTGCCTGGCGAGTACCACAGAATCTAGAGGAGGCAGAAGATGGTGGGGATAAGGGAGTGATCAGGATGACAAACTGGGTTAGAAGTTCCTGAGTGACATGGCATTGAAGAGACTGTGAAATGGGATCAGGAGATTGGAGACTGTGAGATGTGTGAGGGACTGTAGCAATGTGGGCAAAGAGGGTGGGAAACTTGAAATAATAATAAAAGAAGAGCGTCTACTTGAGAAGGTTTAAGGAGTTGCAGTATCCTTAGGAGAAGGCACAGAGGTCATGAAAGCACTTGGAGATAAGGTGACTGCAGATTTGGGGCTGCCTGGAGAGTCTACATTGACTCCTGTTATTCTAGAGTATTTTTGATGAATGTCTCCTCTTTACTCTCAAAGGTGTTCCAATTGGAAAAATAATAATTAGTGGGCAGGATAATTGAAGATACAGTAAATGCTAACCAAACAGTGGATGGTGATGTAATATATGGCAATCTTCCTGAGCTTCTCCTCCTTTTTTAACAACACAGACCCCCTTCTAACCCTACCCAACCAAAAGGTCCCTAAAGCCTTTAAGACTCCGATGTTCTATCTTCCCTGGTCCCCAAAGCAAGCATCTATCCTTTCATTAAAAAATTGGCTGGCTTCAAGTTTGGGGGAAAGGGAGAATGAACTCACAGTGAGCCTCACACTCTGCATCTTCATTCAAGATTAAAGGAAAGGAATGATTTTTGAGGTTCTGGCTAAAACAGATCTGAGAGAAAGCTTACCTTGGCACTTCGACTTAGGTAGCTGCGGCCAAATTTCTTGAGTTTGGGATAGGTGATCTCGTCCGAAGGCATCTTGTACCTGGCGTCGGAGCTCAAGTTGAGGATTTGGACAGAAGGCAGATGGACTTTCATGACATGGAAGTAATTGAAGATGTGTTTGTTTTTTGGTTCATCTGCATCCACCAGGATAAAAAGAATCTGCCAATTCAAATAGCATCTTTGTTTTTTTGAACCCTTTACTAAGAGAGAGAAACTACTGGGAAGTCGTGGACTAATGGGATTCAAAGAACAAGTCTGTGTGGCACTTCTGAAACTGGGCTCGGTAACATTGCCGGAGCCAGCTGGCAAAAGTACGGGCTCCGAAGAGAGGCGTGAGGATGAAGAATTAAACTCTTAAGAATTTGATTCCAATAATTATTTTATTTCTAACGTGGGGGGGATGCCAGCCTACTATCTCTACTGACTGACCCCTGCTCCTGGGTCAATATCTCTACTGGTCAACGACTACTCCTGGGTCAGTATTCTCTATTGGACTGACCTACTGGCTGACCTACTGGCCGACGCCTATTTCTGGGTCAATATCATCTCTCTCTGACCGACTTACTGGCTGACCTACTCCTGGGGTATTTATAGAGTTACAGGTCAGTCAACATCCCCGTGCTATCACTGCCGGAATACAATAGAGACCAATCTAAAGCACATACATTACAGGTAGGTTAATCAGTACCCTCCTGCCTTCACCACCTGATCTTCTCTCAGACCTTTTACTTTGAACTTTCCATAACCCCAAACCTTGTTGACTCTGGGCGAAGGACAGTCAGCTGAATCAGAAATATTCTTTAAGGGGAAAACCTTAATAGCTCTCCACATAACATGCACATGATTTTAGAAAGTCAGGAAGCCCAGAGGTTTGATCCTTGTTCTATACCTCAGTCTCCTTACTTTTAAAATGGTCCCTGCCTTCGAGGGTTACTGTGAAAATTAAACAAGCCAGTAGATGTACAGGCTTAGTTCAGTGACTTAGTGATGGGAAGGTAGAAAATGTTCAATGCATACACACCATCCCTGGTTATTATTCAAAATTACTCATTCAAGGAAGCCCAGGAATTCATTTTTTCATTCATGTAATGAGTACACATAGAGCACCTACTATGTGTTAGGCATTTTACAGAACACTGAGGACACAATGCTGCCCTGCTTTCACAGAGCTCCCATTCTAGTGGAGATAACAGACAATAAATGAGTAAATTGATAAATGTTGTGAGTGACAGACAGTAGAAGAGAGCCATGGCATACAGTGACTGCCCAAACGAGGTGAGATGTTCAGCAATATTTAGGGTTATCAGGAATATCTGATAGGCTGGGACGTAGGAGATGAGTCACAGGTCAGAAAACAGAGGTCCAGGTCTTGGAAACGGTCAACACAAACCAAGAGCTCAGAGTGTCTGCCGAATAGAAGAGCCATTGTAGCTTGAGTCACAGAGACGGGTCAGAGGCGGTGAAGATAAGGTCAGAGGCCCAGTACCAATGAAAGACAGGAAGCCAAGGAGAGACATGATGAGGAATTTTAAATGCCCTCTTTGGTTGCAGAGAAAAGCAAGTGAAGAAGAGGACAAGTTAGGGATCCTGGTGACATCTGGTGAGATGGTCATTTATCTATCGAGAGATCATGGGCCCCAGAAGGTACCACTCTTCTAGGTGCCAGGGAGACTCTGAATATCAGAGTGGGATGTTAAACCCAACCTTGTACATGTTTATCTTTCAAATACTGGCTGCCTTCCACCGGCTGGGTGCTGAGCAGAGGCGAGAAAGATAGATGTGGGATACAGTCTACTGGAACAATATCCATCCAACTTTGTTTTTTAGCTCGTAAATGGCATTTATGAAATATCATGAATTAGGGAAACAAGAATTTATAACCTCATCTCCCAATCTATGCCAAAATAAATTCCAGTTAGATTTAAAAAGTTTTAAAAAACATGGAAGAAAATATGGCTGAAAATGGTCCATTATAGTAGAAATAGAAGAAAAGCAATCATATCATAATCAATTTAGTTACATCACCTTAATGTGTAACATTGAACAATCAGGGAGTATATTTATAAGAGCTATTTCTATGATTAGAACCATCATTCTGGAAACTGAGAGGGTGGGATGTGGTATGAACATTATATATATCCATATTCTAGTGGCTTTCTTCTGTGTCTGTTTTAGGTCTAAAGGGTTTTTAAATTGCTTACTTTTAGAATAATTTTCTTTGAATGAAAAAATTTGCCAGTTATCATACTTCTTAAAAAGATAAAAAGAATGCTGAGTAAATAGCACCCATACTCTGGGTGTTGGTAACTAAGTTACACACAAGGTCTGGAGAAACGGATTTGTTTCTAAGAATGATAATGACAGCAATATTAATAATAATAAACAACATGTTTGTACTTTTGTTCGTTGCTTTGTGTATAAACTTTCTAATTCTTATTACAAGTCTCCATTTCCTGCATATCAGCATCCTGGGGCTGAGAGGTTAAGAAACTTGCCTAAGGCAACATAGCTTATAAAAGGAAGAAGAGTTGAGTTCAGGTCGGTATGATGTCAACATTCAGAATTTTAGCAACTATTTGCCAGATAATTCTTGCTGTTGCACACCTCCAGGCTTTTCATGAGTTCCTTGTTCTCAGGCAAGAGCAGTCTTCCCTCCTCCTCTCCACCAAGCCCAATGCTACCATGTTGCCATCCCCCATGGCTAGTGGGTAGTGGTCCATTAGAACATTGGTGAAAGCCTTGTGCTCCCGGGGGGAAGACTCATTAAAAAGAGGGAGTGCAAAAGGAGTGTGAGTTTGGCAAAAAAAAGAAAGTGAGAGGGAGCAAGAATAGAGGAGGCTGATTGAAAGTTAAGTTGTAAATAACAGAGAGGTAGATAAGAAAATCAATATGCAAATCCATGTACAAATTATTCCTGACTTAATTTATGATAACTGGGGCAGTTATATAGCCTGAGAGTCTGTAGGTCTTGTGTTTCTGTCCAGGAGCCCCAAAGAACAATGACACATTCTACAAACCTTGTTCTGGAATACCTTCGATGCCATTTTATAATGCTGAATTATGATTCCAAATGCCTCGGAGCTTTTGGAGACAAAGAGCAGCATGTGATTCAAGATGGCCAATTCATAAATCAGATCCTTGTTCTGAAATTACAAGGAAAACACTTCATCCCAGGCACACACGGCCTCCCCAGCTGTCCTCCCCCTGGGAACCTTTCCCTCACTGACCTCAATGTTGTATTCAATCACAAAATCCGTAAGGTGCTGTTTTATGACGTACTTGAGGTCATGTTTGTTGCTACTCTCATTAATAAGCTCTTGGCGGTTCACTATTTTTCCCTTGAGCAAAAGAAGAAAAGCATTGGAAGGCAGTAGTTTCCATCATATAGGAACTTAATAAATATAAGTAGTACAAGCTTTCCCTTGGATAAAATAAATGCAGTGAGGGGCATTGTCAGGTATAATACATAATCCGGGTACTTAATAAATATGAACAGCAGAGCAGATTAGTCTGTGGGTAGAATATGGGTACCTGGACGGCAGTCATGAGATTCTCAGGGCTACAAAGGGGAGTGTCAGAGACCAACAACCCCAGCCGAAACCCACCCAAACATCTGGGCTGAGGCTGCCAAGCAATGACAAAGGGATGCTAAGGGACCCTCTCCTAGAACCGCCAGGACTTTCCTGATGGCCATCTCTGATGAACTTTCTTAGAACTCCACCTCAGAGTCTCACCCATCCAACCTTCCTTCCTTCCTAAGGATCAGCCCTTCCTTATGGTCTAAAGTCCCTCTGACTCTCCTCCAACTCTTTGCTTTCTTTCTCAGTCCTTTTCTCGAATAAATATTTTGCATCTCTAACTCAGGGGGTAACTGTTTCCTAGAAGAATCAGAGTGAACAAGGAACATTTTGTGTGTGTGGGGGGTACTGGGGGTGGAACCCAGGACTATACTCCAGACCTATTTTATATTTTATTTGGAAACAGGGTCTCACTAAGTTGCTGAAAGCCTCACTTAGTAACTGAGGCTGGCTTCGAACTTGTGTGATAATTCTGACTCAGCCTCCCAAGTGCAGGAATTACAGGTGTGCGCCACCATGCCCAGCTTTCATGAATATTTTTTTGTTTTTGTTTTGTTTTTTTTTTGTTGTTGTTGTTGTTTTTTAGCCCAGGATTGAAGTCTTCAGGGAAAGAAGAAGCAGTAGCTATCTTCAAATGTCTATTCCATCTTTTTCTCCACCAACTGATCCAAATTTCTCACCTGGACTCCTGCAGTGGCCTCCCGTGGGCCTTCTAACTTTTCTTCTTCTTCCTCTAATCAATCCATCTCTCACACTTCTGCCAGAATATATATCTGATTATGTCATTATTTTCTTGCTTAAATAGCACCAAATTATCCTCTGGATAAAGTCTCAGCTATTTTCTGGTCATAGCAACAGTCTAATAATTAGTAGTTACAGAGGTCATATCATGCCAGCCGCAGTTCTAAGCATGTTATATTCATTACCTTATTTAATCTTCAAAAACATATCACTAAACTATGCATTGATATTTTCTGTACTTTGGGCATGAAGAAACTGAGGCATGAAGAAGTGAAATACCTTGCCCAAGGTTGCTAAGCTAGGAAGAAGCAGAGCTAAGATTGATTGAGCTGTACTCCCATCCCCGGAGCCAGGATTTAACCGAGGGAGTCTAACGGAAGTGCATATATAGTCTTACCCATTACAATCTACCACATTTATCTCAAATGTATTCTCCAGGTTTGATACTTGGCTTTTGGTTTTGTGATTGGGTTTATTCTGCAAAAGTCTTGCATTTTTATGAGATTCAAATTTAGTAGCATTTTTAAGGCTTTTGTCATGCTTTATAAAAGGGCTTCCCCATTCTAAGTCCAGAAAACCAACTCTACCATAGCCTCTTTCAACCTTTCTATAGTTTCATTTTCTTCATATATTTATTTTTTATTAGTTCATTGTAAACAGATATCATGATGACACTCAGGGTGATAGAGGCACACCTGCACACAGTATTCCTTGATCCTCCCCCAGTTCCTACCCCATGCCCTCTCTCTCTCCACCTTCCCGTGCTCAACACCAACTGCCTTTGGTAAGTTTGTATATGGACATCATGTCCATTGAGGTGGTTCCCTCTTCAAGTCTTCCTCCCTGCTCCTGTCTCTCTCTTCAAGTCTTCCTCCCTACTCCTGTCTCTCTCCTTCACTCCACTAGGGTTTCTCCTCCTCCATCTGGAGTACCTCCTATGCCCCAATCTCTCCCTAGCTTCCACATACAAGGGAAAACATCCGGCCTTTCACTTTTTGTGACTGACTAATCTCACTTAGCATAATATGGAATTTAGTGTGGTGTAAGATGTAATGTATGGATCCAGCTTCAGATTTTCCCACATAGGGCTACCCAATTGTGTCAATATCATTCATTCAAAAACATTTTCTCCACTGGTCTAAAACACCATCTTCCTCATAGACTAAATTCCCATATGTGAAAATGTGGATCCATTTCTGGACCCTGTGCTGTCACACTCAAAAACATCAATCACATTATTTTACTCCCCAGCTTAAAATCTCTTGATGATATTCATGGTCCCAGAGAAAAACAGAGGCTCAGAATTTTCTCTGAAGGTCGGGCAGATCTGGTATCACACCATATATCCACCATGCCTGGCCACGGTGGAGATTTATGTCTTGGGTGTATAGCTGGTAATTGTTGATGCAGGGTGGATGGAGAAACATGGACCAGAAGGGGAGAAATGCACAAAATAGAAAGATATGACAGATTCCAGGGTCTGTAAGTTACGTGGCCGTTGTGAAGACTTGACTTTGTGTGGGGAGGGAGCAAGGCACATTCCAGAAACCCATCTGTAGGTAGCTAGAACTTTCAACAAAATCTTCTGCAGTAATAGAAATATTCTATGAAGTTGTGCTGTCCAATAAAATAGCCACTAGCCCCATATGGCGTTAGAGCACTTGAAATGTGGCCAGTGTGATGACGGAGCTAGATTTTTCAACTTAATTTTGATTCAGATAGTCACATGACACTGCTGTCTTCTATGTTGTACAGTTCAGATCTAGATCTGGAGAGGTAAGGAAGGTGTACTGTGAGGTCTGCATGAGGTCATGCTGGAAGAATGGAACAAAGGAACAAAGAAAGATGAATGCCCCTTGACCATTCTGCCTCGTGATGACCTGGTACTAGCGCACCAGATGGTGGCTTACCCAACTACTTCTGTAACCTCCCCCCTTCTCCCCATAAAAGCCCCTAGCCTGTAAGGAGGTGGACTTTCTGACTTTCTCTCCCCAGTCAGATGCCTCCTTCCAGGTTTTATTCCTAAATAACCTGTTTCTTACTGTGGGTTTTTTTTTTTTCTCCTAGATAACTCAACATGTACCATGAGCTCAGTCTTGGAAAGGCCCTGGGAACCTCATTAAGGACCGGAGTTTTTATCCTACTCATGGAAAAGTCATTAAAGGGCTTTCATGGAGAAGTGATCAGCAGGGCTGGATTAGGAAGATTGCCCTTCAGAGCCCCAGAGCAGCCCAGTCAGGTTATCTCAGCAGGCCATGGAGCTCATGATCACTTGATTTAGTATAGTTGCAGAATATAGGGAGAAATGGGTAGATTCGAGGGGAATTGGGGGCTTAAAATCCATAGGACAGAAATGATAGGTTGGTCCTGAAAAATGGAAAAGAGGCCGGTATTAGATGTCTAAGTTTCTGGATTACTTTGCTAGATGGGAGAGATGGTGGTACCACCCAGTAAGTGAACACTGGAGACTTGGGGAGGAGTTGATAACTCCAGGCTTAGCTGTGTTGAGACCTCTTACACTTTATTCTGAGGTCTGGAGATATTATGTGTTATGTGATATTTATGTCTTGGTATATAACTAGTGATTGTTGACGGAGGGTAGTTAGACAAGCATGGACAACAAGGGTAAAAAACTGCATGAAACTGAGTCTTGGTGAACGACATTTGTTAAGAAAAGGAGTTGACAGAGAGGGGGGAGGGAGGCAGGTATATGGAAGGAAATATACCAAGTGATCGTGCGTTTACGTTCCTATCAGTTTGAACCTCACTATTATGTATATTACATGCACCAATAAAAGTATTTTAAAGAGTTGAGCTTCAGTAAAATATAAAAAATAACTCCAAAAGCATCTTCAATGACCTGGAAACTGGTCATAATATGATGCTAAATGAAACATCAGGACTCAGGCAAGCATGGTGGCGCACGCTTGTAATCCCAGTACTTGGAAGGCTGAGACAGGAGGATTGCAGGTTCAAGGCCAGCCTCAGCTTCTTGGTGAGGTCCCCCCACAACTTAGTGAGACCTTTTTTCAAAAATAAAGAATAAAATAGGGCTGTGAGTGTAACTCGGAGGTAGAATGCCCTTGGGTTCCATCCCTAGTACCATAAAAAAAAAAAAAAATCAGGACTCAAATATTTATTTATTTATTTATTTATTTATTTATTTATTTATTTTGGTGGTACTGGAGTTCCTGGAAGCCCTTCTACCTCTGGGCCACACTCCCAGACCTATCTTATGCTTTTTTACTTTTTTTGGAAACAGGGTCTCTTAAGCCAGCGAGGCTGGCTTCGAACCTGTACAATCCTCCTGTCTCCACCTCCCAAGCGCAGGGATTAAAATCGTGCGCCACCACGCCCGCCCTCAAGTTTATATTTAAATTATTATTAAAATAAACATTAAATAAATAGAAATAAACTAGAACAATAAAAAGAGGAGGAGGAATGTTTGATGGAAAATTCTGGCAGAGAGGCCAGAGAAACACCAGGAAACCTGAGATTTTGCAGAAATCACTAGTCCGAGAATGCACAGCCCACGGTGGCTAAGCCCACACTCTGCAGGGGTGGGAGGTGCATCGACTCTCCGTTGCTTTAAACTAGAGGGCCCTCCACCAACACCAGGATTCGTGCTCTACCTTTTTGAACACCAGGACGCTGTCGAGGATGACGTGGAAACGGCCAAAGGTGTTTTTGATCTCTATCGCCGCAAATGTTAGCTCTGGGAAGTCCTTGATCACATCGTAGAACAATTCTGCTACTTCTTCCTCTACGTCCTATTTGGGAAAGCATATTTTGTAAAGGTTTGGTAGAAAGTCGAAATGTCTGGCTCATCTAAGGGGAAGGCCAGCACGGTGGCTGATCTGTCGCTTCACTTTGCTAAGTGCCGGGGTTTTCCTGGGTCATGAATGTTTCAGACCTGGAATATTCCTCTGGCTAGGACTACAGCCCTAATTGGAAGATCCTCAAAGGTCAGTGGAGAGAATTGATCATCTTCATCTTTTTCCAATTATTAAAATTAAGGCAGTTCCAACACAGGGGTTGAGAAGCTATAACATTTCACTACTAAAGTGCTCTGAGAAGTGACAATTGATTTTTTTTTTGGGGGGGTCCTGAGGATGGAACCCTTCTACCTCCAGGCTATACTCCCAGAATTATTTTATATTTTATTTGGAAACAGGGTCTCTTAAGTCAACGAGGCTGGCTTCGAACCTGCGCGATCCTCCTGTCTCCGCCTCCCAAGTGCGGGGATTACAAGCGTGCGCCACCACGCCCGGCAAGAAGTGACAATTGATTTGACCACGTGTAATATCACATGTGAAACAGTTTTCAAAACACGGCTGGAAGCGGGCCTGTTGGCGCACGCTCGTAATCCCAGCATTTGGGAGGCTGAGACCGGAGGGTTGAGGTCCTCGAACTTCCTCAGCTACTGAGTGAGGCCCTCTGCAACTCAGTGAGACCCTGTTTCAAAATAAAGAATAAAAAATAGAGCTGGGGGTACAGCTTGGAGGTAGAATGCCCCTGGGTTCCATCTCCAGTACCGCATAAATAATAAATAAATAAATAAATAAATAAATAAATAAATAAAATAAACATGGCTGGCACTTCAGCCTTTTGAGTATTTTTTTTCTTTTTTCTTTCTCCAACATCACCTCTGCAGTGACATCTTTCCTGACTACATCCTCCTCCTTTTCTTTCTCTTGTGGTACTGGGGATTGTACCCAGGGGGATTCTCCCTCTGAGCTACACTCTCAGCCCTTTATATTTTTTATTTTAAGACAGGGTCACCAGGCGTGGTGGCGTATGCTTGTGATTCCCGTGCTTGGGAGGCAGAGACAGGAGGATTGTACAGGTTCGAAGCCAGCCTCACTGGCTTAAGAGACCCTGTTTCAAAAAAAAAAAAAAAAAACCTGGGTCTCACTAGGTTATGGGGAGTCTATGTTGCTGAGTGTGTCTTAGAATCAGCCATCATCCCATCTCAGCCTCCCAACTAGTAGAATCACAGGCGTGCATCACTGCAGCGGACTCTGTCCATCTTTCTACCAGTTCATCTTTTTTAAACTAACTTCTAATAACACTTTGGTTTCCTCTTTTTTCTTCATTTGAACCCTAGACCTGCCCCAGAAAACCAGCCCCTTGGCTGGGAAAACTTGGGCATGAGACAACCCAAGAAGTATCTCCTCAACCTCGCCCTCCCCCAGAAACAGTGCTCCTCACCAGTTGAAAGGCCACCTCCCTCTCTCCCCTTCTGACCCCAGTACCTGGAAAAAGCCAACGATGACCAAAGGCCTGGACATCACAAAATCCACCAAGTCACTGCTGTGGTTGAACAAAAACGCCTTCTGGCTAATTTGTCTTCGCAACCAAACCACCAAGGCTGTGGATTCCACCACTCCTGGAAGAGATACAGTCATAAGTAGAATGCAGAAATACCCTCTGCAACTGAAGCAAGGCCTGTTCTCTCCACACTTAATGAGTGGAAGCAACTTGTCTGGAGTTCCCGCGCCTTGAGAGGCTGTCATCACTTTCTTCGTCTCCTTTCTGCCTCAGCTCCAAGTATGAACACTAACAACCGCAGGTGAAGGCTACTGAGCTCTTGCCAAGGGCAAGGTACTGTGCTGAGTGTTTTGTGTGTATTAAATCACCACGACAATCCTATGGGATAAATGCTCTCACACTCTCCTCCTTTTGCAGATGAGGAAACCAAAGTTCAATCTGCTAGTAGTCAACTGACTAATCAACCTGGGTAGCAAACCTAAGAGGATGCGTTCCAAATCTTTCCTTGTGCACTCTCTAAGGTGACAGGAAAGTGAGTTGATTTTCTAACATAATTTATTTTATTTATTTATTTATTTATTTATTATTTTTGGTGGTACTGGGGGTAGAACCCAGAGGCTTTCTACTTCCAGGCTATACTCCCAGACCCATTTTATATTTTATTTGGAAACAGGGTCTCACTAAGTTGCTGAGAGCCTCACTAAGTAGCTGAGGCTGGCTTTGAACCTGTGCGATCCTCCTGTCTCAGCCTCCCAAGCGCGGGGATTACAAGTGTGCGCCACCACGCCCAGCTTAGCATAATTTTTTTAAAAAAAAAATCAGATAACTCTGTAATCTTGGATAAACCTGTCATCTTTCTGTGACTCTACTTCCCTAGCTGAGACCTAAATACCCCACGATAGAGAATCCTGATTTCCATTTCTCAGGATCATATCATATAGATGATGTCAGGCACCCAAAAGTCATTGTTTCTGAAAATAGGGCACAGATTCCACATCCAGGAAGGCAGAATGGCGCGCCATATTGTACACAAGGCTAAAGATACACGAACGTGTGTTTCTTAGGAACATCAGCTTCACAAGATAGCAAGGAAATCCGGCTTACTATTTTATATCAACGTCTGCTGTGGAGTAGAATGGAACGCTGTGAACAAGGTCATGAGACAGAAAGGCTGCATGTTGGGTAGCTTTGAAATAGATACACAGACCTTTAGTCCCTCGCTCACTCCTTCCTTCCTGCCTGCCTCTTTCACTATTCGTCCATCTGACGAAGGTGTACTGAGTGGCAATACACCATCAGGTGCCATAGCTAAGCCAGGGCTATGATGGGGAGAGAAACAAGAGCCCCAGTGTTTTGCAGCTCTTTGTTCTGCTGAGTAAGATAGTCACCAAATGATTCCCCGAACAAATGTGCACCCGAAGGAAGTGTTTGGAAGCAAAGGTCTATGAGGCTGTAAGAAATCCCTGAGCCAGACAGTAAGGTCAAGTCAAGGCAGGCTGCCTGGAGGAAATCACTGGAAACTGACAGTGCTGCATAGGAGTTAACCAGGGGGCAGGTAGGAGAGGGGAAGCCTCCCGGGGGAGCAAACAGCCCGGGCAAAGGCCCCGCAGCAGGACAAATGACTTCGGGGGCTTGAGGAAGGCACCTGGAGTTGTTAAAGTCAACTACCAAGGGCTCCACATTCAGCACCTTTTCTTACATTCCCTAAGAGTATTAGGTCTTTAAGAAAATGCTAGAATGTAAGTATATGTATATGCAGAAAGGCACACCAATCATAATGTATAATTTGATGGATTTTCATAAAATGGACACACCCATGTAATCGCCACTCACGTCGAGGACTAGAGCGTTGCCAGCCCCTCAGAGGCACCTGTCGTGCCCTCCGCCACCACCACTCGGGGGTGGCCACTAGCCTAACGAGTAACAGGCGGCCTCTGTCTGCTTCTGAACTTGGAGTAATTGGAAGCACATGGCTATGCGTTTGGGTCTAGCTATGTTAAGCTTCTGAGAATCATCCACACAGTTCACATACTTGAAAAAGTATCCCCACAGCCACATGGAATCCCACAGCATATTCCATGGTTTGTCTTTTCTCTGTCAATGGGCATTGAGATGTTTCCAGTTTGGGGACATCTTGAATTAGTTCTCAACCATGTCTCTGGGGGCACACTGAATGGACTTCTCTTGATTACATGGACCAGCAGTAGAATTTCCAGGCAGAGCAGCTGCCCATGTGTGGATTTAGTAGATATAAATAAGGCTATTCGTTTCCTTCCTTATTTACTTTACGGTACTGGGAATTGAACCCAGGGATGTTCTACCTCTGAGCTATATGCCCAGCTCTTTTCATTTTTTTACTCTGAGATAAGGTCTCACTAAGTTGCTGAGGGCCTAAGTTGCTGAAGGGGGTCTTGAACCTATGATCCTCCAATCTCAGGCTCCCAAGTACTAGGAATTACAAGCATGTGCCACCACACCTGGTTAAATGAAACCATTTAGAAGCTCCTGTGAGGATCACGTGGTGCCTTCAGGAGTCAGAGAGGACCAAGGAAGCTTCTTGCAAGAGCCCCAGGCCGTGGTACCCCACCCCATGGCTGACACTCCCTCCTCTGAGAATCCGGCCAAGCTCCACTTTGGTTGATTTTCCATGCCCGCTGTTCCTGGGCACCTTTCAGGAGACACTCAGAGAAGTAACCTGCTTCCTTAGAAGGACTTGTCTAGCTAAACCATGTTGTCAGCACCGTGAAGGGAACTCATCTAAAAATTCCAAAAGTGCCAAAAAGGTGAACCAAAACCCTCCACGTGAGCTGAAATCCTGGGCCATCAGAACCATTGCCCTGGTTTCTCTTTGGGCCACCCTTTGCCTGTTCGCACTCCCGAGTCTCCCAGCACACTGGCTGGGGCCCGCCAGTCCCTCCGCCTGGGGGAGGCTCTCTGGGGGAGGCACCGCCGCCCACTCAGGTCTCAGCGCACCCTCTCCCTCTCGCCCCTCACCGCCCTCATCCTCTAGCTCATGATCTGTTCTGTTTTCTTCATCTGGTCTATCGCTTTCAAAAACTACAACTGTGATCTTTTTCTGTTAACCTGTCCAGTGTGAGCTAGAATGCCTGGCACACACTCGGTGCTCAGGAAACCATTCTAGCATGAAGAAACGAAGGGAGCAATCTTTAAGAAAACTGGCCTGAGAGAACTCAATTTAAAAAAAAAACATTTTGCAATGTAAATATACTTTATTTCTTCATAATTTATTGGGGCATTGCAATCATATACCTTAGTGGGGTCTCCTGTGTTTAAAGCATGTATGCACACATCTCTTGTGTATTCCTCCCTCCCCATACGAGTTAGTGAAATTGATAATAAGAGATTCACATGGGAACTCCATCATGAGCCGTTCTCTCTAGGATGCCAGGCTCCGTCTGCCCCTGCAGACCCTGAGGGACTGGGGTAGCTTATTCCTGAGCCTGTGGTTCGAGCACTGCCCTTGGAGGGTACTGGTCCTCCCCTGGTGCTTGGCTCTGAGCCAGAGGACACGGTGACAACTGAGGTGTGAACGCTGTGTCAATGATTGACTGGGGCGGTGCTGGGCTGCATATTTCCAGGTGCGAATGCATCATTACAGAGGCCCTAGAGGCAACGTGAGTCTCCCCTCTCCAGGGAGGTGGACCAGGCCGCTTACCACCATCCATCTCTGGACATTAGAGGAGATCCGGTCTGGGGCTTTGACCCAGCAAGGACTAACTCCTGCTTGCCTCCCAAGAAAGGTTTTCCTAAAAGTCACATTGCAGGAGGTGTGCCAAGCACTGTCCCCCTCCTAGCTCTGAGGAGCCCTGTCAAATTGGCAGAACGGGAACTATTCATTCTGTCTAGAAAATAAGACACCGGCAACTCAGGTCTGCAAGGTCAGCGCAAGGGCTCACAGCCAGTGCTTGCCCCGAGGTGTCCTGAGTCCCACCCTGTCCCCATCCTGCAATCTCAGTGCCTCTTTCCCTGGGTAGAAGTGATACCGACAAAAGAGGGGAGACAACCCAGTCCAGTTTGGAAATGTGGGTTGTCCTCTGACCCCATTCTACCTGCGCTGGGGCTTGCCATTTCCATCCTGTTCAAACTCAGAATCTATTAAGAAGATAATTGTTCCAAGCCTTGTACTGTATCCAGGAAACTCTTATAATAATAATAATAATAATAATAATAATAATAATAATAATAAATGTAATAGTAATAATAAAAAACACCTACCATTTGTTTAGAGTTTAGCATAATGTAGAGCGGGGCCCAACAAACTACAGCCAGTGGGCCAAATCTGGCCTGCTGTTTGCTTTTATAAATAAATTGGAACACAGTCAGGCTTGATCATTGGCACAGATCTGCTTTTGTCCTACATCAGCAGAATGGGCGGTTGTGACAGAGATTTGTGTGGCCTTTTTTCTTGGGGGGAGTACTGGGGATTGAACTCAGGGGTGTTCTACCTCTGAGCTACATTCTCAGCATTTCTTATCCTTCCTTCCTTCCTTCCTTCCTTCCTTCCTTCCTTCCTTCCTTCCTTCCTTCCTTTAATTTGCAGTACTGGGAATAGAATCCAGGGGCATTCTATCTTCGAGCTACACCCCCAGCCCTATTTTTTCCTTTATTTTAAAACAGGGTCTCACTGAGTTGCAAAGGGCCTCACTAAGTGGTTGAGGCTGTCTGCAAATCATGATCCTCCTGTCTCAGCCTCCCAAATACTGGGATTACAAGTGTGTGTCACTACGCCTGGCTTCTTATGTTTTATTTTGAAACAGGGTCTCACTAAACTGCTGAGGCTGACCGCAAACCCACAATTCTGCTGAATCTACCTCCCAAGTATTGGGATACCAGGAGTGTACCACTTTGCCTGGCTCTTAAGGCTCTTAAGGCTGAAAATAAGGATTTTGCAGAAAAATGTTGACTCTAGTGCTCAGTGGCTTGTGTGCTTTGGGGAAGTTACTCCACCTTTCTGTGCCTTCATTTCTCCACCTCTAAAGCACCTCCTAGGCTGGGCTGTTGTGGCATGGGGGGCCTGGACAGCGCCTGGAGCACAGAAGCTGCGCAGGCACATGTTGGGCCCTGCGCCTACAAGCTTGTGCCATCTTCCCAGCCACCCCTGGAGGCAGAGGTTTCCAGCAGCTCTGCTTTACAGAGGATGTCCTAGGACACTGAGGCTCTGCACCAGGAAGCTCTTACCAGTAATGAGGATTTGGGTCTGACCTAGAGGGCTGTGCTGCCAATCCTAGGAGGTGCATCAGAGGACCCAGGAAGGGGAGTCAGCTTGGCCCCCAACCTGGCTCTTAGAGACAGCGAGTGACAGACAGTCCTGGGAGGCGGGGGCCTCGGTGGGAGAAACACAGGAGGCAGGGGACCAGAGAGGAGCAGGCTTCCTCGCCAGGCAGTCAGGGTGGGCTTCCTGGGGGAGGAGACCATGCCACCTCTTGCACAGCAGAGGAGGTCAGCCAGCACTGGCTCCCACCATGAAGGAGGATCAGAAGGCCTTGGGGACCTCTGGCAACCTCACACTCAGCCTGGAAGTTGACACACGCTCACCTCATTACCTCTCAAGGAAGTCAGGTCTCACCTGTCCAGGAGAGAACACACCAGTTCCTGAGCCACTCCGAGCAGCTATGGACTTGGTCACAAAGTGACCCCCGGCTTCTGGTTTCTCCCCACCAACACATCACTAAGGGCTACTTGGGACCAGTGGGTCCCCAGTGTTGAGGATCATTATTCGTGTCCTAGGAGAAGCAAGAGACTCCCCATCTCTCCCTCTCCCCATCTCTCCTCAACCCCTGCAGGCACCACCCTCCCACCCACCCGTGGCCACAGCCCCGCGGGGTCTGTCGTGTAACTGCCCCAGGTTCTCCCCGGCCTGGGCCAGTCACCTGTGTTGCTCATGCCCCCGGTGTTCATTCTGAGACTGCAAGGCATCCTCAGAGTCAAACCTTTCTGTCCGTGTAATAAATAGAGCACGCTCTCAGCCGGGCTTAGAGGAAGACACACACACACGCGTGCACACGCACACACACACACGCGCGCGGCGCACACACACACACACACACACACACCCCATGGGAACATTCTAGTAGCACAGTAGAGACTGTGCAGAACTCTTCTATGTTCAGTGGTTTTATTATATCCATCCATCTGTTCATCTACCCCTCCCTTCTACATTCATACATGTGATAATTATGAGATAATTAGGACCCAGCACATTTCATACAAAAGCACAGAGTTGTCCAAACATCCTCATCATCAAGATGGGGTGTGATGCAGAGTAGGTCATCAGTACATGAACGTTGAATACGTTACTGCACGAGTCAATAAATAAACAAGCCAGGCGTGGTGGTGCATGCTTGTAATCACAGCACTTGGGAGGCTAAGAGAGGAGGATCGCAGTTTTTAGACAACCTCAGCTACTTAGTGAGACCCTCTGCAGCTCAATGAGATCCTATTTCAAAATAAAGAATAAAAAATAGGGCTGGGGGTGTAGCTCAGAGGTGAAATGCCCCTGGATTCCAACCCCAGTACCACAATAAATACATGAATGAATGAATGAATGAATGAATGAATGAATACATGATGGTGTAGGTTTACGCATTTGGGAGGTACCTGTCTTGTTTTACCGTCCCTCTGTCTCCCTTTTGGCTGACTCGTGCTTCTCTGGCTTGTCAAAAGTAGAAGACCAGGGGCAGAGATGGATCAGGAGCTCAGCCTCTGCCTGGTGGTTGTAAGCCCTGTGTCCCACTCTGGGTGCCTCTGGGGCCTCTCAGCCATATGCGGGAGGGAGCCTGGGTCCCAGCGAGGCTGAGCACCGCCCATCTCCAGCCTCCGGCTGCCACCTGGGCGTTAGGCTGGCATCAAGTCAACCCGACACCTGAGCACTGTTACCTTTGCAGCTGATGGGTTCTGACCTGTTGCCCTCAAAAAACAGCTTCAACTCTGGGGCCTTCTTGACGTCAAACTCCTGCTGAAGCTCTTTCTCCACGGTGATGTCCACCTTGCCAAAGCCGACCCCGTTCTTGCCCTTGCCCAGGATCTCCACAGCTTTTCCCAGCTCCGAAGCCAGGCTCCTGGATTGCTTTGAGGACGGGTTATCTGAAAGGGCAATATGAGGATAGAACTAGCTGGAGGCTCCCCCCACCCCATCCCACCTCCCAAGGCAGAGTCCCGGGTAGGCCTGCTTAGCGCCTGGCCTTTCAAGTGTCCAACTGCCAAGGAGTAAGTTTTAAAAATGTGATAGGATGTGAGACAGGATGGGGCATGGAATGGGATGATTTGGGAGAAGTCCATGAGGATCCTTAGGGTTCATGAACGCTGGAAACGACACAACTGTGGGCACCTTAACCCCTCTGTCCTCTGCCATCCACTGGGCATGTAAAGCCTGTGAATAATAATGCTTGGCACTTGGTAAGCACACACACATAATGACTATTAAATTACTACTTTTATTATCATTGTACAATTTCTGTGGTCAGAAATTAGAAGTGAAACTATCTCATGAGCGCCACCTGGTGGGATGTTCTGGTGCTGACAGGTTGCCCCAATGCCTCTAGTACTCTTGTAGCTGAGTAGGACCCAGCAAGGAGCACCGGCAGGCCAGGTGTGGGGAGGGTGCCTGTGGGGCATATTACGATGCTCCCGACTCCATCTGCGCCTCCCCTCGAGGAGAATCAGTGATGAGTACGCTGCTGTCAATCAAAAGGTCTGATGCTTTGGAATTTGGGCTGTTCAGTTCCTGGGCAGTGAGGTAGAGAGGGAAGAAATCTCTTCTGAAGACAGCTCAAGGTGCTAGCATGTGACGCTGGCCATAGAAGAGGCCTTTCTGGCCTGCCTGGGAGGGGATGCAAAGGCGCTTCTGGTAGCTTTTCTTCCTCCAGATAGCAAGGTGAGACTGCAGGTCCCTCGCTGCCCTGAGTCTGAGCAGTGAGTGAGCCAGGGCAGGGGGCCACTGATTCCCTTTCATGCCAGAACAGAGCCCCCTGAGCCCTTGGAGAAGGTGCAGATCACCTCCCCGTGGGATGCAAGTCCAGGTGGAATGGAGAGGTCTGTTGTAAACACACCCTGCCAGTCAGCCTGTCTGCTCTAACAATGGAGCCCCAAAGTGAAAGATTGTTTTCATTAAACTCCCCATCAAAGGCCAGAAGCAGAGACCTCTGCATCCCTCCTGGATTGATGCCCGCTCCCCTGTGCCTGCTTCATCTCTCTTGTTGCCTTTGATGCCCCCCTTCCATCTATCACCACCAGCTGGCGCCGGCCTCTTGCGAACTGCTCTGGACAATGGCCTCCCAGTTTCCTTGTAGATTTGGCCGCACTTGATCTTAGCCAGAAAGCTACACACTGACGATTTGGCCATGCCGGCCTCAGGCTTGCTGCTCAACGTCACATTCAAATCTAAGCTTCTAAAGGCAGAAACTCAGGGTGAGAGAAACACTTGGCATGACGGTCCAGGTAGTGGGGTGCTTGGAGATGCTACTCACAGACCAGTGCCCCTGGGTGTCTGAAATGGAGGCAAGGGAGACTGTGACAGCTGGGATACTATCATCTAAGAGCCAACAGGATGGGATCTAATTGTAATTGTCATGGGCTTCATTCATTCACTCATTCATTCAACAAATCTTTTTTTAGGATGTGCCACCTGCCAGGCACCATTCTAAGAGCAACCAGATACAAATCCTTGAGGTCACTGGAGAAGGCAGAAAATAAAAGCATATGACACGTGCTGTGCAAGATGATAAATACTATAGAGAGCCGGGCGTGGTGGCGCATGCTTCCCAGCATTCAGGAGGCTAAGACCGGAAGATTACAGTTCCTGTGACGGGTCCAGCCCGTCAGCGGTGGGGCTGAGAAAGAAGGTGGGTGCCAATGGCCCGAACAGAACCACAGGAGCCGGGAGATGTGTCAAGCAGGAGCTTGTTTATTCTTCTTCAAGCAACATATATATAGCATAGAACCACAAGGGGGATTTCCATTGAGGAAAGAGCCTAGCCTATTGGGATAAAGGTCACCTCTTCAGGACCCAGCATGTAGCTCGCATCCAATCCCAGGCCAGTACACGAGCCATTCATGTGTGCGGAAGCTCCTTTAAAGGGAAAAAGGGAAAAACTACTCAGTCTCCCCACCCAGAACGAATGGGGAAACCACGCCTTCGTAACTTCCTCCAGGCGCTGTCTTAGCCCCTTTTCTGCAGAAGTTCTTAAACTTTAACTAAAGCTTAGCCTGCGGGCCACTCAGGCCGAGGGAGGCTGCATCTCTTTAGGTGCTGTGTGCACACACCCCAACATTCCTGGACAGCCTCGGCTCCTTAGCAAGGCCCTTCGCAACTCAGTGAAACCCTGTTTCAAAAAATAAAAAGTCTAGAAAATAGGGGTGGGTGTAGCTCAGAGGTACAATGGTCCTGGGTTCAACCCCCAGTACTGAAAAAAAAAAAGCAACATGGAGAAAGAAGAAGCAGAGTTGGAGGTGAATTGTGAATTTAGGAAGACTGAAGAAGGCCTCACCCAGAAGCAGCATTTCAAGAAAAAGTGAGGATCAGATAGGGAGCAAGCCATGTGGCTATGGAGGTAGAGAGGTCTAGGAAGAGGAAAAATAGTGTAAAGTCCTTGGCATGTGGTATGTGAGATGCCTGAGGAACTCCAAGAAATCCTTTGGATCTGGATCAGCGAGAGCCAGGGAATTGGGGCAGAAATGATTGAGAATCTTATAAGCTGGCTGGGCATAGTGGCCCATTCTTGTATCCCAGCACCTGGGAGGCTGAGACAGAAGGACCACAGGTTCATGGCCAGCCTCAGCTACATAGTGAGGCCTTCCACAACTTAATGAGACCCTGTTTCAAAAAATATTGTAGGCTATTGAATACATTAACCTTTATTTTTCAGAAAAGTGTAATATTATTAGGTTTAGAGCAGAGTTAGATGTCATCTGATTTACCTTTTAACTGGACTTCTCTCAAGTTATAGAAAGATTAGAACAAAGGGGAAAAAGAGTAGATTCAGAGAGACCAGATGGATGCTACATAATAATCTAGGAAAGAGATAGTGATAGCTTAGGTCAGTGTGGTGGCGCGGGAGGAGGTGAGAAGTGGTCTTAAGTTGAGAGAGATTTTGGAGGAGTTGATCAATTGTATGTGTGTGTAAGTGCAAGAGAAGAATCAAGATGATTTTCAAGTTTTAACCTGAACAACTAGATAGATGATCATGATGATAATGCTGGTGGTGATGATGGTGGGGATGATGGTGGTGATGGTGATGATGGTGATGGTGATGGTAATGGTGGTGATGGTGGTGGTGATGTTAATGATAATGGTAATGGTGATAATTATAATGATGGTAGTGGTGATAATGATGGTATAATGGTGATGATAGTAGTTATGGTGATTCTAGTGATGATGGTGGTGATGGTAATGGTGATGATGATGGTAGTGATGGTAATGGTGGTGATGATGGTGGTGGTGATGGTGATGATAATTGTGATGATGGTGGTGGTGATAATGATGGTATAATGGTGATCATAGTGATGATAGCAATGATGATGATGATCCTAGTGATGATGGTGGTGATGATGATGGTGATGGTGGTGCTGATGGTGATGGTGATGGTGGTGATGATGATGATGGTGAAGGTAATGGTGGTGATGGTGGTGGTGATGGTGATGATGATGATAATGGTGATAATTATGATGATAGTAGTGGTGATAATGATGGTATAATGGTGATGATAGTAGTTATGGTGATTCTAGTGATGATGATGGTGATGATAATGGTGGTGATGATGGTGGTGGTGATGGTGATGATGATGATGACAATTGTGATGATGATGGTGGTGGTGATAATGATGGTATAATGGTGATCATAGTGATGATAGTAATGATGATGGTGATCCTAGTGATGACGGTGGTGATGATGATGGTGATGGTCGTGATGGCAGTGATGATAATGATGGTGATAATTGTGATGATGATGGTGGTGGTGGTGATGATGATGACGGGAATGTATAGAACTGGAGAACATTATGCTAAGTGAGATTAGTCAGTCACAAAAAGTAAAAAAAATAGGATGCTCTCCCTAATATTCAGAAGCTAGGGAGAAAAAGTGTCATAGGAAGAACTCTTGACAAAGAAGGATAAACCATAGATGAGCAAATAAGGGAGAAGAGGGTGATTCCCTAATGTACATGATGTACATTCACAAACATATCACAGTCAATCACTAAACCAAACATAAGGAGGGAGGGGGGAGGGCTTGGGGTGAGAACTGGACAAAGTCTAAATAAGTGATGTGTGCAGGTATGCCTCCACCATCTTGTACCCCCTTACGATGTATGACTACAGTGCACCAATAAAAAACATTAAGAATGATGGTAGTGTTGGTCTTGACAGTGATGGTAATGACGATAGCAATTAAAACAAAATAACATGTATCACGTACTATGCCAAGCACTGTGCTGCCACGGCCCCTCCCCTCGGCATATACGAGCATGAAAATGCCATATTAATCGGCACGGTCCAAGGAGGCCAGGCCCCGAGGAAGGAGGCGTCATCTCTGGCAGAAATATTCCCTGCTCTTAGATTTCTACACTAAAAAGCTCCGATGATGTAAAACAGGATTCCAAGAATCAGGAATGTGAGAGAAACTGAGTCCATGGAATATAAATTTTCTAATAATTTGTCTAAGCCTCTAAACGTCCTCGGCTTTGTTCAAATGGTAATAAAATCTAGTTAGAATTCAGATGCAGTGGCAGCATTCCAGTCACAGTAATTACAAACGCAGATTTCCCCTCTATCTCTGACCTTCATCCTAATCATTAACTTACAACAAAAGCTCTAAAGGGGAGGCAACCTGGTGCCTCTGTTTACCCCTCTCTTTGTGATCCTGCCTAGATACATAGAAGACAAATGTTGGGTGTAACATCAAAGCAACCTAGTTTATGAGCAGCTAATACTGTCCAATACAATAGAGCTGAAGGTTAGGAAGGTTCTTGACCTTTACACCCAGTATGAGCGCTGCCCAAGACAGGGAGGCGCCACGTGGCTAGGAAAAGAATATTGCAAAGGGTCTGTGATAGGAATATGGATTATTTATAAGATGAATAGGCTTCTAATAAGCCTATCGTTTGAGGAAAAGTGTTCAGCAGCTAGAGAAGTACATCTGACAACTAAATCTAAAAACTTCATGTTAACTTTTGGTGTTTACTTGCCAAACTGTGTTGTGAGTTTGCTTAAGCTTTCAGACTCTAGAAGGTAATGCAGATGAAACCTGGGAGAATTCCATCACATCCACCTGGATCGCCACATCTCCCCATGCCTGCCATATGAACTAAGCCCTAAAGATGGTAAGTTCTAAAAAAGTTAAAGAAAATTCCATGAGAGGCCTCCAAGCCCTGGGCGTGCCCATGTCTTCTGGAATTTGCCCTTTGGAACTGCCTGTCTGCAAGATCTGGAGCTAATCTCTTGAATGTCGGACTAGTTTTTTTTTTTTTTTTTTACTTTGTTTACATGTCATTCACTATTGTTTTGCAGTGATTGCACTCCCCTCTTTTTTCTTACTATTAATCTCACTGGTGAAGGGTATAAATTTTCTGGGTTCTTGTAATAAAGTGTCAATTGCTCAAGAAGCTTTTGTCCATGTCAGATTCTTTCCCGAAGCGCCATGAATAGGAGCTTAAAGAAATTTATTTCATAGAGGGGAAAGAATCACTGCAGATAAGTGACTGCAGAACGGCACCCATATCCTTGCCCATCTTTTCTGAGATAAATCGATCTCAAGTGGACTCACGGCCATTCTGATTGAGCCAGTCCTCCGCACTGTGCTAAGTGTTCCATGCATGTTATCTCGAGTCATCTTCAGAACAATTCTATGAGTGATCTGTTATCTCAGGCAAGGAGTATTACAAGGACATGGAAGGGCAGAGTGGTTAGGCTGAGATTCAACTCTGACTTCTAGGTTTGTGCTCCAACTGTTCCGATTGGTTTGCTGGCTTGAAAAATGTTCCATTTCCTTGGGACAGAGTGAATGGGGTGCATTTCCCATCCCCCCTGCTCTGAGTGGTTGCCAGTAGAGCTGCCACAAGCCCACTCTGTGATTCATAGCCCTATTCTGTCTTCTGTCTTCTTAAAATTTGCAAACTGGGTTTACCTCTGGGGCGCTGGAATCTTGAATTCCAAATTCTTGACAAGGAGCTGACATCCCAGGGCCTGGGTACAGAAATGCCAGGAGGATACTAGGGACAGAGGGAAACTCAAGTGCAGAGGTCCTGAGCCAGGATGACCTGCTGTGGCCACCACGGCGGCTGAGGGTTGAGCACTGTGGTGTTCCAGTGGAATGAGAAGCAGGCCACTCTGAAAAAAGAAGACTTTGCAGCCATGTGCAAGAGTTTGGGGTTCGAGAGGACATTGAGGGTTTTAATCAGTGAGAGACACAATCTGATTTGCGTTGGGCATTTTTCTTCTGGGTGCATTGTAGAGAGCCGGGGAAGAGGCAGGAGGACCACACAAGAGGACGAGGGCGGAGCTGAGGCAGCTGTAGAGGGCTTGGGGCTGTGTAGGCGGTGGCATCCACAGGGCATCAGATATAAGAGTAGAGAAGGAGGGAGAATGATCTTGAGGTTTCTGGCTTTGACACTGGCTGTGTGGCAATGCTCTTGGTGAAGGCAGACTGCGAGGAGTGGTGGTTGGGATCAAACCCAAGATGCTGAGGTCTGTTTTGGACACTGGTGGCATTTAAGACATGCAAAGTATACATGAGAGAAAAGGTTCTTCCCGGCCTCCATGCACTGGATTTGGGACCTGAAGTTTTTAGAGAGATGCAGCCAGAGCAGGAGTCAAGGATTTGTGAGATGACCTCAGAAAGAAGCTTTCATAATGTCTTCCCACAAGTGACTAATTTTTTTCAAAGCTCACTTTAGAAGGCCTGCCAGTTTTTGAAGACTCATTTGGAATTAAATTGCATATTGGCAGAGCCAATGATTCAGATGTAATGAGTTTGAGTGTTTCTTTTAGATAACAAAACTTCTGTTGGTGTGGAGTTGCTTCTTTGAAATATCCACTGATGGGAATTATTAAAACACTTTTAGGTATTCAAATTGGTTGTGAGCCAGTGCAGTTAAAGACTGTGAAACTGATGGGCTTCCTCCTGTGGCCCAAGTTGTGTTGAGCCCTAAGTGGTAAGACCTGAAGCGCCAGGAGCTTCCTGGCACTGGGCAGAGCCTTGCGTTCTCATGGGGACAGGACGTGCTCCCCAGCCACCTTTGGCACTGTTTCTGGAAGGATAAATACCAGTGGAGGTGTGTGCTGTGTTGTGAAAAGTGTGTGTCTCCCATTCTTCAACACTTCCATTAAGAATCCAGGATTCAGAGATCAGAACACAGGATAGAGAGAGAGAGAGAGAGAGAGAGAGAGAGAGAGAGAGAGAGAGAGAGAGAAGAGGGTTTGAATACTTCTGCAAACCATTAACCTACAACCCCACAGCAGGCAGGAGCAGGGCTGCAGAGTTCTGGGCTCTTCCCAGTGAAAGGAACCATGAAACAGACTCACGAGTCATGGTGCAGTGGGAAATGCAGCACTGGACAGAGGAGTCATGTAGCACAGTGGCCTCCCCTTTCAGGGACCTATCTGAAGGAGACTGCCAAGGCTTGGGTCAAGGGGTTTTGTTCAGTGAAGTAAAGCAGGCCCATCTCTAGGACTTCTGTGGAAGACAGTCATTACCAGCCTGAGGTGGAGGGAAGTCTGGAGATGGGAACTTTGTTGACAGGATTTATGCAAGGTGCATGCTCTGAACCGCATGGGGGCAAGCATCAGCCAATTACATACTTCTTTTGAAAACTGTCAGTATTAAGGGCACAAAGGGAAGATAACTCATGTCACCCTGAAGTGGTTGCACAACCCAGAAGGGGCAACCCTGGGATGCAGGAGGACTGAGTTGGATGGATTCATGTGACATTTCTCAGAGAGATTGTATCAAATGAGAAGTAAGGCTTGAGAAAAGGGCTTTAGAAGACTGGAATTTCCAGCAGGGAACATAAACTCCATTGCTCTGGGTGAGGCTGAGGGTGTGACTTTGGGTTGGCCGAATAAGACTATGAGGCACTGGGGCACTAACAAGCATGTTCTCTGACCCAAGGAAAAACCCAACTCAGTTCTAATTATCGCCTTGCAGGAAGACGGGCCCGTGTTTCCAGATCTTTTGATATTTCAAGAGCGGATACAGCTTCCATTTTAATCGTGACAAGTTCCGGTTTTTAACATACCAGGTTGGCTACACATAAGCCACCTTTGGTCCATGGTTTCCTGCTACATTCTTGATTTTAGGGTTAAAGGAAAAAGGGGGAGCCACCAAGAAAAACTGGGAAATGGCAGCCAGAGAAATCAGAGGGGACCAGAAGAGAATGAGCTCAGACCCACGGTGGCCAAGAGTCTCAGGACAGGATGCCAAGAAGGGGAGGCAAGGCGAGTACCAGTGGGGTTGGGAACTAGCCATCCTTCGAGAGTTGGCCTGAGCCAAAACACTCAGGGAAGTTGAGCTCCTGGAGAAAACAGTACTTGATGTTTCTGTCCAGAAGAGAATGTTTTTCCCAGGTGGTTCATTGTGCTAACGAGCTTACACCAGGCTGACTCAGCCGGGCCCTTGTCTTAACTGAAGGCCATTTTCAGGCTTCTAAGGCAAAAACAGGTTCAGTATGACTCGGGCAGATAGTGGTGGGGTCCCTCAGGCCCTGTTTATTTTCTCTCTATGCACACAGTCAGACTTCAGTTCCCAGCTTCCCTTGCAGATGAGTATGGCCATGAAACAGAAGAATGTGGGGAGAAATGGTCCACCTCAGAGTTGACACACTGATAATGACCATCAGTTCAAGAGAGTATATTTGAAATATTTGAAGCTTGTTACAATGAAGACTGATTCATTACCTCTCTTACTATTTATTTATTTAATGATTTCATGGTACTGGAGATTGAACCCAGGGAAGTTCTACCTCTCAGCCACACACCCCCAGCCCTATTTTATTTTATATTTTGAAAAAAAGTCTTGCTAATTTGCTGAGAGGCTTGCCAAGTTTCTGAGGCCGGTCTCTAACCTGTGATCCTCCTGTCTCAGCCTCCCAAGTACCATACCGCGCAGGTTGCCCACCGCTCAGGCGTGGGCAGGACACTCACGGAACAGCACCATGAGGAAGCGCGTCTGGTTCAGCATGTAGTCCAGGCCGGCCGGCGTCAGCACCAGCAGGTTCTTCTCCACCCGCATGTGCACAGGCTGGATGATTTTCATGGGAAGATTATCATCGTCCTTAAAGAAGCAGTGGACAGTGGAGACACAGGAGGCCACCAGCAGCAGGGGTGTCCAGAGCAGCCCCATGGCTGTCCTACAGGGGCAGGAGAGGGGACAGAGAGCCTTTATTGCCCCAGGTGGTGAGCACTCCCCTCCTTCTCCGGTGGGGAAAGTGACCCGAGCACCGGGCACTGCCTCCCAGCCACGCCGCAGCTTGGCTGCAGCCCGGGCAGTGGGCACGATGCAGGATGGCCCTGGGCTCAGGGTGACTATGTGGGTAAACACAGAGCAGCCAGGCTCCACTCAGAGCCCGGGAGCTTCCCAGCCAGCTGGTGAGACCTTTGCTGGGATGGGGGCCCAATCCAGAGTCCCAGGGTGAGCCTCTGTACCTCAGAGATGACCGGTCCAATCCCCCAACACCGCCTTTCAAGGCCCCCTCTGCTAGCAATGCCAGCTCCTGTTTGAATGCCCCTGTGGTGGGATGCTTTCTACCTTGTGGTATAGTCCTTTTGGTTCTGAAATGTCCTCAAGAGTGTGTGTGTGTACCCATATATGTAGTCAATAACCATGCCAGGCAAAGTGGCTTGTGCCTATAATCCCAGGGATTCAGAATTGCAAGTTTGAGGTCAGCCTGGGCAACTTAGCAAGATCTGGTCTCAAAGTTTAAAAAATGAACACGGCTGGGGATGAGTTCAGTGGTAGAACAATTTGCCTAGCATGTGTGGGGCCCTGGGTTCTATCCCCAGTACCCAAAATGAAAATAAATTAGTAAAGCTAAAATCAATCAAAATATGCACTTAAGAAAGTTCCATATAGTACAATTAAAATATGTTATGTAGAAAATAAAAATTTCTCCCATATTTTCACCACTGGGAAAACTGCTAGTTTAGAATGAATCCTTACAGATGCTAAAAGAGCCTGTATGGACACACCTTTCAATGCTCATTTTTAAACATAAATAGAGTCAGACTATATTATTATCTGGTGCTTAATTTTTTCTCTGGGTTTATATTAAAACCCCCTGAAAGTTGGGTGTGTGTAATCCCAGTACTTGGGAGACTAAGATAGGAGGATTGCAGGTTGGCAGCCAGTCTCAGCTACTTAGTGAGTCCCTTTGCAACTTCGTGAGACCCTGTTTCAAAATAAAGAATAAAAAAAATGGGGCTGAGCATGTAGCTCGGATGCCTCTGGGTTCAACCCCCAGTATCACAAAAGAACAACACCCCCTAGAGAATTTTAAGGGTACAACTGAGGGTCAGTCTCACCCCAAACCAAATTACTTTAGAACTACAAAGGGCAGAGCCCTAATAATCACATTTCATGTGTTTCCAAGATGATTCTTTTGTTGTTGTTGCTTTAGTTTAACATTTTACTTAGGAAATTCTGAACACACAAAAATAGACTGGTCTGATGTCCCCCCAACGTGCCCACCCCTCGACTTCATTGTCACGACCAGTCATGTATATCCTCATGACTCTCTGCCCTGGGTTGTTGTGAAGCCAGCCTTAGGCACTGTATATTCCACTCATAAATATTTGGTTATGAATCCCTAAGTGATAAGGACTTTTAAAAAACGCCACATAACCATAGTACTATTACCATACTTAATGAAATAAACAATAACATCATTTCATCAACTTCTTTGGTTGTCCCATATATTTCACGTGTTTGAATTGGGATCCAAAGGGGGTCTTCATATTGTCACTGGTTATGTCTGGAGTCGCTTCTAGATAATTCCCTGGCTCTGTTTGTAGCCGGAGAACCCAATGGCCAAATGGAATCAATAAAGGCGAGTGGGGATAAGGGGAAGGCCAAAGGGGAGCCTGCTTTTCTGGAGTGCTGGCTGGTGCCTCAGATCTGTGTCTCAGCCATTGCTGCTGACCTGGACTTAAAGCTCCCTAGAGATCTACGCAGGGTGACTGCGACGGAACTTTTGTTTTTAGGACTAACTTACTTGTGTGCTCGGTTGTTCGTTGAGTCATTTACTTGCAAGGGAAACTGACATCAAAACACTAGGGTGTTAGTCTGGTCTGTTTCAGTGGTTCTCAACCATGAACACACACTTTGATCTCTTGGGAAGCTCCACAAAGCTTTTGCCCAGACACAGTAGGTTCTAACACAATTGGTCGTGGGTGAGGTTTTTCTCTCGGTTACTTTCTTTAAAGCCCCCTAATTGATCCTAATGTGTAGCCATTTTAAAATCATGACCCTGGGCAGGGAAAGGCTGTCTGGGCAGGGCTCGAGGGTTGACATTTCACCTGCTCTTGTACCTGTGGGAAGCCGGGTTTCTCTCGGGCTGCAGGGCTCAAGCTGGGCTGGAGCAGCAGAGTCCTTGGCCCGTTAGTAGGGAGGCTGTGGCTTGAGGAGTGAGCCTTTGGCTTCCTGGTGTGCTCAGAACTGGCCCAGCAGGCAGCTGGACCTTCTCAAGAAACTCTGGGGCAGAAATGCGGTCCCTTTCTGAGAACCCTGAGGCCATACAGCCCAGTGCAGCGTTCTGAGTTCTGGGGTTCTGGAGGGCCAGGAGTGGTCCTGAGAAGAATGGGGCATTGTTGAGTAAGAGAGTCCCTCCCTGCCCAGCAGCCGCCATACAGAGGGATTTGCCCATAGGTCCAGGGTCCACCTGGGCTCACACGAGGGCCAGAAACTAAGTCGACATGTAGGGGAGCAATGGGGGTGGCCTAGGAGGACCTGAACTTAGTGTCTGTCCATTAGAGTTTGAATCTCAGCTCTGTTCTAAACTTGGAACATGTGTTTTTTTTTTTTTTTTCTGAGGCTCAGTTTCCTCTCCTGTTCAATGGCTTGCAGCTTACAGGGTGTAGTAAGGGTTAAACAAGAGATATGTGCGGCGGGGTGTGATGGCACACACCTGTAATCCCATTGCTTGAGAGGCTGAGACAGGGGGTTTAAAAGTAGCCTCACCAACTTAGTAAGACCCCAATTCAAAATAAAAAAATAAAATAGGGATGGGGTATAGCTTGGAGGTGGGATACTCCTGGGTTCAATCCCCAGTGCCACACACACAAAATTAAAAAGCAGATGCTATGTGCAAAAGGAGCAGTGACAGCACCCTCTCCCAGCTGCACCTCTAGCCCACTCTTAGTACCCTTTCCCTGCCACATCGCGCTGGGCATCAAGCCCAGGGCCTTGCGTGTGCCAGGAAGCACACTGCCCAGGCTTCACACCAGCCCCTCACTCACGCTGCTTCCTGTTGAGAACATTGTTAGCTATCCACTTTGAGGTCACCCCAGTGCAGCTTGGGAGAGAAACAAACTGCCCACCCAAGTGGGAACTGCTTGCACACAGACAAGTTTTCAAGGACCAAATGGGATTGATAACCAGGGACCGACCCTAACCGATAAACAAAGACCCTGACCGTGTCCTTGCTTACCCTTTCCTTCCCTGATTCATCTGTGACCACCTTGGTGTCATTCCCTGACTCACCCCATGGTTACTTTGCTATTTCCTGTGGTTAGCAATTTCTTATAATGTTTTGGTTATAACCTTCAATTAAAGCAAGATGCTACTGGAAGGATGGCAAAAGTAGAGACATCTCTCTCCTCTCCGGCCTCCCCAGCTGCATGTTGACTCAGTTGTCGTTCATGTGAGAGAGGACTTCTCGTCAATCAATCAACATCAACGCCTTCCACTACAGCTCCCCACATTGGCATCCTTGTGGGTCCTCAGATACAACAGTCCTGCTCTTTCCTGCCTCAGGGCCTCTGCAGTTTCCTCCTCCAGGAACCTCTACCCCCACGTACAGTCAAGGCTTCCTCTAGACTCCGTCCACTCTTTGCTCCTGTGCCGCTTCCCCAGTTGGCCTTTTCCTGACCACTTTGTTTAAAACAGTAACAGCTTGAAGCCGGGCGTGGTGGCGCACGCTTGTAATCCCAGCATTCGGGAGGCTGAGACTGGAGGATCGCGGTTCGCGGACAGCCTCAGCTACTTAGTGAGGTCCTCTGCAACTCAGTGAGACCCTGTTTCAAAATAAAGAATAAAAATTAGGGCAGGGGGTGTAGCTCAGAGGTAGAATGCCCCTGGGTTCCATCCCCAGACCCGCAATAAATAAATAAATAAATAAATAAATAAAACAGTAACAGCCAACTGGATGTGGGTCCACAGTATTTGGAAGGCTGAGACAGGAGGATTGCAGGTACAAGACCAGCCTAGCAACTTAGTGAGACTCTGAGCAACCTAGTAAGATCCTGTTTCAAAAACAAGAATAAAAAAATAGATGATAAATAAACAAATATAAAAATAAAAGGATGGGGGTACAGTTTAGAGGAAGAATATACTTGGGTTCAATCTCTAGTACCACAATACATACATACATACATACAATTAAAAAATACAAATAAATAAAATGGTGCCAGCCCCATTCATCTATCAGAGATGACTTCATCCTCTTTCCAGCCTTTATTTTTCTTCCAAGCATTGACCACTTTCTTAATTCCATATCATTTCCTTTGCCTAGCAGGTAATCAGTGCCCAGTAAATATTCTTTGGAAGAATGAGCAAAAGTCCATCGATATTACTAACATTATCATTGTTGTGGTCAAAATGCACCACCTTCGGCTATCTGCCGCCCCACTGCTATCAATTATTAATGGAGAGTAGTGACACAGAGATCAGATGGCCTGAAGAACAGGCCATCACGCCACAGTCCTGAGAGCAGAGATTGTATATACAGAAAGGGCTGGAAATCCAGAGAGAAGGGTGTTGCCCGGGACCCAGTAGAGGTGCAAGATTGGTGGGAGGGAGAGGATCTGTCTATTTGCAGATAAACTGTTCTCACTAGCCAGGAAATGAGGCAGAGCCACTAGGGGCTGCAATTACAGTGAGGGCTGATCACCCGCATGACGTTGACACCAGTATCTAAGCGACATCCACTGCCCCTCCTCCACCAGGGGACTTTGGCCCAATTCTTTGGACAGATAAGATTCTTCATAACAAAACAAACAAAAGTAGGTGCACCTTCTACTCAGAATGTCATAAATTAATATAAATTAATTTTTATCTTTTATACAGGAAAAATAAATCTCAGCACCACGCATAGTAGATAAAAAATACTGAATATCAGTTATTCACTATTCATTGGCTTAACAAATATTTGTTGAAGTCTCCCAATATGACAGGCACCGTTCTAAGTGCCAAGGATACAGTAGTGCGGAAGATCGAAAATTTACATCCTCATGGGGAGCATGTCCTAGTATATATGTATGGAAAAGACAAAGTAAATAAATAAAAATATCAATATTAGAAAGTGATCAAAGCTAAGGAGAAACCCCAGCAGGGAATAAAGGGTGGAAGTGGGAGAGCAGAAGGGGCTCTGAGTTTAGGGAGGAGAGAGGGCTGGGGCTTAGACATACAGAGGGAACCCTGGGGAAGGAAGAGTTGGGCAGAGGTCAGCAAGCCCCGGCCGGAAGTGGTGCAGTCCCGGAGCCAGCCAGCAGGGGGACCCCGAGAAGAATGCCAGCTCGCAGAAGCTTCTCCAGCCCTTTAAAGCCTCTGAAGCCTGGAGTTGTGCCTGGTGCTGGTTACACTACACGGTGACCAAAAAAACCCCTACAATTCAGGACCCTCTTCTGTTGCTCTTGTTGTCAGAGAAACTGTTTCCCAGCAGCCAGCTGTGAACCAGAATTTGAGAGAACCAAAAGGAAGAAGGACAGCCTGGTTGGAGCAGAGCGATCCAGGAGAGAGCAGACCAGGTGGTCAGGACGGGTGTTGGACTGTGCGGGGTGTGGGTCTTGGCAGAACTTTTTTGCTTTGAGAGAAATACAGAGCTGTGGGATTCTCTTTACTTATTTTTAACCGCTTTATTTACACAGTGTACAATTATAATTCTTTTTCTTAAAGTTACAGAGTGGTGGCATGATCGCTGTCCAAATTTAGAACAATTCCGTCATCTCAGTGAGATCCCCGTGACCCTGGCAGTCACTCGGCTCATGCACTTAGCCCGGAGCAACCGTTCACTCACTTTCTCTTTCTACCAGAGGGTTTTGAGCAGTAACTAGGTAAGACCTGATTTGCCTTATTATTACTATTGTTTCCTTTTTGTTTAAATAGAGCAAAGTTTCTATTTTCTTTTTAGCTGGTGACTTAATTTCTTGGTGGACATATCCACCAATCCGGTGGCTCTCACTAGGTGCTGGAACGGGGCTTGACCTCATAGCCACAGGTCAGAAACCTGACCCAGAGTCACTCCATAGGTCAAAGTGCTCTGACCAGGTGCAGCACTCTGGCTCCTGACTTCTGGCCCTGCCCTCTTGTGGTTGTGTTTGGGGCTGAGTCTGCAATTTGCCTTCACCAGGGTCCCCGAGAAAATGAACAGTTAAAGGCTCTCACGTCTGCCCTTCTGCTGGAGCAGAACACAGGTGACTTTCACATTTCCTGGATTTAAGAACAAGGTAATTGGGCAAGAAATCAGCAGCGGCAGGTGTTAGTGGCCCCGGAGGCCCTTGTATATTGCCCCAGAGGAGGGAATAGCATAGCACGAGACCATCCTGGGAAACTACAGAGGGGAGCCTGGGGGTTCTAATTATCAGCTGCCAAGAAGCCAGGGGTGGGGGGGCAAGGCACAGGCTCGGGCAGAGTTTAGGAGTACCAAGCAATTCAGGGAAGAGGCTTGCCAAAGTCCGGGGCCCAGAATCGGTGGCCACAGCAGAGGCTGGGAGGTGACTGGTAAGTCACTTTTTCTCTCTAAGCCTCCCTTTCTTTATTTGCAAATTGGAGAAAGTAACATTTTCAATCTTGACTTGCCATAGGATTTAATGAAGTAATGCTTTTAAAGCACTTTTGACACGCTCGCTCCACAATGAGTTTCCCATAGACAGTAGTGGAGATCGGACTTTGTTTTTGTTGGGAAACATTATTATTGTTGGTTGTTATTTTAATAGTCTGGGTTTTTTTTTAGTTACCAAGAGGAGCTGAGCAGAAGGAACTGAAACCGGAGCCATAGCCCATAGGCAGAGCTTCTAGAAGTCTAATGTGTACTTAGTGCACCTGGGGGTCTTGGTAACAGGCAGATGCAGATGCCACAAGGGTGCCGTAGGGACCCAGGTTCTTCAGTTGTCACAGCCCTCAGGTCCAAGAACCACTAGGAGAGCACTGTGCAGCACTGTACCACTGCACACCTGTGGCTCTTGAGCACTTAAAGTGTGATCAGTTGAAACTGGGATGTGCTTCTAAGCGTGAAATGAGCTTCAGATTGCAAGGACTTAGAAACAATGCAGAAATGTCTGTATTAGTCAGCTTTTTGCTGCTGTGACAAAATAACTGAGAAAAACAACTTAAAGAAAGAAAGATTTATTTTGGTTGACGGTTTCAGAGGTTTCAGTCTGTGGTAGCCCGGCTTCCTTGTTTCTGGGCCTGTAGTGAGACAGTTTTACACGGAAGAGTTCAGCAGAACAAAGCTGATGACCTCAAGGCAGCCGGGAAATGTGGGGAAGAGGATAAAGGGCCGGGGACAAGATATATCCTTCTAGGGCACTGCCACAGTGACCTTCTTTGTCCAGTTAAACCCCATCTCCTTCATTTTCTACCACCTCCCAAGAATCCATCCAGCTATGAATCCCTCAATAGATGAGTCCATTAATTAGATGAGCCCTCACCATCTCATCGATTCCCCAGAGCCCCACCTCAGAAGTTGCTGCACTGGGGACCAAGCAATCCTTCAACACATGAGACTTTGGGGACATTTCAGGATATCTTTAGTAACTTCTTTTCCTATTGATTTTATGTTGAAATGATAATATTTATCATGTACTTGGTTAAATAAGATGATAATTATAATTAATATTGCCCATTTTTCTTCCATGAAGGTACTAGATATTCGTAAGGTGTACATGTGACTCATATTTTATTTATATCAGACAGTGCTGCCAGAGAGCTTTCTTCAGTCTTATCAGGACAGTTCAAATATCAGTTCAAGGATATTAGAGGGAATGGCTGGTGTACTAGTATTGGGAAGAGGTTTCAAAATGTATTCATTTATCAGTATTGGGAAAGATTTCCAATTTTAAAAATATCTTTTATACTAAGAAAGCCAGGGCTAGCTAGCAGGGACTTGTAATTTACATTTGTAAAAGAGAAAGAATGCTGGAGCCAGAGATGGGAGGAAATCCCAGATCCCGGAGAAACAAGTTCACACATCTGGGGGGATGGAACAAAAGGTGGTCGGAGATGGGGCTGTCCCCCCTTCCGGGGCAGATCTGCCTGGAGACAGCAGAACCAGGGCTGGAAATAAGGGGTAGCATTATCTCCAGATCAAAGGACCTGCCGCGGACTTGGTCGGGATAAAACACTTAGTAAACTGGAGTTCTATGGCATTTTCATTCAAATTGCCCCCCTGTGCCCCGCTCCGGCACAGGGATGTAACTATCTCTATATTTCTATCTTTTTAATAGACTTCTTTAAATCTTCAGCAACTGTCCAAGCCATGAATATTTATTCTTATCTTAGGACAATAATCCATGTTTTTTCTGTTTGTGTGGTGGTGGGGGGAATTACTTCTCCCCACACACACCATGCACATTTCACCCCGCAACAGCTGGTAGAGAGGATTTTAAATGTTCCCAGCACAAAGAAATGATCAATGGCTGAGGTAATGAATATGCCAGTTACCCTGAGCTGAGGAGCATTACCCATTATATATATGTACTGAAATGTCCCACCGCACTCCACACATGTATGCAATTGCTATGTGCCACTTAAAAATGTATTTTTAAAAAGGTTTGCAAAAATGCAACAATACAATCAGTGATATTAGAGAGATTCCCTTAGGGGGGTTTGGCTGAAGTAGCATGGGGCTCCTGAAGCCACCACCTCTATACTTCCCTGTTACCAATAAGCAGCCCACACCCAGCTCACTTTTCCTTTATGAGCAGGACTTAGTTTTGAGATGTAGCTCTGAGTTGATGACCTCAGGTCCAGGGAGACCCACAGGTAGTGAGAGGCAAGAGGGACGACCTCAGGTTCAGAGGTGAAATGACCCCTG
This sequence comes from Muscardinus avellanarius, assembly GCF_963383645.1. Classification (NCBI taxonomy): domain Eukaryota; kingdom Metazoa; phylum Chordata; class Mammalia; order Rodentia; family Gliridae; genus Muscardinus; species Muscardinus avellanarius. Next base: position 97,067,416 of record NC_137796.1, on the reverse strand, counting down.
TCACAAAATGGAGACTGGTGGCCAACAGAAAGTTCTACAAATCAGTGTGAGCCATGGTCACACGCAGGGTAGGCTGCAGGCTTCTCCCCAACCCCTAGGCCTAGAGTTCAGAAGGATGGTCTCTCTCTTCTCTTTGGTGGCAAGCAGGAATCCACAGAAGGCATGAGACTGTGGCTAAGAGGCCTGGCGCTCCAGGCTCTGAGGAGCTCCCGGAGATTCAGCGGGTCTCAGGGGCAGCTGCCGCCTCTTCCTGTCCCTCAGAAGATTGTGGCCACCTGGGAAGCCATCAACCTGGGGAGGCAGCCGATGCCCGAGTACTTCAACTTTGCCCATGATGTGCTGGACGTGTGGACTCAGCAGGAAAAGGTAAAGCACGTCCTGTCCTAAGGGCCAGCTTGGACATCCGATGAGACAGGGCTATGAGGCAGGTTGATGTGGACGTAACTACCTGGGAACTCTGCAAGCCTTAAATGTAAACCATTAGCATTTAAACTTTAGGGGAAAAATATGATCAAATGTTGTGAGCTGTGAGCACCCTTGCACAATCCTAGAGGCGTCTCACGATTCTGAGCCTAAATCACACCAGGACACAGTGACACCCCTCCCGATTCCCTTCTGGTAGATCTGATCAAGCGAAGGAGGAAGTTTTGTTTGGCTGCTACTCTTGTTTTCCTTATTACGTTCACTCTCATAAATCCCTTTTAAATAAGGAGAGAGTGAAGCGGGTGCTCAAAGCTTTTCACAGGTCAGTGCAAACACAGAGAACTGTATAAGATAATCCTGGCTTCACTGTGTTTCTGTGTTTAAATCCCTTTTAATTTTCCCTTCCATCTGTAACTGTTTCTTTCTGTGCTGTATGTATACTAAAGTTACTAATGTTTCATTCATAATAAGGGGATACACATTTTTATTTCAAAGAAACTAGTGTTAATTTTTTTTTGGTGCATTGTAGTCATACATCTCAATGGGAAAAAAGATGGTGGAGACATACATGCACACACCACCCAATTACCTGTGTTAATTTTAAGATAGCCTTGTTAAAAGAAAAAACGAGGCCAGGACTACAATTAGGAGAAATAGTGATGTTCTGGTGCCAGTGGATGTGGTCAGGCTCCACAGGTGCTGCGAAGATGAGTGACACTGGACGGCAGGCTCTGCAGTCAGACAGGCGCGGTTCACCCACAAGCTTGAAGTGTCATGTTGGACGAGGTCCCTCCATTTTATAGATCTGTTTTCTCACCAGGAACATGAGAGCCACACCATACGCTTCTCAGAGTCATCGTGAGGGTGATATGAGAAGTGGGTGGGAGAGAGGAAGCTCGGAAGCTCCATTTGTAACTGTCTTTTCGATCTAAGCCTTGTACCCTGCGAGGGAGCCGTCTTAGAGGACTTCTAATCGTACCAAGCAAACAAACAGGATCAAGTCAGCAAAAATGATGAAATAAGAACTTTAAAAAAATTCTCTTGCTTCATAAAAGTTATGAGAACAATGATAAAAACAGCCCCAGGAAAAGTTTGAGAATCAGCTTTTTCAGAACATGGGGAGCCAGCCAGAGATTGCAGCAACACAGGGAGTGTCTATTAAGGGAACTGGCTGACTCTCAGCCGGGATGGCAGCTGGGTGGCAACTTAAGCTTCCTCAGTCCCAATCCCCACTCTCCAGATAGATGGCCGCCTTGGAATTCGCCAGTGCTCATTCCTGTGCCACCTGGTCGTCACGGGTGGGTGCAGGAAGGAGTTGGCGCTTCTTCAAAGCTTCCTTTTCGAAGAATTGTCATTATTTAACTTGTCTGGAGGTTCTTTGAAAGACTCCATTTGCAAGGCTATCTGTATTTGACCAGCCTCAAAACTCAACTGGTGAGAAACATCTTTTCCCTGGGGTCCATTTGGCAAAAACATTACAAGCCAAGTGTTTTAACTGTGTGTGTTTTCATGAGGTGGTAGATAACAGTTGGAGCAAACAATAGACAAACATAGAAAAGCTCAGGAAGGAAGTTTCTAGAGAAGCTTTAAAAACCTGCAACATCTGCCAGGAAATCTTGAAAGGAAGAGGCACAAGCAGGACTGTTCACTTCCAGGGCTTCACACAGGCTGAGGGATGATGGGAGAGAACTGCACTGCGGGCGTCACCTCTGGCTGACCTTGAGGTTCTGAGCAAGCAGGAGGTTAAGGCGAATTGTGAACTGTTTCTTGTTAATAATGAAACCATTTGGGAGTTAGATAGGGGTGACAGTTATTGAACGTTGTGGAGTATACTTAAAAACCATGAATTTTATACTTTAAAGTGGTGCTTTTTTTATTATTGCCTATGATTAATAAATATTTTAATCCTTGAAAAGGGAGGCCACAGGACAGCATAAATCATCAGCTACCGTTTGTGTTTAAAAGATTTTAAACTGTAAACTCATGTTTACCTAAAGAAATACTACAAGGAGATGCAAAAAGCTAATAAAAAAATATAAGCCGGGCGTGGTGGCGCACGCTTGTAATCCCCGCGCTTGGGAGGCAGAGACAGCAGGATCGCGCAAGTTCGAAGCCAGCCGCACGCACTGGCTTAAGAGACCCTGTTTCCAAATAAAAAAATGTAAAAATAGGTCTGGGAGTGTAGCCCCGGAGGTAGAAGGGCTCCAGGAACCCCAATACCACCAAAAAAATAAAAATAAATATATAAAGGGTTGCTCAGTGAGAAGTGGGGAACAGGGTAGAAGGCAGAGAAACAGAAGGGACTTCTCAATGTGTATCTCAATGTCTTGATTTTTGAAGCCTATGAATACACTGAATGCATTAACTATAGTATAAAAGAAAAAAATATATATATTTTAAATCCTCAGCTAATATCTTCTCCTCCTCTTCGTCGTCCTCCTCCTCCTCTTCCTGCTCCTCCTCCTCCTCTTCTTCCTCTTCCCCTCCTCTTCTACCTTCTTTGTGTCTGCACCCTGTCTAGGCCGGGCACCGCCCCCCAAACCCTGCATTCTGGTGGGTGAGCGGTAAAGGAGCAGAGGTCAAATGGAGCTTTGAAGAGCTGGGGAAGCAGTCCAGGAAGGCAGCCAACATTCTTGGGGAGGTGTGTGGCCTGCAGCCTGGGGACAGGATGATGCTGGTGCTCCCGCGACTCCCGGAGTGGTGGCTGGTCACCATGGCTTGTGTGCGGACAGGTCAGTGAGCAGGGTGGGGACTCCTGGTTAGCACAAACACTGCCTTCCAGAGCTCTGCCATTTCCACCGGGTGATGAACGAAATAAATCCTCTGTGCAGTTCTGTATTTCCCCTTCGCTCAACAACCACAAAATGTGATCAAATCCCGGGGGCAGATAGCAATGTTATACATAAAAGCAGGCCCACTCGTTATGGGCCAGAGTGTAAGGAGCTGGCTTTTCTTTTGTGAGCAGTTGCCAGGCTCGGTGGTAAGCGATTTGCATGACCCACACTTCTTTTTGGAGTGTTGTTATTTTTATGTTACCTGTCCTTTCCATTATATAGAGTCCTCTATTTCTCTGATGTCTACAAGAAATAACTCAAAGCCATGTTCCATGTTTCCTTGTCAAGTCTAACATCCTCTCCAACATTTTAGAAGATACCCAGGCTGACGTCCTGACAGTCTCGCATCCCTTGTCCTCCTTAGACACCTCTGTCATCTCTCCTCCTCGCTTTAGTGTTTCATTTATTTCCCTTGCTGACAGCTGTGGATGTCTGCCATCTTCTCAGGTCCCAAAGTAGAACACAGTCCCCAAAGCATGGCAAACAAGATATGCGTGGGACAGACTTTCTGCTGGAAATAATTAAAACAGAGAGGTGGAATGAGGTACCATACTGTTTAGCTCCAAGGGTTCACACTGGGGCCTAAACCTTGCAAGAGTTTGGGAGAATGAAGCCAGGCGTGTTGGTGTAGGCTTGTTATCCCATATTTGGGAAGCTGAAACAGGTCGATTTCAGGTTTGCAACCAGCCTCAGAAACTTAGTAAGACCCTCTACAACTTAGTGAAGCCCTTTTGCAAAATAAAATAATAATAAAAAGTAAAAACGGGCCCAAGGTGTAGTTCAGAGGTAAAATGCCCCTTGGTAACATACACACACACACACACACACACACACACACACACACACACCACACAACAGTAAGGACCCTGCCTTGTCTGTCAAGCAATTTGAGATTGGTTTCTTTCTGTCTTCACTAGCTCAATGAGTTGGGATGTCTGAATCTTTTAGGAGCCATTTATTTTTGTCTCTGAAAGGAGAGGGTCAGATTCAATGCAATGTTTACAGCTGCATTCTGAGACACTCAAGGTTTTCAAAGTGTCTGATTCAGATTTCTCAGATTTGCTCCCGATTTCTTTTTCTTCCCCTCTTCTCCTTGGGAGGAGATGACGTCAGCCATTCTTAGGGGGGTTTGGCTGAAGTAGCAATGGGGCTCCTGAAGGCACCACCTCTATACTTCCCTGTTACCAATAAGCAGCCCACACCCAAACATAAGAACTCACTGCAGCATTTTGAAAGGTCTGGAAAACCATTGAACTAGGTAATCTCTAAGGCAATATAATGAAACTGAGATGATAGACTCTTAAGATTACCACCATGTGGCTTCACTATTCTAGCTTTACAACAAATTAGCTATGTACTCTTGTGCAAGTTACTTAATTTATCTAAGGCATAAAGGTCTGAAACTTAGGGCTTTTATAAACTTACGAATGGCTATCAGAATAGCATTCACTTCCCAGGGTTGTGAGAATTAGATAAAGTAATGCATGTAAAATTCTCCACACATGCCAGCATGCCAGAAGTATTTTCTGGATCTCCTCACTATCATTATCATCACCTGTTCCAGCTGGGGAATTCCAGTCCTCTCCAGCACCTTCCTTCGCCCATCTCTGGTCTCGACCCTGGGATCTTCCTCTGCTGTTCAGTCCACCTTCCCCCTCTGTGTGCTATCAGGTGTGATCATGATCCCTGGCATCTCCCAGCTGACAGAGAAGGACCTCAAGTACCGGCTGCAGATGTCCAAGGCTAAGTCCATTATCACCAGTGGCTCCCTTGCTCCGAAGGTGGATGCTATCAGCGCTGACTGTCCCTCCCTCCAGACCAAGCTGCTGGTGTCTGACAGCAGTCGCCCAGGCTGGATGAACTTCAGGGAACTTCTGGGGTGAGTTGACGCTCTCCATGAGAATAGCAATCAAATGAAACCAAGGTATTTCCCTTTTAAGCCCCGAAAGATGAAACACATTGCCAACTGCATGTGAACGGACTGAATCAGAGAGGAAGGTTTGCTTTGGAAGCCAGACTGACTGGAGGACACATAGCCCTTGTGACCCTCTTAATGTTCAAGGTCACCTGTTCAGTCAGTACTGCATGGGTCTCTCGCTCTTCAGAACCCTATTTGCCTCTATAATGGTGGCAGCAGTAATTAGAGCTATTAAGGTGTCTGAGATAACCGGCATGATGCCTTTGGTACCTAGCAGGTGGTTAATAACAAAACAGCTGCCACGGATTGAGTGTTTAGTGTATGCTAGGCACTATGCTAGTTAAGCACGTGCCTGCATTCATTCACACAGGAAAGATTTAATGAACATCTATTTTGTGGCCAGCACCGTGCTAGGTGCTCAGAACACCATAATGAATGATCTTATTGAATCCTTGAAAGGAAACCTATGAAGTGCAATTGAACTTGATTTTGCAGGCAAGGAAGCAGGCCTGGAAAGTGAAGTGATTTGCCCAGGATGCTAAAGCATAATTAAGTCTGGTTTGGGATGCAGCCAAGGCCATGTGTGCAGGACCTGATGGAAAAAATCTCTGAAATTTTGCCCTAATCAGAGGGGGCATTGGGAAAGGGGGAAGGGGCAGAAAATGAGGTTAGAAAGCAAGTCAGATAGGGTCCAAAATCCAAAAGGAGCCCCTCGGAGTCCTGTGCTACTGACTCACAAATGGCCATCTCATCAGTTTACCAGAACGTTGTTCTAACTGTAGATTCCAAGGCATTGCAGTAAACCTACTTAACCATGGATACCTGAGCAAGAGCACTAGGATTCTGGGGTTTTTTTTTTTTTTGGTTTGTGTGTGTGTGTGTGTGTGTGTGTGTGTGTGTGTGTGTGTGGTACTGGAGTTCCTGGAAACCCTTCTACTTCCAGGCTACACTCTCAGACACCTATTTTTTTTTTTTATATATTTTTAATTTGGAAACAGGGCCTTTTAAGCCAGTGTGGCTGGCTTCAATCCTGTGCGATCCTCCTGTCTCCACCTCCCAAGCACAGGGATTACAAGCGTGCGCCACCACACCTGGAAGGATTCTGTATTTAAAAAAAAATCAGCCCAAGCCAGGCATGGTGGCACACGCTTGTAATCCCCGTGCTTGGGAGGCAGAGACAGGAGGATCGTACAGGTTCGAAGTCAGCCGCGCTGGCTTAAGAGACCCTGTTTCCAAATAAAAAATATAAAATAGGTCTGGGAGTATAGCCTGGAGGTAGAAGGGCTTCCAGGAACCCCAGTACCACCAAAAATAAAAAGAAAGAAAGAAAAAAAATCAGCCCATGTGATTAGGTTGGCCTAGATCAGTGATTCTCAATTTTAGTTGTCATTAGAATTGTCAAGCTTCAGAAAATGTCAAGATGCTGATTTTGTTTTGTCCAGGGTGGGGCCTAAGCGGCAGTGTTTTTCTTTTCTTTTTTTTTATTTTAACACACCTGAGGATCTCAAGGTACAGCTAGGGTGGATGACGGGGTTTAGCTGAATCTGAAATCATAAAACTTTGAAAATTGCCCAGATTTTGACCTCTAAATCTGAGTAAACTAGCCAAATCATTAATCATGGAGATACAGATGGGGCTAAGCTTAAATGTGCAGAATTATGCACATGGATATATGTGTGTCCTCCTGGAAAGTTCTCAATTCTGGCCAGAGAACTTGGGGCTCTTTGGAGAGAGTCATTTAACTATTTGGGGCTTCTGGTTTTTTTTTTTATCTCCAAAAGGACTTTGATGATAAAAGCCCATGAGGTGGCTCAGATAATATAAGTCGGGGCTCTCAGCATGGCACCTCACACATGGTATTTATTGAAATGGTCATTACATCATTGTCTATCATAAACCTTATTGAAGCTGTTCACTATTTTTACTAGGAGTACCACCTCTATTTTTACATTTTCCAGAGAGGCATCCACAGAACACACCTGCGTAAGGACCAAGAGTCGAGACCCGCTGGCTATTTACTTCACCAGTGGAACTACCGGCTCCCCTAAGATGGTCGAGCACTCTCAGTGCAGCTACGGACTGGGTTTTGTGGCCTGTGGGAGGTACTGGAATGGCTTGTCTGGAGGGCCCAAGAGTGAGCAGGGGGTGTTGGGAAAGGAGGAAGGAGCAGGAACTGAGGTTAGAAACCAAGTCAGATTGGGTCCTAAAGACTTTGGGTCTTACTCTGAGTATCATAAAAAGTCACTGGAGAGTTTTTAAAAGTTGTGGTTATATATAATATACTACATGTATTATAATATACTTTATATTTTACATATTATTATTTAAAGTATAAATATATTTCATTTATACTTTACATATCACACTTTAAAAAATATTTTTAGCCAGGTGTGGTAGTACATACCTGTAATCATAGTACTTGGGAGACCAAGACAGGATGATTGCAGGTTCCAGACCAGCCTCAGCAACTTAGCAAGACTGTCAGAAACCTGTTTTCTAAAAAAATTAAAAAGGGCCAAGGGTATAGCTTGGAGGTAAAATGCCTCTGGATTCAATCCCCTGTAAACCCCCCCCCATAATTTTTTTTTTTTTTTTTTTTTTTTTTGCAGTACCGGGGATGGAACCCAGGGGCATTCTACCTTCAAGACACAGTCAGAGCCCTATTTTTTAAATTCTTTATATTGAAACAGGGTCTCACTGAGTTGCAAAGGGCCTCACTAAGTAGCTGAGGCTGGCAGTGAACTGCAGTCCTCCTGTCTCAGCCTCCCAAATGCTGGGATCACAAGTATGCGCCACCACTCCCAGCCCCATGATTATTTTTAACTGATACATAAAAGTTATACCTGTTATGAAATATCATGTGACATTTTAATAAATGAATACTTTTTTTACTGTTTAAATCAAGGTAAACCTATCTCTGTCCTCAAACATATATTTATTTATAGTGAAATCATTCAAAATCCTTTCTTTTAGAAAAATTTGCCCCCTTAATCCAGTGTCATTAAATACTCAGTGTTGTGCCACCATCACCAGCAACCATCTTTTCCTAATGCTGAGTCTAGACTCAGAGTTGAATAAATACTGGTGGGGAAAAATGCCCTTACCATATCTCTGGAGGTTATTTGTCTCCTGGTACCCTGCCCTTGCTAGACCGTGAACTCCTTGACAACATGGGACCATAGTTCTGTACCCTTAGCCTGGGATGGAGATACAGAAGCGATGCTCAATAGATGTTCATTGAGGAAATCGTACCTGATGGCTCTTACACAGATGTGACCAGCATAGCAACCTTATGGTCAGAGCTCCAAATGGGTGGTGTGGATCATGCATTCCATTATAAAATTAGAGGCATTTTGGGGGGTGCTGACGTTTTCTCATTTTTGACAGGCAATGGGCAGCCTTGACCACAAAGGACATCTTCTGGAACACATCCGACACGGGTTGGGTGAAGGCGTCCTGGACTTTATTCTCCGCCTGGTCTAATGGAGCTTGTATTTTTGTGCATGAGCTGCCTCAGGCGGATGCCAAAGTTATCCTGAATGTGAGAGACTGAAACATCACTTATGTCTTGGGTGGAAATTATGAGTGGGATGTAGATTTCAAGATTGCAGGGGGAAAGGCACAAGGCAGGGACCTGGGCTTCCTTCATGCGATATGAACCACAGTCGGTCGGCACCTCCGTTCTTCCAGTCCCTGCCCCCCTGACCTCTTCAATTACTGTCTGTGCCTGGATATAAGAGCATTTCATCTCTTCAAAATTTTGCACATCCAACTGTTTTCTGCCTGGGCTGCCTCTCTCTACTACCTTCCTGTGTATCCGTCCATCAGCACCCTCGTTCTTTGTTAAAACACTGGGTAAAGTCAAAGTCTGCTCTTCAACCCCACATTCTGCCATCCTTGGTGCTTACCATGAGTCTTTCACACAACTCTAGTCCTGACAGCTCCTGCCCTGCTCTCTGGGGGTCTTCTCACAAGAGGGGGGGGAGAGGGAGAGGGAGAGGGAGAGGGAGAGGGGGAGAAAGAGAGAGAATATGAATTGATGACCCTGCAAGGACACCGGGAACTTTTCTTCTGTCCTCTGCATCGTAACTGATATTCTGTAAAACATTAGAGGACCCATCTTCTGGTACTCATTGCATTAAGGCGAGATGTATCACATGGTAGCTAACGATGTCAGACCTGGACTCAGCCTACATAATCCTTTTGCTAGCAGTGTGGCCTTGGGAAAGTCACCTAGCCTTTCTGAGACTCAGTTTCCACATCTGAAATAAAGGAAGAGTTATATAGAGTTGTCACCGGAATGAAAGGGATACTAGATATAGGTCCTGAGTCAGAGTGCATTCTTAACACCTATTAATAATTATTGCTAAAGCTCATCACCATAATTATTAGTGTAAGACTTGATCAGCCACTGTGTGTGTGTTCTTTCTTCTTGCACAGCCTGCAGCCTTGATGTGATGTATTCATTACCTATTATTGTATAGTAACTATAACGGTTTGAGATGTTGCTGTGGGTTCTTCTTCTTAGCTAGTATAAAAAAAATAGCCAGAACTATACGGCTGCAAGCTTAAGTAATTTTTATTATTACAAAGGTAGAAAGAAGGGGCAGAGAAATCAAAGCACTGTGTAAAAAGGATGCAGTGGAGTACCTTGAAAGTAAGACACTAAAGTTTTTGAACACATACATTTTTTATAAGAATTCATTATCTCCTCTCTCCCATCCTGCTTAGCGAATAGTTTTTCTTCCCCCAAATGCAGGTGCAGGCCTGACAATTATTTTTGCAGTGTAAGCCTCTTATGTTAGATTAATGATGAAGATATGTTACTTGGTTAGTCAGGGTACATGGTATATGCCCACTTTGAAGTTTAAGGTATGTATGTGTCCTTGGTGAGTTTTCAGCCTCTTTCTATTCTATCTGCTAGAAGTTACTCATTAAGTTGAAATTTTTTTGTGTGTGGTACTGGGGATGGAACCCTTCTACCTCCAGGCTACACTCCCAGACCTATTTTATATTTTTATTTGGAAACAGGGTATCTTAAGCCAGCGAGGCTGGCTTCAAACCTGCGCAATCCTCCTGTCTCACCTCCTAAGCGGGGGAATTACAAGCGTGCGCCACCAAGCCCGGTGAAAACTTGTTTTATAACGAAGAGAAGAAAAATATACAGGGATATAGTCCTTTAAGTATGGAGGCTTTGGACTATAACTCTTTTGTGTAATTAGTAACTAATATAGGATTCTTTTAACTTTAAACTACTGTGAGAATTTAGTTTTTCTTTGTGTTTTAACAATCTGCGTTTAGCTGGGCTAATGGCCAACTTTTAGCTGACCAAGGTCAATATTGGTTGCAGTTCTTGGCTGACAGCTTAGAGGCAGAGAAAAGATTTTATTGTTTTGTCTAAGTATGAAAGCTTATTCTTATTAGCAATTCATACAGCTCTTATTAACAATCAGTTCAGGCTCAGTCCCCATCAGTAACATTTACTCCAAACTTAGCAGCTTAAGACACATTCACTACCTCACAGTCTCTGACGGTCAGGAACCTGGAGGCAGTTTAACTGGGTGTTCTGGAGCAGTTCTCATCAAGTGCAATAGGCCAGAAATCAGCTAGGTACCACCATGCTCACAGCGACATGATTAACAATTGCCAAAAGGTGGAAGCAACCCAAGTGCCCATCAACAGCTGAACGAGAAAAGAAAATGTGGTTTACACATAAAACTAAATATCATCCAGCCCATTTATTTACTTATCTCAGCCCTATGTTATTTTTTTGGTTTGAAACAGGGTCTCAATAGATTGTTGAAAGTCTTGCTAAGTTGTGGATGCTGCTCTCAAACTTGTGAGCCTCCTGTCTCAGCCTCCCAAGTACTGGGATTACAGGCGTGTGCCTCCACACCTGGCTTCATTTGGCCTTTGAAAGGGGGAAATTCTGATGCTACAACATGAGTGAACCTTGATGACACTGTACAAAGAAAAGAAGCCAAACATTGAAAGCCAACTATTACACAATTCCAATGTGTAAGATACCAAGAACAGTCAAATTTGTAGAGATGGAGTAGGACAGTTGTTATTGGGAACTGGGGGAAAGGGGAACAGGGAGTTATTGTGTAATGGGTACAGAGTTTCAGTTTGGGACCATAAAAAGAATTCTGGAGATGGATGGTGGTCATGGTTACACAATAACCAGGCTTAAGGCCACTGGACTATACGCTGGAACATGGGCAGAGAGAGTGGATTTTATCGTGTCTGTTTTACCTCAGTAATAATTTTTAAGAGGATATCATCTTGGAAGGCATTCCTCTCAACACTGGTTGGGGCTAGAGAATCTTACAGTCTCATGCTTTTTAGCAGCATTCAGTTGCTCATCTGCTGTCCTCATCTAGGCAGCTCAAGTCTATTGATGACCTGGTGGCACATCTCTTCCAGAGTGAGTAACCCAAGAGTCAGAGAGAGAGAGACAGAGGATCCAAGACAGACTGTTGTCTGTGTGCACGCTACTTTAAGCGATCCTTTGTTACCTTGACAGAATGTTATTGGTCACACCAACCAACCAACCACGGCACAGTGTGGGAGGGGACACCCACAAATACCAGGAGGTGAAGGTCATTCGGGGTCTCTCTGAGGTTATACCACATGTAGTTTTCTACTTCTCTGCTTTGGTGATGAAAATATGCAGACCCAGCTAACCTACCCCATCACCATGAAGTCCTACCCATGACTCTAACATTTTTTGTCCCTTTTCTTTAGACTCTCACCAAGTTTCCCATAACCACCCTCTGCTGTGTCCCGACCCTTTTCCGGCTGCTTGTGCAGGAGGACCTGACCAGGTACAGCCTGTTGGTTTGGTGTTTGAGAGCCTAAAAATGTGAATATGTGGCAGAGGAACCCACACACATAGCCACCTCTCATTCCAGCTCTCTCTCTCTTTTTGTGTCTCTGTATGTCTGTCTGTCTTTGTCTGGTACTTTTATTTCATACACACACATGCACACTCATCACAAACATACATCCAGATCCTTTGTACTCCTCAAAAATAGGTTTCGGGGCCCTAGGAATTCATTTCCAGATGGAACTGAATAGAATTAAGGCAGTCTGAAATTTTACAAGCCGACATGAGTTGCTTTCCTATGGGATCAGAGAAATGGCTGGATTAATATCAACCACCTATGCAATAAGACATCCTCCTTTCTTACCTTCTCAAATATTGGGATTACAGGTATGCGCCATCACTCCTGGCTAGGATATCTATCTTAATCTGTCTGTCTGTCTGTCTGTCTGTCTATTAATCTTATCTATCATCTATCTATCTATTATTTAACTTACATTTATTGAGCATCTAATTGTTCTGTGGTCTCACAGCAGGAATTTTAAGACAGACAGACTGAATTGAGGTTCACACGGGCTTGGCATTTGAGCATTCCTGACATCTAGTGGTCAAACTGAATACTTTTTTGTACTTTCACTGGTGCCTTCTAATCCTAGTCTCACATCATAACGCAGTTCATAGTTTTCTGTCTCTGAGGAATATACGTGCAAAGCCAGAGGGTGGGAGCACTGGAGCAGAATCGAAAGCAGGGACGTTTACTCTCCAGTGCTTCTGGGGGTCCGAACCTGGGCTGCAGTGCGGCGGGAGGGGTCAGGGTGAGGGTCATGAGAGTCGGGACTCAGCCCTCCTTGCGTTCCCACCTGGGAAAGGTACCGGTTTCAGAGCCTGAAGCACTGTGTGACGGGAGGAGAGGCCCTCAACCCTGACGTGAGGGACAAATGGAAGCTCCACACAGGCCTGGAGCTCTACGAAGGCTACGGACAGTCGGAAACAGTGAGTCCATGGGGCCGGGCTCCCAGCCCCCGCCATCCCAGCCCTCCGCCCCGTGGGCAGGATGCCTGGCCCTGCAGCACCTTCTGACTTTCCCCCTCTCCTTTCCCTGCCACCTGCAGGGCTGCCCTGTCCCCAGGGGAAACACTGATAACAAAACTCCATCAGCTTCTCTTCCTTTTACCTTAAACATAATTTCACAATTGTATCAAGACTAGCCAGCCTGCTCTCCACCAGAGCAGCCCACACCTGTTTCTGGGAGAGCCCCCCAAATCCTCAGCAGTGCCCTCTGCAGCCATCTGGGCAGGGATATGACGGCCAGCTGAGTCTTTGGGGCTTAGTGGTAATGTTAAACTCTGTATGTGATTATGCATTAGAGTTAACCATACATGTTTGTTGACTATGGAAAGAAGAAAGAAAGGGAGAAAGGAAGGGAGGATGGAAGGGAGGGAAGAAGGAAGGGAGAGAGGAATGGAAGGAGAGAGGAAGAAAGGAAGGAAAAGAAAGGGAGGAAGAGCTAGGAGGAAGGAGGAGAAAGAAGGAAGGAGTGAGAAAGGAAGGAAGAAGAAAAAGAAAGAAGGCAGGAGAAGAGAGAAAGAGAGGGGAAAGGAAAGAAAGTACAGAGTAAAGAAGGGAAAGAAGAAGAAAGAACTGGATGGAAGGAGAGAGGCATGGCCAGGGAAAGAAGCTAGGGGATGCGGCTTCTCCTCTTGTTGGTACTTATTGGCACTGGCTCCTCCCCAGGTACCAATCTGTGCCAATTGCAAAGGCGAGGAGATCAAAACTGGATCCATGGGGAAGGCGTTCCCACCATATGATGTGCAGGTAGGCCGCCCCTGCCCACCGTGGGCGAGGAGCACGACGCCTGCCGGTGAGCGCGGCTGGGCTGGCGTGGCCTGGCTCTGCAGATGCTCAGACCATCCTGCATCCGCCCCACCAGGTTGTGGATGACGAGGGTAACGTCCTGCCTCCTGGAGAAGAGGGGAATGTTGCTATCCGCATCAGACCCAACCGGCCTTTCTGTTTGTTCAATTATTATGTGGTAAGCGGCCATTCGATGACTGTGGTGTGGAGCCTGGCGTAGCGCATTTGATAAATATTTCTTTGTTCCACTCTTGCATGAGGTAGGTTGGTAGTATTATCTGTAAGGTGCTGTTTCCGTTGATTTGGAAAGCTATAAAGCAGAGTGACTTACCCAATGTCCTGTGACTGGTGCCTACCAGTCAGGGCATTTAAATATGGGTGTGTCGGAGAGCCCAAATGTATAACGTGAGGGCAGTCTTGGCACTTGAAGGATGAGATCATAGAAGTTCAGAGGAGGAAAGGGATTTGCCAAAGGCAAAACTGCAATTTTTGCCAGAGCTGAGTTTTCAGGGCTATCTCTGCTAATCTGTCCAAGATTCTCAAATAATCCAGTCACAGCCGGGTGTGGTGGCGTACGCTTGTAATCCCCGCACTTGGGAGGCGGAGGCAGGAGGATATTGCAGATTCAAAGACAGCCGCGCTAGCTTAAAAGACCCTGTTTCCAAATTTAAAAAGTATAAAAATAGGTCTGGGAGTGTAGCTTGGAGGTAGAAGGGTTTCCAGGCACCCCAGTACAAAAGAAAGAAAGAAAGAAAGAAAGAAAGAAAGAAAGAAAGAAAGAAAGAAAGAAAGAAAGAAAGAAAGAAAGAAAAGAAAAAAAGAAAAGAAAAGAAAAAAGAAAAGAAAAGAGATAACACAGTCACTAGCCCTCCTTTATACCCACCTTTGCTGGTGTTGATGATGGATTCTCCCCCCAAACTTTTTGCTATAAAACGCTCAAATCTGCTGGGCATGGTGGCACATAGCAGTAATCATAGTTCTTGGAAGGCTGAGACAAGAAGATCACAGGTTTGAAGACAGCTTCAGCAACTTAGTGAGACTCTAAGCAACCACCAAGAAAGACCCTGTTTGCAAACAAAAAAGATAAAAAGGCCTGGGATGTAGCTCAGAGGTAGAACGCCCCTGGGTTCAATCTCTATAGTACCATAAAACAAAAACAAACTCTCAACCTTGGCTGTGCACAAGAAACATTCAGGAAGCTTCGACTACTACTGATGCTTGTACCCACCTCAGCCTAGTTATATAAAAATTTTGGACTGGGTGAATAGCCCCCCTCCATGTGATTCAATGTGTGGCTAAGATTGAGACCCACCACTTTATAGAAATTCCATCACATGTGTATACTAAGCTCTCAGTACTGAAAAAAGTAGATAAAAATCGGTCCATTAGTCATGGGAATGTTGTATTTTAGTGGTTTTATGTGGCTACAAGAAAAATGATATTTTTGTAGTTTATTTAAAATCATAGAAACTTACCTAAACAAACGAAACCCCAAGATCCAGCAATGTAGTAACCATACCACAAAGCATAATGTTATTTTTAATATATTTCTTCTAATATTTCTATAAGCAATACCATTACATCGCTGAAAAAATATCCTATTGTTATTATTTTTTTGCAATACAGGAGATGGAACCCAGGGTCATTCTACCTCTGAGCTACACCCAGAGCCCTATTTTTTTTAGTCTTTTAAATTTTTTTAAACAGGGTCTTACTGAGTTGTGAAAGGCCTCACTAAGTAGCTGAGGCTGTCTGTGAACCATAATCCTCCGGTCTCCACCTCTCAAATGCTGGGATTACTAGTGTGTGCCGCTACACCCTGCTATTCCTTCATTATTTATTAAGGGCTTGCTTCATCCCTAGGTATACAGTGGTACTCCTGGGATTCACATACACATCCTCTCTGGGTCTGTGATGATACCATTGAGAAAGTACTAGAATAACTCCCACGTATTGTGATCACAGGTGTGCAACAACCATGCCTGGATAGGTCAAGACTTTTGACAAATGTATGCACTGGTGTAAACACCATCACGGGTAAGATATGAGACATGGTGGGGCATGGTGGCACACATCTGTAGTCCTAGTATTTGGAAGGCTGAGACAGGAGGATCACAGGTTCGAGGCCAACCTTAGCATATTAGCAAGCTCCTTAGCAACTTAGTGAGACCCTGTTTCAAAGTAAAAAATAAAATAGGTCTATGGATGTGGCTTGGATGTAAAAAGTGCCTGGGTTCAATCCCCAGCACTAAAATAAGATAAAGATATGAGACATTATTTAACTTACTTAAAATATGAAGCTGTCCTTTAAAAACACTTAACAAATTACTGTCACCATCACGGTCTGAGAAAAAATGAATTTCAATCATCTCCATTTTTTCTAATTAAAATAAATTATCTTCCCTATTATAATTTATTGTTCATACAGTCCCTGGTACCCCTTTGCAGTCAATCCTCTCGACCCCAGATTCCAGGCAACTGGTAAATTGTCCATTGTCATTGTATAATAACTTTACCCTTAAAAAAAAACTTTATATAAGTGGAATCATAAGATACCCACTTTTCTTTAATCAGACTTCCTACACTCAGCATAAAGTATTTGGCAGTCACCGTATATTTAAATAAACAATACATGCATATAATAAATAAATGAATATAATTTGCATATATTAGAAACTTGTTTCCTTCTATTGCCAATTCATAGCTTTTCCCTTAAAACTTGGAGAGTCATAGTTGGTTTTTCTCTCTTCCTTGGCCTTTGCCTCTCCCCAGGGGGCTTTATGGCCAAATTCTCACTTTCTGCTTTTTACCTTCAGTGTATCCTCTCCTCCAGAGCCAGGAGTCCAGAGCCTACCCTCCTGCACTCAATTGTGCTTCCTAGGACATTGTGTAAGGACCGGAGTGGTGGCCACAGTAAATCATTCCCTGCCGGCTTATTTCCAAGTAAAAGAGGGAACCCCAGCTGGGCATGGTGGCACACACCTGTACTCCCAGTACTTGGGAGACTGAGACAGGAAGAGCGCAGATTCAAGGCTAGCCTCTGCAACTTAGTGAGGCCCTCAACAACTTAGTGAGACCCTATTTTAAAATAAAACATAAAATAGGGTTGGGAGTGTAGCTCAGAGGTAGAACATCTCTGGGTTCACTCTCCACTACTAAAAATAAAAATGAGGGAACTCTACAAACCCACAGGACTGCAACTGCTGCCCAGCAGGGAGTTTTGGCCAGCAGGGGCCTGGGACCTGCTGAACTGCTCACTGAGGGCCCTCCAACCTCCTGCAGGGACTCCCGGGCAGTCGCTGGCCCACATGACTGCTCCCAGCTGGTCCTGCATGGTCTTTCTTTGCCTTTCAGGACAATCCCGAAAAAACAGCTGCATCAGAGCTGGGAGACTTTTACATCACAGGAGACCGAGCCCACATGGACAAAGATGGCCACTTTTGGTTCGTGGGGAGAAGTGATGACGTGATCAACTCCGCAAGGTCAGGGCGCTCCTCTCTCCTCCTCCCTTTGAGGATCGGGATGATTTTGTGTCCCAGGCTGATGAGAAGCTACTCACAGGCTTTGATTTTTTTCTTTCCAGCTACCGGATTGGGCCTGTTGAAGTGGAAAGTGCACTCGCCGAGCACCCCGCTGTCCTTGAGTCTGCTGTGGTCAGCAGCCCGGACCCCACCAGGGGGGAGGTATGGCCTCCTGCTTGTATATCTGTTAATATTCATCAGGAAGGTCCAGGACTCCCCATCTAGCTCATCCTACCCAGTACTGCAAAGTTGAGAAACCACTATCAGACACACTTTTTTTTTTAATAAAGTATTGCCCTCATGATTTTAAAGATGCAAATACTCTCTAGAGGAACACAGTGGATACATACAAAACTATAGCTTTAAGTGGACACTGAACAGGATCCAAAAGAGGCTGACCACTCGGCAGGAGATCAGAGAGGGAGGTACAAGCTCTGCTATCCATCCTGTCCAATGAAAAGTCATTTTCTGTTTGCATATGAGGATATATAGTCTGGTGCACTGATGGCTCTAACCTGGGAGGGAGAGCCAACTTGAAGGATGGCAGGTTAGGTATACAAAAATAACCTTGGTATAGCAGGAAAAAATGGGCCAGATTTAATAAGATGGGCTTTCATAGGAGAAGTGAGGGTGTGTGTGTGTGTGTGTGTGTGTTCCAGAGGAACAGCTAGAGTCAGGATGATGAGTTCACAGGCAGGCTGTAAATCCAACACAATGCTATACACAAAACAGTTGTCTTAGAAAGGTTAGTACAATATCAAACCACATTCTTAGAAGCATCAGGGCCAGAGGGGAGATTTTCAAAACCTGGTCCCTGGACCATTCGCAGCCACGTCGTCTGGGATTCTTGTTCAAAATACAGGTGTATAGATCTCAAACCAGACTTGCTGAATCTGACTGGCTAGGGATTTGTCCCAGGATATCTGCATTTTAGGCACCAGCCCTTGGCTGAGTGATTCTCCCATAAAACCTAAGTCCACTGATATAAAAAGAGGTAGAAGTCTTATCTATGTGCTGGAAAAATCACACCTGGAAAAGTCTTTTTTTATTCTGCGTGCTGTTACTGAACTGGAGCTGTGACAAATGGCTGTCTGTACTTCTCAGAGCAGAGCCCAGTACGTAGCAAGTGCTCTGTGAAGGTTTAGTAGTTATCACAGGAAAAGAAAACTCTTCCCCAAAACCAGATCTGTCTGGACAGGAGGTGATAGTGAGCTTCCCACCCCTGGAGAGCATGCAGGGACAGAGAGCTACCCCCCAACAGGATATTGTTGGCAGAGTTTAATGGTGATCTGGATCAACAACCGAGTAGACTTTATTTTTGTTGTTGTTGTTGTTATTTTTTACCAGGGATTGAACTCAGGGGCATTTTATCTCAAAGACATGCCCTTACCTCTTATTTATTTATTTATTTATTTATTTATTTATTTATTTATTCTGAAATAGGGTCCGACTAAGTTGTTGAGGCTGGTCTTGAACCTGTGATCTTCTTGTCTCAGACTCTCAAGTACTGAGATTACAAGTGTGTGCCACATACCTGACTCTAAGTGGACTTTTTTCTTTTCTTTCGTGGTATTGGGGATGGAACTCAGGGGCATTCTACCTCCAAGCTTCAACTCTAACCCTTTTAAGTTTTTATTTTTGAATCAGGGTCTCACTAAGTTGCTAAGAGTCTTGCTAAGTAGCTGAGGCCATCCTCCAACCTGCAATCTTCCTGTCTCAGCCTCCCCATTACTGGGATTACAGTCATGCATCACCACACCTGGTCCATGTGGACTTTTGAGCTCTTCCATTCATATCAGAAACCACGATTTGTTGTGTCCAAGTTTGGGACTCTTCCTCTTTCTTAGCAGTAGGTGGTCTACAAGAGAAACCTGGGCAGTGAACGCCAGGTGTGGAACATCCCTCTGGATACCTGGGGCAGAAGTGGCACAGCTTAATGTTTGCAGATCACAGATAGAATCTCTGAAATAGCCGCTGCCCTTGAAAGTGGCCGCTCTTACTTCAGTGTTGCTTGTCCAAGCCCACACCTAGCCATTGGGGTTTGTGAAGCTCCTTTCTCTATCTTGTTTGCATCTTAGGAGAGGCAAGGTTGGCTCCTAAGGATGGCATTGCAGGGGTTGGGTCTAGTTGAGGAAATATAAAAGTCAGTGCTTTTACTAATTGATTCTGGAAAGGCAGAATCGACAGAAAAATCGGTATTGTCCATTTCGCTGGCTGCCCCCAATTAACTGGCAGGACTTCCATGTTGAACTGGTAGTTCATCATGTGAGTGTTTCTTCACAGGGAGCTTTGCTGTAGAAGGATTCATCTTTTCTGGGTTTTTCCCCATGTAGGTAGTAAAAGCATTTATAGTCCTTTCTCCGGCTTACTCCTCTCATGACCCAGAGGCACTAACTCGGGAACTCCAGGAACATGTAAAAAGGGTGACTGCTCCGTACAAGTACCCCAGGAAGGTAAGTGTCTGACATTCTGGGCTGTGACGAGCTGTTACTTGGCTCCCACATAGGGCATCTCTGTGCCCAGGACTAGGGGGGTGAAGTACACGGACCCCTGGCTGCTGCTTTAGCCTGGTCTATCTGTTCTGCACCGGCTTTCTCAGGATCAGGTTTTGTTCTTACTCTAAGACTTGGCCATGAACTCAATACAGGGGTGATGTTGAAATGCAGACACTCTGGGTGCTCCAGGCTCTTGTGGTTGGGTTGTTGTCACCCAGGAATCTTCACTTATGGAAGCTTTCCCTAGAAGAGGCCAAAGGTAATGACCCTTTCAATACAAAAGGCTTTCGGGGAAATGATGATTGTTTCTGTGTTTTTTGTTTGTTTGTTTGTTTTTTGTCTATAGGTGGCTTTTGTTTCAGAACTGCCAAAGACAGTTTCTGGAAAGATCCAAAGGAGTAAATTGAGAAAACAAGAGTGGGGGAGATGAGATGTTACTCTAGAAGGCCCCAAGTCCACGCAGGTTCCAGGAGAAAGTGGAGGATCACTGGTCAGCCCCTGTGTGGAGCATCGCCCTGTCAACCCCATGAATATTGAAGGCACTCAGCTTCCGAATGGGCATCTCCAGAATTACTGAAGTATCCCGGAAATGAGCAGAGCATCACTGACCAGGGGACCTAGCCACTGCCTGGTCTAGCAAGTGTGCAGTGGTTCTCCTCTCTGGAGCCATCTTTAGCATCTTCTTGTTGGTCTTACTAAGAGCTTTCAGGTGCCCCAAGGAGAGGCAGGAGACCACAGTCTTGGGGTACAGTGTGGTCTTACGTCCCACCAGGGGGACATAAAGGCTTGACCAGCTGGATGAAGCCAGTTGATAATTACATCCAAGCCTAGAAATCCCTCTCTGGGAATTACCACAAAAGAAAGAATTCAGAATGTTAAAAATATTTGGTGGACAAAGATGTTCATTGCAGCATTATTTAAAACTGAGGGAAAAATCAATGTCAAAACAATAGGAAGATGATTAAGTCATAGTGAATCAACATAATAGTATGTTTTGTGGAAATTTTTCAGGGCAATTTATCATGTTTTAAAGGACAATTTATCCGTTTTTGGAAAACCCATAGCTACATTAAGTTTAAAAACTGAAAGGAAAATCATTTGCATACCGGAGCATCACAACTCTGAAAAATAAAGGAAAAGCTGTAGCTGGATAAACAAATGGAAGGGAACACACTACAGTGTTAGTCGTCATTTCTCTGGGAATTGGGGAGGGAGGGAAAATAACAGATGGCCAGATGGCCGGGTCTCTTTTCTTCTCTGCATTTCTGTATTTTCAATTTCTCTCAATGAGTATATGCAGCTACATTAATTAAAAGTTATCTTAAAGAAATAATCTTCCAAACCCACACTCGACCTCGTGTCTGGTTCTCCCTCCACACACCAACACGTCGTCCTGGGATGCTAGTGTGTGGCGTGTTACCCTGAAAGAAAGCAGAGACCTGAAGCATGACCAGGCCCTGAGTCTGCCAACCCCAGCCACTCAGAGGAGCAGCTGGTGGGAACTAAAGGCCCCCACCCCGTATGCACACCTGCGCTTGTGCACAAACTCATGTGCACAGTTACACACATGTACTCACACACAGAATCACATGCACATGGCAGCTGTATTCATGACCCCCCAACATACATACATACATACACTTAGACATGTACTTCTCAGCTGTCACACAGCTACACATGTGACTTCACACATTACTGTGTCAAAATGTTTTATTTTCTCCATGACTTATTCATTTGCTCAAACAGTTACTGAGTACTTAATCTGAGCTAGATTCTGTCTGAAGTTCTTTACCTCATCAATGAACAGGACAGGTGAAGCTTCCATTAGAAGCTTAGGTGATTGTTCTCCCCCCGCCCCACTTTGGTACTAGGATTGAACCCAAGGGCATTCTGCCTCCAAGCTACACCCACAGCCCTTTTTATTTTATATTTTGAAACAGGGACTTACTAAGGCTTGCTAGCAAACAGAATTGCTAGGCTGGCCTCTAACCCGAGATCCTCTCAGTCTCAGTCTCCCAAGTACTGTGATTATACGTATGCACCACTATGCCCAGCTAGAAGCTTAGATTCTAATAGGAGACAAAAAAGACAAATAACACAAAGTAAAAAGTAAATTCTATAATACGTTAACGAACAATAGGTGTTAAGTAATGTAGTACCTGGTGATGGGGAGGGGGGAGAACCAGTTGGGAGGTAGGTTATAATTTTAAGCAGGTGGTCAAGATTGACTTTGTTGAGAAGGTAGTAAAGTTATCTGGTGAAGATTTGAAGGAAGATCCCACCAGAGGAGGGGGATGTTGGTCTGAGAAGAGAGTGGAGAAGCACAAGGGCCCCAGGGCAGGGTGTGCCTGGGTAGGTGGCTGGTGTTGCTGCAGTACAGAGAGTAAGGAGAGGACAGGATGGACATCACGGCAGGGAGGAAGCGAGAGAGTGTGATGTCCTCTGAGGCCTTGCGGGATGAGGTCAGACTGTGGTGTTTACTTTGTACAAAACTGAGACTCAGTGGTCAGTGTGAAACAGAGAAATACAGCCCAGTCTGACCTCTGGCTCACCCCAGACAGCATCTAGAATAAACTCTATTACTTAACATCTTTTTATCTGCGTTTCCTCTGAACCCGAAGGCACCTGTCTTGGCGATCTCTGTGTCTGTCTGTGTGAGATTAGGTGAGGGCAGTGCTCAGTAAATACTTGAGAGGGACAGATGCTTCCAGGCAGGATGGCGTTCTGTGCCATGTATTCTGGAAGTTGGCTCCAGAAGCTTCAAACCCAATGGGTCTGTGGGTCCGTGCACCCCAATTTCTGAGAAGCTAAGGTCACTGTGTGACCTTGACTCTCGCACCCTGGACATGTCCTTCCTCCCCACATCCGCTGCCTCCAGAGCTCGGCGGGCGGGCATGATCGATGAGCCCTAGACCTCTGTTCGTCTGTTGAAGAGTGTAATTTTGAGCCCAGACATCCCCTCTGGACTCCAGTTCCAAGCTGCATGTATTTCAACTTATCATTTGCAATGTACAAAGTGTTTAATTTCTTTTAAAAATATTTACTTATTTACCTTTTGAATAAGTGAATCAATAACTTGATTTTGAATCATTGACTTTAAAAAAATAAAAAGGAACACTTTGTCCTGGTTCAAAGTTGAACCAGATTCCCCCCTCCAGAAGCAAGCGAGCAGAGCGGTTTCAAGGACACCATAGCAGTTTCAAGGGCATCCTATGAGAGCTATTCTAAACATCTTTGTGGCTGTGTGTTCAATGTTGTATTATCAAGTTCAATGCTCCTATGTCTAAGAGGTGCCCTAGGGTTATCTCTTGCCTTCTAGACAAGAGGGCTGACTAAGGCTCAGGGTGGGGACTAACAGGCCTTCTTCATGAGTGCACAACTCAGTAGCAGGGAACCTGAATTCAAACCTAGACGATCTGGCTCTAGTCTTTAGTGCTTATCTGCAAGGCTCTACTGTCCAGCAAAGGACTTTAAATCCAGCACTGGGAACAACTCTGGTCTTTGAGTGGTGCTCAGGGTAGGGTAAGGAGTCCAAAAGGAGAGAAGGGAACAGAAGGAATACCTGGTCATTTCTAGACTCCTGGTAGACCCACAGAGAGCTGAGCAGGGGGGTGAGTCCTCATTCCCAAATCCTTCCAGAAAGCACAACCTGCCCTTTCCAAGCAGATACAAGCATCTCTTTTAAGCCTTTAAATAAAGCCTTAAAAGCCGGGCATGGTGGCGCACGCTTGTAATTCCCACACTTAGGAGGCTGAGACAGGAGGATCACACAGGTTCGAAGCCAGCCTCAGCTACTTAGTGAGGCTCTCAGCAACTTAGTGAGACCCTGTTTCTAAATAAAATATAAAAATAGGTCTGGGAGTATAGCCTACAGGTAGAAAGCCTCTGGGTTCCACCCCCAGTAGCACTAAATAAATAAATAAATAAATAAATAAAGCCTTAAACAAATACAGCCACCTGAGCATCTTCTTCCTCTTCCTCTCCTCCTTCTCGATTTAGATTTAGGCTCAAGATCTTGGGCTCCAGCTCCTCCTCTTCTTGGACTGTGGCTTGCAGGGATCTCTGATTCTCCCTGATGTCCCTTGGCCTGCATCTTTGTCCTTAGGGTCCTCAGCAGTTAGTTATTTGCAGGTACCACTCCCCCCACCCCCCACATCTTGCCCCAGCCTGAGGTCTCCGTTTCCAAGGTTATGTCTCCAAAGCTCAGGAGCTCCAGCCCTGCTCACGCACAAACTCCAGCGAGATGCGGGACCTGGCTGGGCCCGCAGGCCCTAATCTGGCTGGGATATCTTCCCCTTGGTGAATGTTTCTGGAAAACTTCTTGTCTCAGCAGCTCAGAGCCCTCGGATTTCCAGCTCTAGACTAGCAGCCCGATCATTCCCGTTAAGTCAGCGGCACTGCATGAGTCTCTGCTCTACGGGGCTAGGGTTCCAGGGCCAGGCGCACAGCTGACTTGCTGTATGGCCACAGGCTGGTCGCTGTCCCACTCTGGGCTTTTGTCTTCTCCAGCCGATGATCTGAGGCCTTCATGGGGCTGTGGATGAACTACCCTGCATTCTCTTCGTCTGCATTCTGACCCTGTCAACTGATCTAGAAGGATTATTTCACCACATTCTCATACTCACCGTCTGAGAGAGGTGCCATTTTGAACCCTGTTGTGCAGATGGAGAAACTGAGGCTTGGGGGGAATCAGTGACTTCCTCAAGGTCACCTAAGAGTAAGAAGTGAGTGGAGTCGGTGTTCCAACACCCAATGGCTTTACACCTCATTAAACTTCTCAAGGTCACTGGAAACTAGATGGGCGTGGGCCCAAACCTCAGATATTGGCAGGACTAGCGAGTGGCTCTGGGGAAGAGTGGAGGGGTTAATCAGTACCCTGCAGGCTCTGGGGCCCACAGCCCTCGGTCACGGTGAGGTGGTACTGGTATCTTGAGAAGGGCAAGACTTCAGCAGGGTGGGAAAGACCAGCTGAGAAGAATATGAGCGGGGAGCTCAGAGATTTGGCCATGTAGATTTTAACTCTGCCTTGTGCTTGCCATGGGAGCTCGGGGTTAGTACCTTCAAGCCCCAGCTTCCTTATTTAGCCAGAGGGAAAGTAATCCTGGCTTCATGGTACTGTTCTGAGGTTGAGGAAGGACAGTTTTTTCAATGCATATTTCTCGACTGCCCCCTTGAAGGTACCAGACACTTGCTCAGGAAGTATGAACCACCAAATGTGAACATTCTGCCCTCAGAGAGCTTCAACTGTAGCAAGGGGATGCAAACAGTGAGTGAAACTTCCCTAGTGAGACGTAAATGGTCCATGAGGAGAAACAGGGTGGGGAGGCAGGTGGTTAAGTCAGGTGGGTGGAGAAAGATGCACAAAAGACTCCGGGTAAGGATGTAATGGGGAAAGGATGCTCGTCATCTGAGTGTTTAGGGGGAAGGGATTTCAAGTGGAGGGAAGGGCAGCTGAGGCAGGGAATGTCTGCCACAGAGGTGTAACATGGAAACAGAGGAAGAGTTTCTGAGCCCAGCATGGTGGCCACACTTGTAATTTTAGTACTCTGTACTCCAAAGGCTGGGACAGGAGGATCGCAGGTTTGCAGCCAGCCTCAGCAACTTAGCAAGGTCCTCTGCAACATAGTGAGATGCTGTTTCAAAGTAAAATAAACAATACTTATATAAATAAAAAATAGGGCTAGGGATATAGCTCAGAGGTAGAATGCCCCTGGGTTCAGCCTCCAATACCCTACCCCTCAAAAAAAAAAAAAAAGAGGAAGAATTTCTGGAAAGGAGGGCATTAGGCTATGACCCTGCAGATAATGCAAAGATAGGACTTTACACAGAGGAGGCTGTAGTCTTGAGACAGGATAGGAAGGCTCAGTGCTCTCCAAAAGGCTCTTTTCTTGCCTTTTGTGTTTCTGCTTTACTGTACACAGGCTGTTGTTTCTTCCTGACAGCAAAGCTGCCTGGGGCTGCTGGGCGAAAGGTCAGCTCGTCAGCTGATTTGCTGAAGGCTGAGCCACTCCCTCATGCCCAGCCACTCAGCTGCAGATACAGCTGTCTTGGGGAGGGGGCTAGTGGCCTTCTGGGCCTGCGGGATGAGGTGGAGGCATGGCTGGGATCTGAGCTGGAGCTGGGGCATTGGTGATGCCTGGCACTGTTCCCAACTGCTGCGGAAGGTGACAACAGGTGCTGGTACCTACCCCACTGCCATGGCTTTCCATGGCTGCCGCAGGGCTGTGGATTCAACTGTCGCTGCTTCAGAGGTCCACTGGGGCTGTGGTGATGGGAATAGTTGCCCTAGGGCTTGATCCAGCCAGGCTTCTGCAGTTACACAGCGGTCATGGTTGCCAAGGAGACTTCTGCTTCAGTGCTGGCTGTGTCTGATGCCTTCCTTCAGCTGCTCCAGGAGCCTCAGCATCCTATAGCTGCTCCAGATGTATCAGTCCACCCTGCAGTTGTTTCAGACACCCCCACTCTGGTCCCAAGGAGCACCACCCCTACCCGTGAGAGCCAGGACACGTGTCCTGTAGCCTTGGCAGGCTGGCGAGACAGAGCAGCGAGTCTGTGGCTATCAGTCAGGAGGCTGTGCGTGTGTGTGGACCTGCACCTTTGTCTGTCTAAGCAGCCCTCATCTTCTCACCTCATCAGTCAGGAAAAAACCTCCAACCCATGCCCTGCTCCCCCATATGCTCCAGCATAGGCCCCCATCAAGCCTCCTTGGCAGGGTTTTGTTTTGCCTATTTGCGATTTCTCTCTTGACTTGAACAAGCTGAGCCGGTGGCGCTAAGAGCAGGTAGCACTGACCCTGGAAGCTGAGAGCATCGAGAGCTGCTGACATTAAGGGAGCTGCACCTGCCTTTTTGTGATTTCCATCCAAATTGGACAGAAGAAGCCTCAGCCGATTGGTAACAGCCTGACACAGGTTTTAAGTTTGGCTCCTTCTACCTGAGAACAGACTCATGGGTGTGGGGAGCAAGGGCAGAGGCAGGAAGACCAGAGAGGAGGCCACAGAATATTCTTATGGAGAGAAGATGGTGGTTTGAAGCAGGGCAGAGAATCAGATGGATCCTGGATATAGCCTGAAGGCAGGATAGTGAATTTACCAGATCCAGGTGTGAACAAATCGGGGGAGGCCAAGTCATGTAGGCAGATGTGAGGCAACAGGGCTGCCCTCTGCTGAGATGGATGAGACGGTAGGTGGAGGTGGATGATTTGCAGAAAGGGATAATACCAGGCGCTCAGCGTTGTGCAAAGTATGTTTAATATGCCTACTAGATGTCGAGGTGGAGAAATCAAGCAATTAGGATGCAAGAGAGAGCTGGACCCTGGAGATGTGCCTGTGGGGGTCACTGGCAAGGCAGCTAGGATCCAAGCCTTTACACTGAATGAGATCACGTGCAGAGAGAATGTGGATAAGGGAGACGAGGAGGACTTGACAGAAGAGATTGAGCGTCAGAGGAAAACCAGGCAAATGTGTCTGCCGGAAGCCAAGTGAAGAAGAGGATTAAAGGAGGTGAGGGGGGACCCATGAGACCCAGGTGGGCTCCCCTTCTCTCTCCCTGGGTGGAGCGGTAACTTCCTGTCAATCCCGGGCATAGGACTCCTTTGTAACCCCTCGGGTTGAAAGGGCAGGCGCAGGTGGCCCCCACGGCTCAAGGGCTGTGCTGCCCATAGCCTTGCCTTGGGGGACCTATACCCCAGGGCCAGTCGCAGTTAATGATTAATGTGCCCTCCCTCAGGTTGCTTCAGGAGCTGTGCTCTTGATCACTGTGCTCTGCTCCAAGGCTGCAGGGTTTCTGGAGCTGCTTGTTCAAGAAGAGATTGGACCAAGTTACCCTCAGAGAGACTTCCAGAAAGGACTCAGCAGGTGAGTGCTGATGCCCCAAATGGGAGGGTGTGGTCATGCCTCACTATGACACTCAATGGCCTTTGGGAGTTGAGGTTAATGAGAGAAGTGAAAATCCAGAGAGGAAAGAGCTTCAAGGGGGAGTATCTGCCAAGGTGGTCAGGGGGCCACCCGGACGGAGGAAAGGAGACTTTAGCAAAGCAAGGGGAAGGAAATGGGAGCTGGGAGGAGTGAGGTCCAGGGATGGGAACTGGAGGGTGGTCAGGAAAGGAGGCCTGTCTGAGGAGGAAGGCCCTGAGGATGAGAAAGAAGAGGGCCAGTAGGTACAAAAGCAATCTTTTTTTTTTTTTTTTTTGAGGGTCTGGGGATGGAGCACAGGGGCATTCAACCTCCGAGCTATACCCCTGCCCTATTTTTTATTCTTTATTTTGAAACTGGGTCTCACCGAGTTGCAGAGGGCCTCACTAAGTAGCTGAGGCTGTCCGTGAACCGCGATCCTCTGGTCTCAGCCTCCCGAATGCTGGGATTACAAGCATGCGCCACCTTGCCTGTCTCAAAAGCAATCTTTACTCCTCCTTAGGACTTGGCAAGGAAGTCCTCACATCTTATTTTTTTAGAAAACAGGAGAGGTAGCAAATGTGCCAGAGATTCTGATTATTCCTGGCAGCTGCTGCCTAGACAAAAGGAGCTGTGAATGCAACCCGTTGGATTCAAAGGTCATTAGACTTAAATTCTGTGACCTCAGCAGGATACACATGAAAGAACTCAGTGAGTGGCCCGCGTGTATGGGAGCAATACCGACAACAGCTGTCACTGCAAACGTGACTTGTTAGGTTTTGTGCTATAGGTACACAGTACCATGTATCCTTTGAGACTCAACTTAAGGAAATAAATGCAATTTGTATTTGTGAGCAGTTTATACATGAACAAACGCCCCACACATCTTAATAGCTTTGAGACATGCAGGGTTTTTTCCCCTCTTGTGTCTGAGGGTGGGTGGAGGCTAGGCCCCTTCTTGAGGGTATGATGCCCATCTGAGACAGGCAGTTTTCATAGTGAAGCAGAAATGCAAGAGTATGCCCATCCCACTCTCATCCCATTGACCAAAGTATACCCCATGGACAGGCCAAAGTCAGCACAAGAGGGGATACAGCCCTGGGCTCCAGACTACACCACGCCACGCGGAGATGAATGGAGAAGCAGAATCCTTCCACCAGAAACAACAATAACTCTATCACTCACTTGTTTATTTTTGTTTTGTTTTGTTTTGTTTTGTTGCGGTACTGTGGATGGAACCCTTCTACCTCCGGGCTACACTCCCAGACCTATTTAATATTTTATCTAGAAACAGGGTCTCTTAAGCCAGCATGGCCTTCTTTGAACCTGCGTGATCCTCCTGTCTACATCTCCCAAGCGCAGGGATTACAAGCGTGCGCCACCATGCCCGGCTACCACTCACTGTGATTTAAGGGCAGAGATTTGTTGCATGGTATTAAATGTTCATAAAGTAGTCAGAAGAGCTAGAGAGGTGCTTTTGGAAAATGACACACTAGAAGCAGACTGAAACAGATGCTGAGCACCAGTTCACTCCTAACCACAGCGAATCCACTACTGGGGGAAACCCAACAAGGTCAAGATGAGTCCCCTCCAGCAGCTGGCGGCCAAGAGAGCAATTCATTATGAAAGGCGTCACCCGTGTCTCCCCTTTGCTTCACAGACGACCATGCACTGTCTGCAGAGACTTCAGGGACTTTACGCCTTGTGGGGTACTGAGATGTCCAGCCGTACTCTCCACATTCACATCAGGCAACTGACATCCATCCAGTGGGGCTACCAGGACGTGCCCGCCAAGTTTAACTTTGCCAGCAACGTGATGGATCACTGGGCTAGCATGGAGAAGGTAACAGGGTAAAGAGGAACAGAATAGGAACAGTTTGGCTCACTCCATTAATACCTGCATCCATTCATTCATTCAATAAATATTTATTGGGTGCTTATTATGTATCAGAATCCGTAGTAAGCTCTGAACAAGCTGCCTGTCATCCATGGAGGAAGCACAGGGTAAAAACAAGACATGGATGGGCTTGGCAAGAAGAACGGCATAGGAGTCTGGCACAGGATGGACCAATCTGGTAAACCCCAAGGCAGCTGAAATATATTGCCCATGTTCTATTTAGACCTCCCACAGTGAAACAAGGACTAATGGGCTTGAGTCACACAAGAAATGGGTCTGAATTTAACAAGAGCCAACCTGAGGTACTATTCTCAAAAAGTTGGGTCAAGTATCTGTTTCATTCGGGGCGTACCAATAGGCTGCCCGCTAGACAGAGGTTTTGAAAGGGCCCCACCATGAGACATTGGAGATAATGATGCCAAAATTCTGAGTTTTCAGACCCAAGCTTCTGGAATTCTAACCTGCTTGGCATCATTGTATTCACCTGAAGTCCTGTGTGTGCTTCTTGGGTATGGAAGGGGCTCATCCTGGCCAGGATAAAGAAGGGGGTGCATGGGCTTCAAACAACGATGTTCAAAAGTAGTTATGGCCATGGTGTTGTCCTGAGGTCCCAACACCATGACAAAGCCTTAGGGACTGTAAACACATGGTTTCCGGGCTGAAGATGGATCCTAGGTGCAGGTGCTCTTAAAAAATGTCAACACTTTAAAGTAGAAAATTTTCAGGTAAAAAATTGGTTTCTGGATTTTCTTTAAAAGGTGATACTTTTTCAGAATATTGGAGAGGCCCCTAGTGCCATGACTCACAATTTTGAATTCCTAAAAGAAATGATTCAATGAGTCTTCTGCATGCACATCAAGAGAACCCTTCTGTCCACAACACCACAAGCAAAATGAAATCTAATCGCAGCTGGGGGAGGGGGGCAGAATAGCCAACCTGTGCCACAGGAAAAGAGTTTATACCCCCAATACAAAGGAGCTCCTAGAAACCATGAATAAAAACGCTCAACTCCAAGGAAGGTGGACAGAGTGCACTAGCAGGTGGTTCTCAGAAAAGTGAACTCAGCCACAAAACATAGCGGGGAGGGGAGGACTCATCCTCATCAGAGTAAAACTATCCTAAACAAAAACTTCACTGAAATAATATTTTTACCTATCATGTTAGTTAATGAGAACACTTTAACAACACACTGTTGTCAAGGGCTTGAGGACATAGATATTCTCATATGTTATAGCAAAGTGTCAACTCTGATAGAGAGGAATCTTGAAATCCTAACAAAATTATCAGCCTGATTTCTCTATTACTCATTTTATTGCTCTTAAACCATGATCTGGGAACTTCAAAGGCTGCATGAGACTCTTTTAAGAAATCTGTGGAGTTAGAATTACTTCAAGATAAAATTTAAAGAAATTGGGAGTCTTGTGCATCAATAGAGGGACTATAGTAATTCCTCAAAAAATGAAAAATAGAATTATCATATAACACAACAATTGCACTTGTGGGTTTACACACAAAAGTAGAGCATCAAAGTACACCCAGGTTCGTGGTAGCTTCATAACAGTCAAAAGGTCATGATAACCTAAGTGTTCATTAATGAAGACATAGATGGATAAATAGATTAAAACTATGGTGTATCTATACAATGGAATATTATTCAGCATAAGGAAAGCCAGGCTTGTTGGTGCATCTCTGTAATTCCAGTACTTGGGATGTAGCTGTTCCTGGATCCAATCCCCAGAAGAAAGAGAGACAGACAGACAGACAGGAGGCAGGTAGATAAGCAAATTCTGACATATGCTACAATAAAGATGAACCTGAAAGGCATTATGTTGAATAAATTAAGTCAATCACAAATGGACAAAGCGTGTATGTTTGCATGTATTTAGGGTACTCACAGAGACAGAAGTAGAATGGTGGCCTCCAGAGGCAAGGGGGAGGGACGAGTTTTCGTGTGATGGATACTGAGTTTGTTTTGGATAGTAGAAACGTTCAAGAGACAGACAGTGGCGATGGTTGTACAACAGGGTGAACGAATGTAATACCTCTGCCCTATAAACCTAAAAATGGTGGGTAGAGGGAAGGGACGGAAAGGGCTGGGGAGAGGAGAGTCATAGGGCAACTAGACAGCTATTATGTAGTGTGTATTTCATAAAGCTAGAAGAATGTTGATATTTTCACCATAAAAAAGGATAAATGTTTGAAGAGATAGATATGCCAGCCTGATTTAAGCATTGCATAACATATGCACATACCGGTACATCACAAGACCTGATAAAAATGCATACGCTTTGTTTTTACATATCAGATAAAATATAAGTTGAAATTGAAAAAATGAATAATAAATGAAGATTAAAGTGATAAATTTAAAGTTATGTGCATTAAGTATTAAGTGGTAAAGTTAAGTGATAAATTTATGGTATTTTTTTTACAATATTAAAAAAGCAAAGCCAGGAGTGGTGGCGTACGCTTGGGAGGCTGAGACAGGAGAATTGTGCAGGTTCAAAGACACCCTCAGCTACTTACTGAGGCTCTCAGCCACTTAGTGAAACCCTGTTTCCAAATAAAATATAAAATAGGTCAGGGGCATAGCCCCAAGGTAGAAGTCCCCTGGGTTCTATCTCTAGTACAGCAAAAAAAAAAAAAAAAATTAAAGCAAATATGAATAAGATTGCTAGATATGTAGAGATGAGTATATGGATAAATCCAAGAGGACATTTTCCCTTTGGCTCACCCTCTCACAAGAGTACAGCAGCTCCCCAGAAGTTCACAATGCCGGATTCAACAGACAACAGATAAGAGAATCCGACAGTCTTCTAGCACAGAGGACTTTAAGGGCATTTACAAAAATGTAAAATAGGTACCACTTTTTAAATTAATTTTGTTGTGTTTTGAGAAATACCCTTACTTCTTTTATTTAAAAAAATCCTAGCCATGATAAGATAGAATAGGTTTATTACCACTATTTTTAAACATGCACTTTAAAAGTTCTCATTGTAGGTTTCTGATATGATAAATAACCATGGATATAGCCTATATGAATAATAAGCAAACCCTCGAGGGTTTTCAGTACTTTTTAAAAGCATGTGGTGCTCCTGAGATCTACTAGCCTACCAAATCTGGATGTGGCAACCCCAGGACCTGGGATGCATCCCATCTGTTCTTGTCCCTGTTCCCCCGCTCAGCAGACCTCTACCCCTCCAGGCCGGAAGGAGGCCCCCTGGGCCGGCCCTGTGGTGGGTGAATGACAGTGGCCATGAAGTGAAGTGGAACTTCAGAGAACTGAGTGACATCAGCCGGCAGGCGGCCAATGTCCTCTCGGGAGCCTGTGGTCTGCAGCGCGGGGACCGC
Organism: Muscardinus avellanarius; assembly: GCF_963383645.1. NCBI lineage: Eukaryota > Metazoa > Chordata > Mammalia > Rodentia > Gliridae > Muscardinus > Muscardinus avellanarius. The sequence continues at coordinate 97,034,409 of NC_137796.1, read as the reverse complement.
ATCGCTGTGATGCTGCCCCGAGTTCCTGAGTGGTGGCTGGTGACCCTGGGCTGCTTTCGAGCAGGTTAGTGATTGGCCAGGGGGGCTTGGCACTCTGTTTTGTGGGCATCACCACTGATGACAGAGAAACTCGATCGCTTCTCCCCAAAGAAATCCCCACCCCAAAATGTGCCCATGTCCCTCTTCCTGTTGGCCGCCACCTCCCCACCTCGCCCTTCCTGGTTGACACGACACTGGCTGTAGCTCTTCTCTGGTGACAAAGCCAAGCATCTTTCCCAGCTCTCCCTAAATCATTTGGCCTCTCCAGGCCTTGTCTTCATGCCCGGGACCATCCAGTTGAAATCCAAAGACATACTCTATAGGCTGCAGGTGTCTAAGGCCAGAGCCATTGTGGCTGGAGAGGAAGTGGCCCAAGAAGTGGACACTGTGGCCCCAGACTGCCCTTCTCTGAGAATCAAGCTGTTAGTATCTGAGAAAAATCGGGATGGGTGGCTGAACTTCAAGACACTGCTAAAGTGAGTATCTACATATCTTTACCCAAAGTGGACACTGAGCCAAGCCCCTGTTTGTAGATACCTTATTGGGATGGGATGGGGGGCTCAGCAAGCAGAGTGTGGGACTAGGAAGGGTGGAGCGGGCAAGAATAAAAAGCTAATTCTCCTGTCATGGTGGTGCATGCCTGTCATTCTAGTACTTGGGAGGCTGAGAAAGGAGGATTGCAGGTTGAGACCAGCCTCAGCAATCTAGTGAGACCCCAGTATCAAAACAAAAAGTACAAAAGGCTGGGAGTGTAGCTCAGAGGTAGCATGCACCTAGGTTCAAACCCTAGTAACACACACACACACACACACACACACACACACACACACACACACTCTAAAAGCTAATGCAAGAGTTACTGTGAGTTATTTCAAGGGCTAAGTAGAGCTTGGTCTGCAGTGATCTGAGAAATACATAGAATGCCTCCCAGAGTTTTCCAATAAAAGATTGTCAGGCATTATCCCCAGACTCCTGTTGATTGAGGGCTGTCCAGGATAGGGGGGCATTATCTACCCCACACTTCTGAGCTGTACATTCACACAAACAGCAGGCTCAGAATCCATGCCATGGGAATCCCGGGAGTGTAGCTTGGAGGTAGAATTCCCCTGAGATCGACCCCTAACATCCCCCTCATACATATACAAAAGAGGATGTTGAGAAAGTACCAGTAATTACTAATTACTCACCTCCCAAGCAAGGGTATAAAACAATTAGATTAGGACTTGTTAAGTTCCTCCTAGGTACCTTGTTCATTTCCTTTGCGGTGGAGTTAATTTTCTCAATAATTCTATGAGACTAGTTCTGTTATCTCATATCACAGTTATGGAAACTGATACTCCTTAAAAAAGTTAAATAATGAGTAAAAACCCATCCAGTCAACAGACTGCCAAACCTGAGTGTTTTTCAAATCTGCCTCACTCAGAACTCTAGAATCATAGCCACCCAATAGGCCCCCTTCTGAACTGGGTCATCTGCCTGGCCCCTGTCACCCTGGGGGCTGGTGGGGAAAAGAAGTCGCTGTGACTGACATCTGGTATCCAGGCTAGATGGAAGAAGGTAGCAGTCTGTGTCTCCTTCAGAGAAGCGCCCACCACTCATCAGTGTGTGGACACTGGGAGTCAAGAAGCAGCAGCCATCTACTTCACCAGTGGGACCAGTGGCCCTCCCAAGATGGCGGAACATTCTCACGCAAGCCTGGGGCTCAAGGCCACCATGGATGCCAGGTGAGCCAGGCTTTTTCCCTTGATGGAGAGCCTCTTGAGCAGACACAGGCTTCCCTGAGTCTGGATCTGATTCTCCTCCTCGGGTGCTTCTGAGGAAGACAAGTGGGAAGGGAATCTAATGGAGTGTGGCTTCGCATACTGGGGATCTACCCGCCTTCGAGTGACATTTCTGCATCCATAACACCAGGCCTCAAAACCCCTTCCATGTTTCCAGCCAGGTGCCTTGTCAGGTGAATAATTAGCAATGGTGTTTAGATTTATCTTCCCCCAGGCTGACCTCTATTTTATCTTTTGAGGTGCTGGCAGTTTGCTTTGATGGCACTCATAGTCCAAGAGGGCTTTATTCTTTTGTCAATGGCAAATTACTTTGAATATTTATTAAAGTGGAAGTTATAATTGGGTGAATTAAATGAACTGAGAGCTCAGAATTTCTGGATCACGGATATCATAACCCAGAATTTTATTCCATTGCTACGTCAGCCGCATTTGGAAACATTATAGAAAGGTGTTCACGTAATAATAACCAGGGAACATTTGGGTCTTTTATAATAGGTCTTGCTGCCATTCCAATTTTGTTATTAGGATGGAAAAATTCTCATGAAAAAAACTTTAAAAAACTGAAATTTCCTACTTATAGGTCCATAGTACCAGCAAATTAAATTAATATAGATTATTTCATAGATAAGTTGTAGTAAAATGCAGTTTTGCTGGATGGGGAAAATTACTTTAACTAAGACATTAATTCCCTCCTACTCCTAAAGTTTGATCCTAATGTGTCTCGTTCCATACAGAGTTAAAAATATTATCTTCGAGAAAGAATATGTACTATGGTGACTGCCAGCTGTAAGATAGTTCTTCATATCTAGCCTTACCCATTCCTGCTTTAATACAGGCCTAATACCTCTTGTTCTGCTTTGAAAAGAGAAAGAAAATAATTGTTACCCTGTATAAGACCTTCTGCCCTGTTTGGACAGTTCAAGATACTCCTTAAAAAAGTTCTATGCAGCCAACCGTGAACATGAGCCCTACGAGAACACTCGCTTAGATATATTTTGCTAGCAAACAGTTGTTGGATGATTACTATCTGTCAGACACTGTATTAAGTGAGACCCAACAATACAAAATTATCTATGAAGTCATGTCAGCCAGGGTCACAGTTTCTGAGCCCCTGACCCCTCTTGATAGACTGTGTGAACAAAACAACTTTCCTTTCCTCTGCCTCTTATACATATTCGTACAAGCATATGATCAGATACACATACCTATTTGCATGCACACACACACACACACACACACACACACACCTGCCTCCCCTTCATGTGCCCCAGCATGTACTCTCCCATATACACATATGTTTTATATTCTCAGCACTTGGACAGGTATGAAAGCCTCTGACATCATATGGACCATATCAGACACAGGATGGATACTGAACATGTTGACCTCATTTCTGGAGCCTTGGACATTGGGAGCATGCACATTTATACATCTCTTGCCAAAGTTTGACCCGCAAGTCATTCTTAAGGTAAGTGAGGGTCCAGTTTACATTGGTCGGTCAGAGTGAGCCCATCGTCTTCACACTCAAGTTTCTCATAGTGGATTTTCATTCATATAGTGTCTGCTAGTTCCCAGCCACATGGGAGGGCAGTGGTCAGTAGGCAAGGTGGATGTGGTCACGGATCCCATGGAACTCATGGTCTAGGGAAGGAAACAGATTTCATCTGAAGATTAAAGGTGTGTCCAATGGGCTCTTCCTCGAGTGGAAGAAGATGATGTAAAGGGAGGGGTGGGATGTTGTAGGTGAGGTCAAGGTCATCTCCCTCTCTCGTGTGTGTGTGTGTGTGTGTGTGTGTGTGTGTGTGTGATTTGCTTTTACATTTGCAGTACAACACACAAACTGAAGAGGAAATATATAGAGTAGCATCATCTTAACTATACAGCTTGAAAATAATTTATCTGTATTCAATACTATCTTAGCTTGAGGGGGCTACAAGTAAAATGCCAGACTGAGTAGCTACAGCAATACACACTTGTTTCTCATGATTCTAGAATCTGAAAATCTTAGCTCAAAGTGTCAACATGTTGGATTCTTGGTCAGGGTCCTTTTCCTGCTGTGGAGATGGTCACCTTATCACAGTGTCCTTACATGGGAGAGAGGGGAGAGGGAGGGAAGAGAGAGAGAGGGAGAGAGAGAGAGAGAGAGAGAGAGAGAGAGAGAGAGAGAGAGAGATTATTTTTTTTTATTTTTTGGTGGTACTGGGGTTCCTGGAAGCCCTTCTACTCCGGGCTACACTCTCAGACCTATTTTATATTTTTGAAACAGGGTCTCTTACACCAGCGCGGCTGGCTTCGAACCTGCGCAATCCTCCTGTCTCCGCCTCCCAAGCACAGGAATTACAAGCCTGTGCCACCACGCCCGGCTAGGGGTGGGGTTTAAATTGTAGTACAGCTTTCCATTTTACAAATCAGTTTCTTTCTCATTGTTGATGGGCAATGGATTGTGTCTAGTTTGGGGTTATTATCTGGGAGAAATTCTGAAAAGCAAATCGGATTCTTTTTTCCTGTAGAAGTTGATGGGACAGTTATTAAGTAAATTCCACAGACTATTGCTATTTATTACTATGGAGCCACACACAGTAAAAATTGCCTTTCTGCTTATTTGAAAGGATATGGCCAGTGTGGGGCTGTAATTACAGTGTGGGTTGGGTCCTGGCCCTGTGGGCCTGCAGATCTCTGTAGTAGTTAATGAACAACCCAGGCATCACTCTGGCCACAACAAAAGCCCCCAGAAGCAAAGTAAGGCATGAACGACACTTTCAAAAGTCAAAAAGCCAGGCCTGGTATGGACTATCTTAGGAGATTCTCTTCAAACATAATGTCATTCTCAGTCATAAATGAATTCTTTTTCTGCTACTTTCCAAAAAGGATTCGAACAGGTTTCTGTTAACACAAATAAATAAAACAAAGGAAAACATGAAAACAAATGTAAAATTATAGTGTCCATTTGGACCGTTGTTGGCTTGGGGAAAAATAACTAAGGAGAGAGGAGAAATTTAGCAAAGAAGTAGGTAATTGCAGTTGAGTTTCCTGTAAGGCAAGACAATGAATAATACGGGATAATCTTTATAGCATATACCAGCTCATCAAGAGTACTTAAAAGAACATTTTCACATGATGCTCTCATGTAAATATTTTTTCTAGACATTTTGCTTAAATAACTCTATTAAATTCTGCACAATCCAAAGCCCAGGATAAAGGTATTATTATATTACAGTTAAAAGTGCATGCTGTAAATATTGGGTCTACAATTTGTTGGCAGTGTGGCCTTGGAGGAGTTACTTAACCCTCTGAGTCTTATTCTCCCCTCCACAACGTAAGGATAACCATATGCACTTCACACTGTCACTGTGAGAATTAAATGAGATAGCACAGAGCATGGCAAGTACTCAAGGACTTCTTCCCAGCATTTCTTTTGATATGTCTACAGATGCTTTTAGCTTTCCAAAGTGCTTTTTCTTAACCTCAATTATCTCCCAAAAATAAATTCAGAAAAAAATAGGCAGGTAATAATCTATTACAAATCAGGTTCCAGAAGGTTAAGAGACTTAACCAAGATCACATAGCTGAATGACCACAGCCTCTGATCTTTCCTCCCTTGATGACTGGGGGTGTATGGGTGTGTTTATGAAGGTAAGCCTTCAGTGGGAAGGGACAGCCAACCAGGATTTGACAAAAGTGTTCCAAATTAGTGCTGGACCTTTTTGCGGTAGCGACTGGTATTTGGTTATCTTGTGTGTGTGTGTGTGTGTGTGTGTGTGTGTGTGTGTGTGTGTGTCTTGAGGATGCATGAGAGTTGTTTAGCTCATGTCACCTGATACAAACACAGCAAACAGGCTACAGTTTCAGCCCTGATCTCCACAGCTCCATAGCTCGTGGTTGCAGCTGCTGTGCATGCTCATAAGCTGCTGGCTGTCTCCCTCCAGGTGCTGTCCAGTTACCCCATCAGCAACCTGGCCGGCGCCCCCATCATTTACCGGATGTTGGTACAACAGGATCTTTCCAGGTGATGGGGCTTTGGGGGGCTGATAGGAGCTCTAACCCTAACACACACACACACACACACACACACACACACACACACACCTATAACCCATGAAGCCAGCCCCATCACCAACATACCCAGACTCTAGCTCCAAGCCATTGGTTCTCAACTGGCTGAGGGAGCATTGCCTTTCTTCCACAGTTTCAAGTTCCCGCACTTGAAGAACTGCTTCACTGGAGGGGAGAGCCTGCTTCCAGACACCCTGGAGAACTGGAGGGCTCAGACTGGACTGGACATCCGAGAATTCTATGGCCAGACAGAAACGGTATCTGTTCTCTGGGAAATGGTGGGCTGGATGCACCTGTGTGCTTTGAAAGTCTCTTTGATAACAGTCATAGTAACCACTATTTATCACTTACTAATTTGGTAAACATTCGGTGCACTTCTTCTCTGGGAACAAGAGAGACAAGATCTTTTTCCTCGTGGAGATTGTGTCCTAGTGTGGGAGAGGGTTCAATCAATTCAGAAGTCCATGACAGAGCAGGTGGTAAAAAGAGCTATGGAAAAAGTAATGCGGGTGGAGTGAGAAAAGGGGCTACGGGTCTTGGCCCATTTTCTGTTGCTATAAAAAAAAATCCCTAAGACGGGGTAATTTGCGGAGAAAAGTGATGCATTCTGGCTTGCAGTTCTGGTGCTTGGGAAGTCCAAGATGGAGTGGCTGCATCTGATCTTCTAGTGAGAGCTTTGTGCTGCTTCGGGTCATGATGGGCAATCAGCACATGCATAAGAGGCAACACAAAAGTGTGGGCTCGCTTTACTACACCTTCCTGCTAACTGATCCAGTCCTGAGAGAACTTGTTCCCACCAGGAATGCATCAGTCCCTCTTAATGACCTAGTAGCCTGTGAAAGCCCCACCTCCCAATTACATTTCAACGTGAGTTTTGAAGGGGAAAGCCATCTTCCAACCATAGTGGCTGGTCCTTGGGATATGGAGATTACAAAAGCCCTCTGCGGTGGAATCACACCTTAGCAGACATCTGAGATCACCAAACATGTCCCGTGCTGCCCTAGGCTGCTCAGATAGAAGTGAGGGATGGGAAGAAAATGCTAGCTGAGACATTTTCTTGGAACTCTTGGGGGTCCCGCTGTGTACACAATATGCATTCACATAGTTCTATGCTCTGCTGCGTATCAAAACAACCTGGGAATCCTGTCCCCCCAACTCTCTCCCTCCCCCAGTGCCTCGATTCCCTCATCTCTTTCTCTCTGCTCTCTGACCTGACATCCTTCCCTGGCTAGTGGGCCCTCTTATCAGAGTCCTTGAAGGCGCCCATGGTGGTACTGTGGTGTGGAACAGTCGGGAAGAGCTTTACCACCGTGGGCGAGGACAGTGACATTGTGGCGAGCACAGCCTGGCCAGGGCTTGTGCCCTGGATGGAGAGGACAGCACATGTAGGGAACGGGCCCAGCATCTCCACGGCGAAGGCTCATTTCAGGATTCATGCAGAACTGGCTCTACTGCGGGAGACAATTTAAGAAGAATCTTTTAGACCTCTCAGACTGCACATTGGTCATTTCATATTTCTCAAAGGTTTTGATGGACACATCATGATTATACACATTTATGGGGTATGGTATGATAGTGCAATGCATGTATGCAACACGTCATGGTCACAAGAGGGTGATAGAAATATCCATCATCACGTCATCTCACACGTGTGTTATTTATGTTGTGGCAACTCTTTCTTCTTGCTGTTTTGGGATATACAACAAATTATTGTTGACTGAGGTCACCCTATGGTGCTACAGAACACTAGGAATTATTCATCCTCTCTAGCTTCTGTGTGTTCACAATGCAGTTAGTTCTTCTTCCCTGGGGGATAATGTCAAGTTGCTTTCTGAACAAACAATTTAGTGTGGCCCCTCCCCCCAGGATTGGGATTCCAGGAAAGTGGAGAGAGGCAGAGGAGGGGGCAGAAAGGAGCCACAAATGTGAGCTAGCTCTGGACAGTTGGAGTAACCACCCTGTTTAATCTCTTTTTTTTCTTTGACATTGTGCTCCCTCCTGAGGTTTGCTGACCTGTCTGCTTTTTACTTTTACAGGGAGTGACCTGCAGGGTTTCCAAGACAATGAAGACCAAACCAGGTTACCTGGGAACAGCCATTCCCCATTACGATGTGCAGGTTTGCTAGGGGCACTAAGGAGGGGGGAAAAATAGAGGCAAAATTAAATTTTTAAGGAATTTATCTATCAATTGTTCATTGAGTTAAACCTAATAGAAAGTAGAGATATTAAAATACTATTTTAGCTAGGCATGGTGGTACCTGTAATCCTGTACTTGGGGCGCTAAGACAGAAGGATTTCAGATTCGAGCCAGCAACTTAGCGAGATTCCTCACCATCTTAGCAAGCTTCTGTTTCAAAATAAAAAATAAAATAGGGTTGGGGTATAACCTCAAGGTAGAATGTCTCTGTTTTCAAACTCTAGTACCTCCTCCCAAATTAAAGTAAGGAGGGAGAGAGAGAGACAGAGAAGGAAAAAGGAAGAAAGGAAAAGAGATTTTTTTTTTTTTTGGCAATACAGGGCATTGAAACCAGCAACATTCTACCTCCAAGCTACACCCTCAGCCCTATTTTTTAATTATTTATTTTGAAACAGGGTCTCACTACGTTGCAAAGGGCCTCACTAAGTAGCTGGGGCTGGCTGAGAACCTGCGATAGTCCTCTCTCAGCCTCCCAAGTATTGGGATTACAAGCTTGTTCCATCAGGCCCAGATGAAAATAATTTATATAAAATATTTTATATAAAATATTTATATAAAATTTATATAAAATATATAAAATATTCTTATCACCCAGAGATTGATACTACACGTCTATCAAATTCTCTAGATAGTTATGTGAGCAGGCATCCTTTAAAAATGAAAGTGGGTGAGACTCAATACAATATTGTGTCACTTCCATTTATCATTTAAAAATCTTAGGTATCTTTTCAGGTCAATTAATAGCAATATGCAGCAGGAATTTTATTGGCTTAATAGTAGTAGGTAGTAGACTCAACCATTCTCTATGCTATTTCTTAGCCTAGCAGATGATATTCAAAATTCCATTAGCAAGAACAATATTACAATGAGTGTGTTGTAGCTAAAGTTTTGTTTTTCACCTTATTATTTATTATTTTCCTTTTTTGCGGTACTGGGGATGGAACCAGGGACATTCTACCTTTGAGCTACACCCCCAGCCCTATTTTTCATTCTTTATTTTGAAACAGAATCTCACTGAGTTGCAAAGGGCCTAAGTAGTAGCTGAGGCTGGCCACGAACCATTATCCTCCTGTCTCAGCCTCCCGAATGCTGGGATTACAAGTGTGCACCACCACGCCCAGCTTCACCTTATTATTTCTATGGACTGAATTCCAAGAAGTAGAATTTGTGTTTGTTTATCTATGGTTACATGTATAGTTGTGTGTATCTATGTTGTATAAATTTAAAGGCTATTTGGAATGATGGGTAAATTACCCATCACGCCACTTGTGATGATAACCACTTACTGAGCTGCTTGTTTAGTGCCTTATTTCTTCTGTATAAAAATCCTGGAAATAAGCTGTCATCATCTCTGTTTTACAAAAGAAAGCATAGGGGTTTGAGTAGTTCAAGGTCTATTAGTAAGGCAGCAGAGTGTAAACGGAGCTTTGCTTTGTCTGATTCCCAAGCCACGGGTGAGGTGGGCCTCTCAAAGGACCAAAGCATCTTACTTCTCCCGAGCTCCTATCTGGAAGCACCTGCTCAGGCTCTTGTGGTCCAATCTCTACAAAAGGCTCCACCCACACCACCCAGGCATGGGTATCAGCAGTCGAGCTTTAAACTCTTGGCCTTCTTTGGTCTCCTCCAGAGCAAGAGAATGTCCTGTCTGGCCAGCTCAGCTCTTTCCCAGTGACACTCAAGCCATCCCCTCTTATGTGGACCTTTTCTCCAAACTGCTTCTTCCCCAGGTCATTGACGATGAAGGTAATGTTCTATCGCCTGGCAGAGAAGGAGACATAGCCATCAGGGTGAAGCCTGTCAGGCCCATAGGCATCTTCTCTGGCTATGTGGTGAGACCCTGTCCTGGTCCTGTCCTCCAGAGGAATGGGGGCAAAGAGTGACATGAGGGAGGCCCAACATCATGCCCTCCTCCAAGAAGCACTAGCAAGATGTGGGAACAGAGAGTGTCCCGCGTCCAAGACTCTGTCTCTCTGTGGTCACTAGGACAATCCTCAGAAGACAGCGGCCAACATTCGAGGAGATTTTTGGCTTTTGGGAGACCGGGGAACCAAGGATGAAGATGGGTATTTCCAGTTCATGGGGCGGACAGATGATATCATAAATTCCAGCGGGTGAGCGTGGTTTCTGGGCTGGGAGGGGTATTCCGAATCTTTACTCTGGCTGGTTCTAGGCTTTGGGAAATGGACTGGAGGCTGAGAGTCCAGTGTTCTTGGAAGGACGGGTTCTTCTGCAGGTACCGGATTGGGCCCTCGGAGGTGGAGAATGCACTGATGGAGCACCCTGCCGTAGTAGAGACGGCAGTGATCAGCAGTCCAGACCCCGCCCGAGGAGAGGTGATGGGGGAGCTGTAGCCTGGGAATGCACAGTTACAAAACATTAGAGCAGTGTGGCTGGTAGTTAAGGACATGGACTGGGTGGCTGGATGCTCAAGTCAGTATCTTGGCCGTGTCATTTATGAGCTGTGTGACCTTGGCAACCTATGTAGCCTCTCTACTCCCTGGTTTTCCCATCTGTATGATGAGGGGTTCTCATGACAAAGTGTTATTTATAAAGTGATTGGAACAAAGTCTAAGGCATAGTAAGTACCATAGAAGGTCCTCCTCTGTTCCCTCCCTGCATACCTTCTCCCTAATCCTTCTCTATCATCCCTGGGATATGAGGTATGCCTGGTCTCAATCCATTGTCCTGCTTTCTCATCCAAAGAGCCACTTAAGAGAGAGTTGCAAACCTGGCCATTCTTATCCCCAAGTTTCTCCTTTTCTGAGACCCAGATATTGGGAGGCGTGATTAGGGGGATATCAAAATGTGACATCTTTTTTGGGGGGAGAGTACTGAGAATTGAACCCAGGGGTGTTTTTATCTCTGAGCTGTTATACCCTCAGCCCTATTTTTCTTTTTAATTTTTGAAACAGATTCTTACTAAGTTACTAAGTTACTAAGTTACTGAGAGCCTTGCTAAGTTCCTGAGGCTGGCCTCGAATCTGTAATATTCCTGTCTCAGCTTCCCAAGTACTGGGATTATAGGCATGTAGCACTACTATGGCCTGTGGGGGACAATTCTGATTCTGCTTTACTCCAGGAGATGACTAAGTCTCCGCATCCCTCCTCTCTTGGCCTCAACCTTGCTGTAGGTGGTGAAGGCCTTCGTGGTCCTGGCCCCTCAGTTCCGGTCTCATGACCAGGATCAGCTCACCAAGGAGCTGCAGGAGCATGTGAAGTCAGTGACTGCCCCCTACAAGTACCCAAGAAAGGTGAGGCTGTGAATTCCCATGTCCCTGCACTAGGGAAGGAGATCTGTTACATTTACCTTCTTTAGGGTGGGAACAAGCCTTCTAATTCCAGAATTCTTCCTGGAATTATGACCAAGGAAGCCCCCAAAGAAAATCCAACATCTATCTTAGTGCTTGAAAAATGAACTTGGCTTTCGACTCACTCTGAATGAAGAGTCGAATGCTCTCTTGATGTAATATTCAAGGTTGTACAATTCACAGTTGCAGGTAACAATAACCTAAAAAGCCCAGGAATGGGTGGAGCTTTCCTTGGGGCTGGTCCCTGGCATTCAAATTAAGGTTAGAGATGTCTCTAACCTTAGCTCTCCATGTTTTTTATTAGCTTTGTTTCTTTAAATACTTCAGATACTCCAAATGCACATCCTTAGCATCGTAACAAACTTCAGTAGGAAAAGACCACGCATTTACCCAAAGGCCCAGCAAGCACCTTTGGGCTGATTCTTGTAGGACCAGCTTGGACCGTGTGCCCATTGTTAAACCAATCCCCAGTCCATTCTGGGTCATGTGCTCATTCTTGGATAAAGAACAGGAAGGATGAGAAAGAGAGAGGGCTGCCCTATCCCTATGATGTGGATTGGATGAGCAAGGGGTGGCTCCCCATAGAAAAATAGAAGCGCCCTGAACCCAAACAAACAAGAAGCATAGAATAACTAACCCTGTTTTCACTTTGGAAAGGAAACTAAGGCATGGTAGCGGACATGGTAGGGGAGAACCATGGTTGGATTTGAGTACAAGATAAGAGCTTATCCCAGAGAAAGAAAGAAAGTATTTCTGAGCATGGGGTAGAAGTTGAAAGCAACTGCCTTAGATTTATATGTGGCCCAGAAGCCCATTGGCTTTTCCTCGGCACAGTTGGATTCCCTGAGAAGCAGACTCCAGGGAGAAAGTTAGCATGTGCAAGGCTCACTAGGTAGTGTCGGGCATTGACACCTGGGAGAGGGAAAGGAAGGGGGAAGGATGGGGCAAAGAGCAAGGTTGCAGTGTGATTCAGGCTCAGTGCAGACTTCAGCCAACCCTGTGGGAAGCTCTGGGGTCAGGACAAGCTTCTGGAGTTGTGCTAAGTCAGGGTGAGAAGGAAAGACCAAGCATGGATTCTGGCTGCCCAGGAGAGGGACCATGACCCCGGGCAAGAAGGCTCTCCTTAGCTGATGCAATCCTCGGAGCAGGTGGGCAGTGGTAGTGTGTACTTCATTCCTGCAGGGGGACCTCAGCTGCACACCAGAATCCACCACAAGGGCTTCCAGCCTTAAACTGAGAGGGAGGCAGTACATTACAGACTCGGGATTCAGAATGTTGGCCTTGAAATCCACGGCTACCACTTATCTACTCAATAACTCCTCTGGTCTTCAGTTTACTTACCTGTAACATTGGGCTAATGACTTTAAGAGTTAATATTTGTGAGGTGTCAGGCACTTAGGAGAGTAACTAGCACATGATAAGTGCTTAACAGGTACTTTAAAAGGAGACTAGAAATCCAGTCGCACCAAACATACTATGGATTTTCAATTGGGACTAAACATTTTGGAGGGTCCACTAAAGGGGCCCTTTCACATAGCGTACAGCATATTGCCCAAATATCTCCCATATATGTGTTCCTTTTCAGAAGTCCTTCCTCTAAAATTCTCAAGGCAGCAGATTTTTTTATCCTTTTCTCTTCTTCTGCAGATCACACCCGCTTTCTCTTCATAATAAGCAAAGTAACTTCTCTCTTAGCATCAAACCTAGATCTCCAGTATGGCTGCTTTCTGCTCTTTATCCACCCCCAAAGGCCAAATAGTAAATATTTTAGACCATATGGTCTTGTTGCAACTATTCAACTTTGCCTTTTAATATAAAAGCAGAGACAGTACAGTGTGCCCCCCTTATCCACAGGGGACATGTTTTAAGACCCCAATGCATGCTTGAAATCAGAGATAATACCAAACCCAATTATGTTATGTTTTACCCTATACATGCATACATGTGATAAAGTTTAGAGTCAGGCACAATAAGAAGTTAACAACAATAACTAACAATGAAACAAAGCAATTATAATACTCTCATATATCAAAATTTACTTAAAATTATAACTCATTTACTTCTGGAATTTTCTATTTAATAGTTTTAGATGGCAGTTGACCACAGGTAACTGAAACCATGAAAATACCATCCCCATAAATAATGAGGGACTAATGTACCTGGATGAGTGAGTGTGACTGCATTTTAATAAAACTTTATAAAATCAGGAAGAGGGCTATATTTTGCCTATAAGCCATGGTTCTTGACCCTGCTCCATCCCATTGTGGTTTGAAAGAACTCTTTTTTTTTTAATTTTATTTTATTGGTGCACTGTATTCATACATCATAGTGGGATACAAACTTTTGTAGACATACATGCACACATCGCCCAGTCAGCCCCCACCCGATCCCCACCCCATTCTCTCCCCATCCCTCCTTCCCATGCTTGGCTTAGTGGTTGACATCTAGTATTATAGCAATTTATCCAAAATAAAAAATGATAATCTCACATAACACTTTCATTTGTCTGATACCAAGCGTTTGATGATTTAAAGATAGCATTTCAATATTTCTTTTTGCTTTCTTTCTTACTAGAGCATATTTTTTTCTGTTTTTTTTAGGTGAAACTATCATATATTTATATATTTATTTTTCAGAAAAAAATCTATCCTAATATGGAATATGAATTCTAGATACCCAAAACGATCTTGAAAAAGAACAAAGCTAGCAGATATATATTTTCTGATTTCAAACCATATAAAGGTACAATAATTGAAACAGTGTAGTACTGTTCTAAAGGCAGATATATAGACCATTGGAGTTAAATACAAGCCTAGAGCTAACTTCTTCCCTATATTGTCAAGTTATTTTTGACAAGGTTTCCACGAACATTTGGTGGTGGAAATAATAATCTTTTAACTAAATATTGTTGAAAAATAATAATTACATGGAAAAGAATAAAATTGGACCTTTACCTAATCCCATATACAAGTATTAACTCAAAATAGATAAAAGACCTAAATATAAATCTTAAGACTATAAACTTTTAGAAGAAAATCTGGGTCATAAAACCTCACAACATTGAAATTGGCAGTGATTTCTTGGATATGATTTCAATGGCACAGGCAACAGAAGCATATACAAACTCCCTAAAAAATAAAAGAAAATATTGTATATCCAAAGACAATGTAAACAGAGTTAAAAGTTACTAATAGGATTGGATAAAATATTTCCAAATGCTATATCTGAGGGTATATTAATATTCCAACTAGAAATCCTAAAAATTAACAACAATAAAGGCAAACAATACAACTTAGAGATAGGTAAAAGACTAACATAAATAATGAATCTCCACAGATAACCAATCTTAGTTGTCTGTTGGATGGAAACTCTTGTTTCTCTGGTTCTGGTGAGTGTTACCTATTTCTTCTTTGTAGTTAATCTCTTTGAGTATTTTCTCTAGCGCTGGTTTTGAAGACATAAATTCCTTCAGTTTCTGTTTGTCATGGAAGCTTCTTATTTCTCCATCTAATTTGATAGAAAGTTTTGCTGGATAGGAAATTTTTGGCTGGAAGTTGTTTTCTTTCAGAGTTTGGAATATGTTACTCCAAGCCCTTCTGGCTCTCATGACTTGGTTTGGGAAATCTGGAGTGATTCTAATTGGTTTGCCTCTGAATGTCAGTTGGCCCTTTGTTTTTGTTGCCTTTAAGATTCTCTGCTTGGCTTCCACATTGGTCGTTTTGACAATTATATGGCGTGGGGATCCTCTTCTCCGATCCTGTCTAAAGGGAGTTCTATAAGTTTCCTGGATCTGTGTATCAACCTCTTGCTCTATATTTGGAAAATTTTCTGCTATTACTTCATTGAAGAGATTGTTGATCCCTTTGGTATCACTTTCTTTTCCCTCCTCTATTCCAGTTATTCTTAGGTTAGCTCTCTTAAGATGGGCCCATATTTCTTCAATGTCAGATTCCTGCTGTTGGATATTTTTTTCTAGATTAGAAACTATGCATTCATTTTTGGATTGCTCATCTTCTAAGAGCGAGATTCTGTTCTCCATGTGGTCTAATCGGTTGTTTGTGCTTTGAATTGAGGCCTTTACTTCATTAATTGCATCCTTTATCTCTTTTTGGCTCTCTCTGAGTTCTTTTCGAAGCACCTCTATTATTTCTACAGTTATTTTCCTGATTTGATCTTCTAGAAATCTCTGATTTTCTGTTTTATCGGGTTCTGATGTTGTGGGGTTGTGCACATTCATTACTCCAGTGTTATTCCTCTCTCCCATGATTTCGGAGGTTTGTGCCTTCTCTGGGTTCTTCCCTTGGGTCACTATGGCTTCACTTAAGGTGCTCTGGATCTCGAGTCTGTATTATCTCAGACCCCACTACTCCTTTACTGGGTTGTATCACAGAGTCTCCGACCCAGGGAGTCGATAGAGGCTGCTTTAAACTATGGGGGGTGCCAGGTTGCACGTTCTCCTATGGTGTGATATCTCTGCCACCACCACTCCCTCACTGGGTCAAGTCCCAGGAGGCCCAATACTGCGATTTCTCCTCTATGGCCCGCAATTTGACTCACTGTTCTTGAGTACGCAGATGTAGCTGTACTGGACTCGGTGAATTCACTGCTGCTGCCACCGCCGGTGGCAATATGGCGCCTCTGCCACGCCCTCGGCCATGAGGCTGGCGTATTTTTTCTTCTCTGGTTTTGATTTCCACTCTGAATCCCTGCAGCGTGTGCTGAGCTCAGCCACTGGGAGCTTTAAATGCTGTCTGCGCCGAAAGATCCCGCCTGGCTGTTCTGCAGCGGCTCACCTCGGCTTGCTGTAGCCGTCCGCTGAGTTCGCCGCTGCCACTGGCAGTATGGCGCTGCTGCCGCGTCCTCGGGCACGTGTGTCTCCTCTGTGGCCCTGAGCTCTGTTCTCAGTCCGCTTTCTCTCTGGAGCCTGGTGGGTTTTTTTGTTTTTCTGGTGATGGTGTTTTCTGGCTATGAAAGGCGCTCTTTTTGTGGTAATGGAGATTGGTTGTTAGCGGGACTCTTAAGCCCCGCTTTTCTCGGTCGCCATCTTCCCAGAAGTCTGAAAGAACTCTTTTCTCAAAAAAGTCAAGTCTTGCCTTAGGGAAGAATTCTCGTATCAGATGCCACGAAAATACTTTTGCTATTTAAGGATTCCTCTCATTATTATTTCTTAGTAAACCTAAACACATCTGATTCCCAGATCAAAGTCATGGCCAGCTGAGTGGTACAGCTATAAGCCTCAATGAATTGTCTTCATTTAAATCTTAATATTCAGGAATATTAGCAATGGTGGGTCCTTAACTTTAAATATTCCTTTTGATAGGTGAGAATAGTGAAATTTGAGATATTTTATAATTTGGCCAAAGACACATCAATAGAAAATGACTGAGATGAAATTCAAAACCAGATATTCTAGTCTTTTTTATTTTTTATCTTATTTATTTATTTATTTATTTATTTATTTATTTATTGCGGTACTGGGGATGGAACCCAGGGGCATTATACCTCTGACCTACACCCCCAGTTCTATTTTTTAGTCTATTTATTTATTTATTTTGGTGGTACTGGGGTTCCTGGAAACACTTCTACCTCCAGGCTACACTCCCAGACCTATTTTTATACTTTTTTTTTTTTTAATTTGGAAACATGGTCTCTTAAGCCAGTGTGGCTGGCTTTGAACCTGCACAATCTTCCTGTCTCCGCCTCCCAAGCGCGGGGATTACAAGCATGCGCCACCACGCCTGGCTTAGTCTTTTTATTTTTTGAAACAGGGTCTTACTGAGTTGCAAAGGTCCTCGCTAAGTAGCTGAGGCCGTGTGTGAACCACATTCCTTTGGTCTCCGCCTCACGAATGCTGGGATTACAAGTGTGCGCCACCATGCCCGGCTCAAAACCAGATATTCTAACGCTTAGACATCTACTCTTTCTAGTCCAGATTAATAACCACAGTTCATATTTGTGAATGCTTACTTCTTGCTAAAAACTCAGCCTGCAGAATCTCATTTTATCCCTACAACAACCAGGGATATTGTTATTTTAACCCTCCCCCAATTTACCCAGTGGGGAAACTGAGTTCAGAAAAGCCGAAGCCAGGTAGAGCAGAGACTGGAGTCCAGAGATGTCAAAGCTCAGGTTTCTGACCACTGTGCCATGACAATACGTTGCATCTTCTCTGTACAAGAGCATTTTGGAAACCTGGGCATTAGATGTTTCTAGATATCCCTTCTCATCCTTGTCCTGTGGTGCTTTGAGAAGCTCCTTATTGCGTAGGGAGTCACTCTGGAAATATCCCAGACTTTGTCTTCACTCACTTGGAGCCTCCAGCCTCAAGATTGCCCCTCGCAAAACTGAAGTATCCAGTCCCTCTGTGGTCACCAATATCCCATCCTGCTCTGATATATATTCTTTTTCCAACAGTTGGAGTTTGTCTTGGACCTGCCCAAGACCGTCACGGGAAAAGTTGAGCGAGCAAAGCTTAGAGCCAAAGAATGGAAGGGGTCTGGGCAGGCCCGGGCCCAGTGAGACATCCAGGAGCTCTCCTCGGCTTCTCCTTTCTTTTCCTTTCCAGCCTTCAGCCTTCCTGTGAAGATCCATGCTTCTTCATGAGGAGATATGCCTGTGATTTTTCTTTCCTGGGTTGTTAACATAAAACATTGGCATGTTAGATTTTAAAAGAAGAAAGAGGGATACAAGAGAGAAAATACAAGAGAGGGTAACAGAAAAAGGAAAGAAAAATAAGTCTTGGAAACATTAAAATAGCAAGGGAAACCGATTGAAAAATAAAGTGGGGAGTGAGGGAGAGAGGAAAAATAAAGGGAAAAGGTAATGAAGGGAGGGAGAAAATACAGAAAAGAAAGAGTTGGAGAGAGGATCAAGGGGAAAAAAGAAGAAAAAAGAGAGCGTGTGTCAGGACACTGGGATTATTTCCAAATCACCGCAAATGTTGGAGCTATTGTGACCATGGGGGGGGAACCACCATTCATTGAATGAACATTTGCCACGTGCCAGGCCTCCATCCTAGAAACAGCACACACCATCTCGTTTCATCTCCCTGTGGCACTGCAAGCTTCAGGTCGAACTCTGAGAACAATGCAAGCACCCCAAAAGATGTCATTCCCCATAACTTGTGCTTTTGATGTGATCTGGCCTTCCTAGAATCAAGAAATAAAAAGCATTTAAAAATCTAGACCCCGAGGAGTCTTTGGGGAAGGCAAAGAGCGGGAGGAGAGATGTCTCCAGTGATCTGTAAGGTAGGGAACCCGTGGAGGTCACCCCAGCAAGTGGCACTACTGATGATGAACCACAGGGTGTCTGGATCACCAGGTCCTCAGGTCCAGGAGAGGGGGAGAAGAGGACTTTGAGGGCTGCACCTACAGTCCAGAGGTGGGGATGAGTCTGCACAGCAGAAATACTGACAATAGTTGTTCTTCAAGCACTTGCTGAGAGTTGGGCACCACCACCAAGCAAACATGTACATTAGTTCTGCTTCGTGTTCTAATCACCCTTCGGTTCAGGCACCTTTATGTTTCCTGGTTCACAGTGGAGGAAACTGAGCTGTAGAGAGATTAAGTGAGATTCCCCAAAGCCACAGAGCTGGTGAGCGCCAGAGCCAGGTTTTAACACAGGCTTCTCTTTGTACAACACCTGTGCTTCTAAGTTTTATACTTAATCACTAATTTGTTTGCCTTCACCCTGGCCCTTGATAAAGCTCTTTTTTCCCAGTCTGCACTAGGATTCCCCAGAGAAACAGAACCAGTCTCTTTCTTGATAATATTTTTTATGAAATTTCCAGTTAAAAACAGGGTTAAAGACCTAATATTGTGTTGTATAATTAAACTTTAGTTGTTTATGTTTAACTAAACTTCCTTAAATTTTCAGGAATCAGACTATATAATGTCTGTGGATGGCATAGTCTGCATAGATTAAGACACTTCATCTTCTAGTATTTATGTGGGTTATATTTTTCTAGGGTCTCAGCCTGTTGTTCAGACTGACTCCAAACTCCTGAGTATAAGTGATCCTCCTGCCTCAGTTTCCCAAGTGCCAGGATGACAGGTATATGCCTCCTTACTCGATATGGCTAACATATTGATTAGAATATTCAAAGAGGAGCCTGTAAAGGTGTCATTAGTAAGAACAGAAACCTGCGAATAAGCCAATGAGATTTGGAAATAAATCCTGGCCCGTGTCTTCAGGCCTCCTTAGGTTGAAAGGTGTATAAAATTATTCAGTCTTGCAAAAAGAAAAATCTCTTTCAAGAATCTGGGGATATTTCATGGAGTTGCTGAACAGGACAGTCAACCAGACCTCATGAAGTAGTGACCAGCAACTGAAAACCAAGACCTCAGGAAGCCACTCCATCCAGCTCTGTGGAACCAGATGATCCCTTCTCCCTAACCATTTGCCTTATTTTTTATTTCTTCTGAGTGTCCAAGATAATGTCATAAAGTCACCTCATCTGCCCTCTGGCTTTATCACCTTCCAGCTTCAGTGCCACTGAACTAAATTCCAGGAAAGATAAACCCAATGGGCAGGCTTGAGCCTGCATTCCAGTGTTCTTTGATGCTTCTTTTCTCCCTCTTCTTCCTAAAATTTTCCTCTCAATGCATTCATTCATTTACTTCCATTGGATTGTAACTAAAGGCTTAGATCTTAGATGGTTATGGCCAGGACTGTGTCTAATTAGACATCAGTAACTAGAGAAAATAATCTGTCTAGCCATGGGCTCTCTCACAGTGAGGCACTAAAAGCTTTTAGTAGAGTTGACCATATCTTTTTTTTTCCTAGATAGGAGGTATCTCTGGGCCATACTCCTTTACAGGTTTCTTACTGACCCTGCCTTTCTTCTTAACCTGTGGGCTATTATCTTTATATTATACTGGGATTGTTTTTTAGTATATTCCCTTAAGGCAATGCCCAGCCCAAATAGGGGGAACGTATAGGAGAAATATATGCTCTTCTTCTCACAGTATAGAATCTAACTTCCTTCCCGCCCCTTCCATTCTTTCTACATATGCATTGGACAAAGCAAATGTACCATTCAGCTTGTACTTTTCACATAGACTAGTTTATTGTGACTACAGTAAAATTATGAATTATTGCCTTTTTTAGGATGAGGCAAAGCTCAACACCTTTATACATACACATATGTTTTGCATGATGCAAATTTTTCAAATATTTCCACTTTGCTCTTTTTTTGTTCTAATTCTCACTGCAAATATGGCTAAAAGGAGCTACAGACAGAATGTATTGCTCCCTTGAAATTTCTTCCATGATAAACTAGTCGATTGCCTTTAAGCTTAACCTCACACAAAGTCTCAGGGCACAGACAAAATTCACCCAAGTTTTTTGCCATGGTGTGGCAGAAGTAGACTCTAGTTCAGTTCTCGATAGAATGCTTATTTCCATCTGAGACCTCATCAACATCACCCTAACTGTTCACATTCTCGTCAGCATTGTGGTCTTCTGAGTCCCTGTACAAAACTCTCACTAAGCTCCACTTACAGAATTCTAGGCATTCTCTAGCCTGTTCTTTTAAATCTTTTCAAACTCCTTTCGTAAACCAACCCCAAAGTCTTCTCCCATGTCATTAAGGTGAAAAGTTATAGCAACAACTCCCATTTCTCAGCACCAATGCTCTCTACCAGCCACTTTTCTTTCACTACAAGAAAAGACCTGATGTGATCAACTTATAAAGAGAAAACTTTAATGTTCATTTTGACTGATAGTTTTGAAGTTCCAGTCCCTGATCAGTTAGCCCCATGGCTTTGTGCTATGATGAGATAGTACATCATAGTAGAAATGTGTGCCAGGGGAAAACTGCCCAACTCATGACCCAGGGACTAGAAACAGAATGAGGAAGGGGCCTGAGCCCCACAGTCCCCTTCAATGGTGTGTTCCCAGTGACCATTCCAGTGACCATTATTAGGTCCTTCCTCTTAAAGCTTCCACCACCTCTCAGCAGTGCCACTTTGGGAAATAAGGTTTTAATGCCAAAGCCTTTCGCAGATATTCAACATCTAAATGATATTATCCCACTTCCAGACTTGCTGCCTGTTAGGTTTTTAGGCGCAAATAAAAAAGGCGAGAGAGACCGGTTGCGCCGAGAAGAAAAAGAATTCTAATGCGTTCTCTCCCGGGGATCAGAGCTGGACCGCTCCTGAAGCCCTCCGAGCTCCTCCGACGCTGGAAGGGAAATGCCCTTTCTCTTAACTTTACATCTTGCGGGTGGAGTTACGTGTGGAAACTCCGCCCCTCTCGAGATATCGCCCATCTCGCGATATCGTCCAGCAGTCTCCTCCTTTTCTAAGGTCCCGCCCCGCGGGACCCAACCTATCACTGCCAGCATCTGTAGATAAAAAGGGGGCTCATATAATTGTCCCTGGAGAAGGGGTGTCACCTCACCATATCCAATCTCGTTTCTGCATCAAGTTCAACTTTCAGGATGACAGAAGAGGTGATCATTGTGTCATGTGATACAGAATTTAGACCTCACCTAAAGAGTAACATCATGGCCCGGAGTGGTGGTACACGCTTGTAATCCCCGCGCTTGGGAGGTGGAGACAGGAGGATAGCGCAGGTTCGAGGCCAGCTACGCTGGCTTAAGAGACCCTGTTTCCAAATTAAAAGAAAAGTATAGCCAGGCATGGTGGTGCAAGCTTGTAATCCCCGCGCTTGGGAGGCGGAGACAGGAGAATCGCGCAGGTTCGAAGCCAGCCGTGCTGGCTTAAGAGACTGATTCCAAATAATGAAAAGTACAAAAATAGGTCTGGGAGTGTAGCCTGGAAGTAGAAGGGTTTCCAGGAACCCCAGTACCACAAAAAAAAGTATAAAAAATGAGTCTGGGAGTGTAGCCCAGAGGTAGAAGGGCTTCCAGGAACCCCAGTACCACCAAAGAATAAAAATAAAAAATAAGAGTAACATCATGAAAATGCTGTGAAGACATCAATGAGCTCAGTCAGCTCTGCATTTTTTAATGATTACCCTGGTAGCTAAGAGGTGAATGCATTGTAAGAGAATTGAAGAGTGCTTGAAAGAATTTCTTCTTGGAACTTGGTGACTTCATGAGTAAACAAGGGACGGGCAGCACTGAAAGGGGATGTCTACATTTTTTTTAGGTAAACCGAAACCTAGGATCACAACAACTTACAGAGAAGAGAGGATTTGGAGGTGGGAACATTGAGCGTCCCTGTGGCCATGTTTAGGTTATCTATGCAAAAACAAGATTAATGTTTACTTAGTAATCAGTTGGCTAATTATGTTCAAACTTAGAGAGGTCATGGTTTAAAATGTGATTTAGTGACCTGTCCACACAGGGAATAAATGAGATGGATAAAGGGCGAACACAGAGTAGCAGGATGTGTTGACAGAGGATGGCTCCTTGGAGAATAGGGATGCTAAAAGGGTAAAATGAGGAAGGAGAGCCCATGAATATTACAGAGAAAGAAGAATCAGAAAGGCAGGCATGATATTAGAAAGGTACCTGGTTACAGAAACTGAGAGTTGTTGATTTATCAGTGATAGAAGGAAAGAGACAGAAATGGGTATTGAGGTATACTCTTTAATAAATGGAACAGAGCCAAAGAAAAGATGCAACTTGTAGAGAGGAGAGAAACTTGAACAATGTGTCAAACACAGCCCATCCTCCCAACACCTGTGCATCACCCTGCTCCTGCAAGGGCCTGCTCCTTGCTAAAAGATCTATGGCTTTGTTCAGAACAGCAGGACAAAAATCATAACTGGTCTAAGCCAGTTCTCTTTTGATTCTCTTCCATGAAGTCAGGTAGAAAGTTTCAGTTTGCTACTTCTATATTTTTATATCTCCTGCTCTTATAAGAAAGCATATTTGACATAGGCATGTTGGTACATGCCTCTTGAGCAACCTAGCAAGATGATATTTACTCTCTACTACCCCAAGGGAAGATTCTAGTCTTCTGCTCCATTCTGGTTGAGCTAGGTGCTGTAACTTGTTTTGACCCCTGGAATATTAGCTGGCGTTTTGCAGGTACAGTCTGACTTGATTTGTGGTATGTCTGCCTTCCTTATGAAAAGAACTTGCCCTTGGTGAAACGATCATCTCAGGATGAAAGCCTCGCCCAGCAGAGGTAGTCCCAGAACCCCAGGCCATCTGCAGACCTGGGAAGGAAAAGGAAATGGGTATTAGTGTAAGTGCTTGAGATTTACTTTTAGCTACGCAAGATCATCAAGATAGTAAATAACTGGCAAAATCTGAATCTTTTCTTTTCAGGAGAAGAAAGCAAGACTTGTCTCAAATACGTGCCAGGAGACTTTAAGCAATTGGGATTTCACAAAGATCTATACTTCTTTACCTTCTACTCTTATAACAAAGCATAGGTGTGTGTTGTTTCACAGTGCATGTGTTGCTTGTATTCATTCTTAGTTTCATCTGTTTGTGGCTTGTAAGACTCATTTTTAAATTGGAGTAGAGATTCAGAGTTTTATTTAAGTCAGTATAGTTACTTTCTAAAAAAAAAAATCTAAGAGACATAATGTGAAAACACTGAGTCAATAAAAAGAGAGGTCACAATGTATGGTGATAGCAAAATAAATAAAAGCCATCAGTGATAGAAGTTTGACAGATCCTGGAGTAAGAATAGATCAAGAACCCTAAGGGAGAGGAAAGGGTAAAACCAATAGGAACAAACATGTGTCATCTTACCAAGAAGAAAGCCACCGAGCATCCATAGAGAAAGCAGCTAAATTTTAGAGTTGAGGGTTGTGAGTCTGAGTGTTAGTTCTGTTACAAGAGTAGTATGCTGTCCACACAATCTGTTACGAAGAGGAGTACGCTGACATCACTGGCAATCAGAGAGCTGCAAATCAAAACTACCCTGAGATTTCACCTAACTCCAACCAGAACGGCAATCATTCAAAACACAAACAACAACAGATGCTGGCGAGGATGTGGAGAAGTGGGAACTCTAAGACATTGTTGGTGGGATTGCAAATTAGTGCAACCACTTTGGAAAACAGTATGGAGAATCCTCAGAAGAATGGGAACAAATCTACCATTTGATCCAGCAATACCACTTCTGGGTATCTACCCAAAAGATAGGAAACCAAACTACCAAACTAATGCATGTGTATCTATGTTTATAGCTGCACAATTCACCATAGCCAAACTATGGAACCAGCCAAGATGTCCAACAACAGATGAATGGATTACAAAACTGTGGGATATGTACACAATGGAATTTTACTCAGCCATTAAAAAAAAACTCAATTGCATCATTTTCAGGAAAATGGATGGAACTGGAGGACATTATGCTAAGTGAGATTAGTCAGTCACAAAAAATAAGAAATCAGAAGCTTTCCCTATTAGTGAAAGCTAAGGAGAAATGGGTAATAGGAGGAACTCTAGATGAAAAAGGAAATCCTAAAGAGGAGCAAACAAAACAACCTAAATGAGGGGATGGGAGGGGGAAGAAGGAAAATCTCTAAAACACGCAATGTACTTAAACATATCGAAGTCAACCACTAAGCCAAGCAAGAGAAGGAGGGATGGGGAGGGAATGGGGTGGGAATTGGGGAGGGGTTAAATCGGTGATGTGTACATGTATGTACACACACGGTTTTTATCCCAATAAGATGTATGAATATAATGCACCAATAAAAAATTTTTTAATAAAAGAGGAGTACGTTGACCATACAGCCTCTGTTTCCTCATTTGGGAAGTGGGAGTGATCCAACTTCACCACCAGGGTGCAGTAGAGACTTTGCAGATGGCACCAGTGGAACACCTAGCAAGACTCTGGTAAACAACTAGGAGGGGCGAGTGCAGTGTGAGGGGCAGGACCAGAGGCCAGAGAATGAAGCTTCCTCAGCCACCCAGGGGCCAGCAGGCTGGGCACCTCAGACAGCCTGTGGGGACCAGGAACAGACATAACCACTGCTTTCATCTCAGTTACCTTTGCTCAGTCCAACATGAGAGACTCATCCTGCTGCAAAGAGCATTTGGAGGGGAGACGTGAGCAGAGAAGGGGTTTGATAGGGAGAATAGGGGCATTCACAGATACCAGAATCCCGCTTTTTTATGGGGCCAAGACTTTTATAGGTCATCGTCTTCTACCAGTTCTTGAGTGTCATTCCATCTATGTCCATCAGGGGCTGGGTAGGAGGAAGAGAGTCCTGGGACAAGAGAAATGGAGGACCCCGCCCCCACCCCAGGGCTGTCACCTGGATAAAGAGCTCAACGCACAATTGATTTGGGGGAACCAGATGTCACAGGCAGCTGAGGAGGACAGTTGATAAGAGGCTGCATCTGAAACCTGCACGGCAGAAGGGTTCCCATGGGGAGACAGCACGCCCTCAAAGCACTGGTTTTCTCTTATCGTTTTATTGACCTTTGCAAGTAGATAGTGCCAAAGGATGTTTCTGAAGCTGTTAGAGTGAATGCAAGTAAAAGAAGAGTTCTTCAATTTCTATCAGAGTTCTCCCTATAGGTAAACGATGCCAGCTCTTTGTGAAGTTTACCAGCAACATCTAGGGGAAAGGGGGGATTTGGAAGGAGCCAGATGGGGGAAGTTTATTTGGTCTTCTCCTCCTTCCTCGGGTGTGCTAGGATAAGCACCCTGTGAGCTCCCTCTGGCCTCCCCTACAACAGAGAACTCATTCTCTCTCAGGTCTTTTCCTTTTCTCCCTGGCAAGTCTGGGTAGATCAGGGGAAACCTCAGTCATCCCATTATGTGATTCTGACTGGACACACAAATCCACCAAGAAAAAAGATGCCATGCTGGTGTTCAGGGGTCACCTTGGAAGGGCACAGGTCCAGGGATAAGGATTGTCTCTGGAGGCAGACTTGGGCTTGTGGGGGAAGTCCTGGAGCTCAAGATGGGAGACAGGCCTGGGTAGTCGGCTGGTTGTCTGTGACTCTGAGGTCAATCCTAGAATGAGGATGGCAAATAGTGTGAAGGCAGGTCTCAGCTAGAACAATCTCAGAATTTTCTGAAAGTAGAATCTTGCTTCTGATTCAGTGGGCTGCCTAGGGAGCTAGTGAATTCCTCAAAAAGTAGAGTTTTTTGTTTGCATTGAATTCACTGATTTCTGAGTCCTCCATTTCCTTGGGAGATTGTACCAAATACTGATCTTCTTGGGCAAAGCCAGATCTGATAGGCATGACTCAAGGGTGTGCCCTGGCTGCCAAGCCCCAGCCACTCTGAAACAAGACTAAGATGGCAAAGCTCAGATGCCTGCATGTAATAGCTAATATGACCACCAGATGGCGCCAAATCTTTGCGTTCATTTATTCAAGGACGACTAGTGCTGAGTATTGTCCTGTACCCTGAGGTTACAACTTGAAAAAGAAAGCTACCTCCCCTGTGCATTCACATTATAGTTGTTGGAGGTGCCAGCAGAAGCAGGAAATAATTAAGATAAATGAGCAGAACACAGAAAAGGACAGGTAGGGATAAATAATATGGAGAAAATTAAGAAACTAGCAAATGATTGTAATGTTTTCTATTTATAGGAACGGAATTAAGTTTGAACATAATTATCCAACTGATTACTAAGTAAACATTAATCTTGTTTTTGCATAGATAACCTAAACAAACACGGCCACAGGGGTAGGACAAATTGAACAGGGACTAAAGTTTCCAAACTTGAAAAACTGGTTTCATGTATTGTTAGAAGTTTTTGTTTACTTTTTTGTTTCTGACTGACTCATAACCAAATCCTGCCACTGTTTCTACATCTTGGGGACTGGTCAAGAGGATATGGGATATTGTGTTGGGCCATTAAAAGGCACAGAAAGTTTTCTTCATTTTTGTGTAAGCCAAATGATTTGAAGGTCCATATTTTTCTACCTACCTTTTCTCTTTCAAGCTGTTGCCTGGGTTGTACAGGTCATGCCTAACAGAAGTTTATTTTCCAAAGGGGAAATCTTGCTCAAATTCTCACCAAGACAGTATGAGGGCTAGCAAGAACCTTGCTATTTATGGGGGAATTTGTTACTCTGCTAAGGGGTGGACTCTGACTTACTTGGCCACAAGGCTGGCATGATAGATCCATTCCCTAAATTGAGTGCATCTGCAACACGGTGTGTTGTTCACATTTTTATTTGGATTCATCAGACACGATGCTCTTTTCTACAATATGTATGAGGTCAGTATAGTCAGTGTTATGATTTAGATATAGAATGTCCCTGGAAGAGCTCATGTATTCACAATTTGGAACGTTCAAAGGTGATATCATTGGATGATGAGGTTCTAATCTCATCAGTGGATAAATCCTTTGATGAATTAACAAACTTATTGGGTGGTAAGACAGGCAGGTAGGGTAAGGCTGGGAGAGGTAAGTTACTGGGGGTGCGACCTTGAGGATTATATGTGTACCTTACCCCTGGTCCTTGTTATTTCTCTGCTTCTCATTGCCATGTCTTGAGCTCTGTAGATGTGACCCGTTCTAACATGGACTGAAATCTCCAGAAGTGTTAGCAAACAAATCTTCCTTCTTCTAAGTTATGGTTACCAACCAGGCATTTGGGGTCATAGCAGTGTGAATGCTGGCTGAAAAAGCCAGTCACCAACATATCCAGTGGGGGGCTGGATCATAAGAGTGAATGAGAATAGAGAACTGGGGAAGAAGGTCTCAAAACTGTGTGTGCAGCCGGACGTGGTGGTGCACGCTTGTAATCCCCGCACTTGGGAGGCGGAGACAGGAAGTTGGCTGACAATGGACTGTATCTCTGAAACTGTGAGCCAAAGAAACTTTTCCTCCTCTATGTTGTTTGTGTTAGATATTTTGGTCGCCGTGACAGACAAGTGGACTAAAACACTTGTCCCCGGGACTGAGCTAGCCATACCTCCCTCTGTGTCTGTGTGCAACTATGACTGAGCTCACACTGCAGCGAGATGGTCAGGAGTTGAGTTAGTCACTTCAGGGTCCAGAATTGGAACCAAACTAAGTAGGCCTGTCTCCCAATGCACTACCAATGTGACTTCTGCCCAATGCACTACCAATGTGACTTCTGCCAGACTCTTTGGCAGAAGTTTGGGTAGCATGATAAAGTCCAAACGAGCCCGGAGCAGATACCCACCGAGAGGTGAGACCATTTCCAGGTCAGGCACCAGGACCAGAGCCAACCAGTCTGCCTGCTGAGCTCAGGTTTACCCTGAGCTCAAAACACCCCTCCTAGGTCTTGAGCCCCTCTGGGGCTTCACAAACTCCTGCCTGGATCACAAGGCTTCCAGAGAGGTACTTCTGTCTGTGGAAAGATGAAAAATTATTTTACTTTTGGGGGGGCATGAGTGAGGAGCTGCAGAATCTGTCATCTTGCCAGGCTCACCCTCCAGCTTCCTTTTTTATGATGAGAAGTCAGCAGTGATTTGAATCAATGTCCTTTGCATGTAATGTGTCACTGTCCTCTGTTTCCACAATTTCCTATTTATTTATTTATTTATTTATTTATTTATTTATTTATTTATTTTTGGTGGTACTGGGGTTCCTGGAAGCCCTTCTACTTCCGGGCTACACTCCCAGACCCATTTTTACATTTTTTTAAAATTTGGAAACAGGGTCTCCTAAGCCAGCGCGCGCGGCTGGCTTCGAACCTGCGCGATCCTCCTGTCTCTGCCTCCCAAGCGCGGGGATTACAAGTGTGCGCCACCACGCCCGGCTTCCTATTTATTTTTTGATATAAGGAAATTTGAATGTCATATGTCTAAGGATTATTCTTTTTGTACTTCTGTTTGGGATTTTCTGATATTCTTGGAACTGTCAACTTATATCTTTATCCAGAATCTGGAAAAAAAAATTTGGCCATTATTTCTTAAAATATTTTTCTACATCCTGCTGGGACTTCAGTTATATATGTTGTACCATAGTTCTTTTGTCCTTTTTCAATATTCTTTTCTCTGTTCTCAGGCTGATAATCTGCTAGAAAATTCATTCAGTTAATTTTTAACTCAAGGTAATAGATTTTTCAGTCAATTATTCTCAAGTTAAAAATTATTTCTGTCTTCGTAAATATTTGTATTTGTTCATTTTGAGAATATTTTCCATAAATCCCCAAGAATAATCATTAAGGTGGCACAGTTATTAAAGTTCTTGTCTACTAATTCCAGCATCAGGCTCATCAGTCTTCTCCACTGACGTCCTATTTCTTTTGAAAATGTTTTCTCATGTCTCTATGTCTGTAATAATTTTGCTGGTGCCACGGATTGAACCCTAGCCCTTGCTAGTCAAGTGCTCGACCACTGAGCTGCATCCCCAGCTGCAGTGACTTTGAATTGTAAGTTGAATTTTATCGTTAATGTGTTGTAAAAGTTCTGGATTTTATTTTGTTTTTCTGAAGTGTTGCCTGCCTGGCTTCCTTCCTTTCTCCCTCCCTTTTCTTCTTCAGCAGTTGCTTAATTTGTCCATATTCAGACTAAATTCTTTACCTCCTGCAGTGTCTAACAACTAGAACTGTTGAGGTCCTTTAACCTAATACTGCATAGATTCTGTGTATTCAGCAATCAGCTAGTAATATGGGCAGAATTTATTCACAGAATGTATGGTTCCCCTCCTCTAATTCTCTTTCTTGGATTTCTTCAACAAAAATGAGAAACTTACCTAATGCCATTCATATATCCCAAGTGTAGACTAACTACAATTTTTCCTGCTTTGGTGGTTGTTCTATAGTACATGCGGATAGTTTTTCATATTTTTTTCCCACAGTTAATGGTTGGTAACTATCAAAAGGTTGGTTTTACAAAAGATATTTGTCCTTTACTTGCAATGAAAACCCTGTAATTATATTCCTAGTTGTTAATTATTTTTAATTAATCTCTGTTACTCATTCACATTCGCTGTAAGTATGTAAATTTTAACGTGGTTAAAAATTAATTCTAAAACATGCTGTTTTAGGATGAAATGCCTTGGGATTTCTAAAAAGAATGTAAAAAAAAAACTGGATTTGAGTGAGTATACAGGCTTCAGGCTAAACTTTGTTCTGCCTCAGGACATTTTCTCTTACTGGATCATGGACATGTTGACTTCAGAAGTAAAGACAAATAATGATTTGCAAAGAACAGTGTATTCTTTTAGTTGGAAGTTATTCCCAGAATAACTTGTGATGGTGACTAAGAATTGACAGTCAGGTGAGTCTTAGAACAAAATGAATATTAAATATGTTACGGTTCATATTATAATATGAATATAATAACCGTAACATATTTAATATTCATTTTGTTCTAAGCTTTTTATATGTATCAAGTTATATTATTTAAAACCTTATACGAAATGTACCGTTATCACTACCATTTTACTAATGAGAATGTTGACGCTTATAGATTTCAGATAGTTGTCCAAATTTATGCAGCCAGGAAATGACAGAGAGAACATTTGAACCTAGACTAAGTCTAGGTCTCAATTTCTTCATCTGCATAATGAAAAGAAAAAAATATCTATCTCGAGGCTTTAACATAAGAATCAAATAAGGTTGTGTTTAGAAATTCTTTCAGGCAGTAGGACTTAGGAAATAATCATTTCTTTTACTATGTTATGGTCAGGATCCGGAATGTTTCTCCCCCAAAAGTTCATGTGTCAGGCATACACTAATATTTAGAAGTAAAATAATTGAATCATGAAGGATCTAATATCACCAGTGGATTAATCCATTGAAAGATTAGTAATTTGAATAGATTTATTGAATGCCCTCAGGTAAGGTGTGGCTAGAGTGGCCTGAGGGGCTTTATCTGTCCCTGGTCCCTTACACTCTCTCTCTTTCTCTGTACCCAGATCCCCTGAGCTGAGCAACTTTCCTCCAGGATATTTCTGCTTTGGAGACTGCAGACCATGGACTGAAACTTGAAACTGTGAGTCTGAATGAGATGTTTCTCTTCTCAGTTGCTCTTGTCAATGATAGTGACAGAAAGCGGACTAATACCATTTCCCTCTTCTAATAAGTAATAATAGCAGAAGTAGTAATAATATTCTCACTACATGACAGGCACTGTTCTAGGAAGTCTCTATATATTATCTCCTTTGATTATCACAGTTATCAGATGATATGGGTATTTATTCTTATGTTAGATGAAGGAGAGCATTGCAATGACTATGTCGGGGTCCGTGTAGCCCAGTAACAGGTAGAACAAGGATTCCAACTCTGCCATCTAACTCTGAAGTTTTTTTTTCAAAAACAGCAATCGACCGTTTTCTTGTTGTCTCTTGCCTTTCTGCCATAGAAATAAACGTACACTCCTTGAGAGTGGTGACCTTGTCTGACATGTTCCAAGCATGTCTGATGTGTCCACACCTAGAAGATGCCTGTTAAGTCTCTATCAAATGAATGAATATATCATAGGTTTGTTATAAGATTACAGGGGACAGTAAGAATAAAACCAGGTAGATGGGAGATTATGCAAAGCCACTTAGAAAGTAGATTGTAGAGTCTCTGTTCTTTTATGGTGACCCTGTCTCTACTCCTGGTTCTCAATGGCTTTATATCAGAACAAGAGAATATAGAGTATTTACTATCCTTTTACATGCCCTTGACCAGGAGTGATTTGTGTCTTTTAACTGGAGTTCGTTGCCCAAGATTGGAGGTCAGTGGCCTCAGGTTTGAGAAGAGACTTGGAATAAAAGAAGATTATGCATGGACTCTTGAGTCTCTACTGTCCACTGTCTGTTTAAGATAAGAAAACCAAGGCATAGAAGAAAAAGAAACCTGCTCAATGTCAGAGAGCTGGTAACTGGGAAAAGCTACACTGGACACAGGTTTCCTGGCCCTGGGCTCTTTCCTCTTGACCATATACCAGACTACAGCTCCAGGGGGACACCTAATCAGATGCAGGATATAGCTCGCAGCTCTGCCTCCTCTCTATTCTCTCTTCAAAAGTGATTATCCCTTCTGCTTCAGTAGCAGGGCTTTTTGTACTTTGACACTCAAGTGTTTAATGAATATTCTGCTGTGGCTGATTACCTAGTCCTGCCTTCTCACCTACATTTCTCCTAAAAGTAAAGCTTGTTCTAAACTCACAAGATCAGTAGAAGAAACCAAATTCAATCCTCAGCCCTAACTCCAGCAATATGCAGTGGTGACTTCGAGCAGAGGAATCTATTTTTCCCCCAGATTCAGATTGGCAGATCAAAGATACTGAGGAAACTAGGCTAGAATTCCAGAGGTCGCCCATTCGTGAACAAAAGTCCTCCAAATGGCTTTAGTGAAAAACTAATAGTACAGTCCAATACCTGTGATGACTTAGGTCAAACAATGCAACATCAGTACCAAATCTGTGTCTAAATTTCCAGGCCAACTATGCTACAGACTTTAATGTCACACAATCCTTTCAGTGATCCCATAGAAAGATCTTATGAATAACATTCCCTCCTTTCATTTTTTTTTCCGTGGTACTGGGGCTTCTGGAAACCCTTCTACCTCCAGGTTACACTCCCAGACCTATTTTTATACTTTTTTATTTGGGAACAGGCTCTCTTGAGCCAGTGCGGCTGGCTTTGAACCTGCGTGATCCTCCTGTCTCCGCCTCCCAAGCGCGGGGATTACAAGCGTGCACCACCATGCCCAGCTCCCTCCTTACATTTTAAACATGAAAAGGCCAAGCTTCAAAAGGGGAAGGACTTACCCAAGGGCCTTCTTGTAAGAGACTGAGCCAGAATTTAAGCTCATGATTCTGGGATTCTAAAGACCCCAAATTTTGTTAGTGTACTGAATCTTATCTGTTAGAAACCCAAATTAGTAAAACAGCCAACAGGAAATATACTTAGCACTGTGCTGTATGCTTTTTATGAACCAGTTCATCTATTCTGAACAAACAAACAAACAAACAAACACAAAAACCTTGGAAATGGTCATCACAGTTGTCATTCCTTTGTACAACTAAGAAAAATGAGTCATAAAGCAAGGTCAACAAGGATAAGATGGTGTTTAGAGCCAGACTGAAGCTCAAACCCAGATCTTTCTGACTTAGCATGGCTCATGGCTCCTGGGCCAGCAGCCCTCCATTGTCATGCAGATGAAAACATGGGGGCCGGGCTGGGAAAAGGGACAGGTCAGAGCCAGAGAAAGTGCTCCACTGGTTTTTATTGTTTCATACTCCAAGTCACCTCACAAAACTTGGAGGTGACTGTCTGATTTTTCTTTTAATATGCCATAATTTCTTTCAACCACTTACTTAATCATGCATGCATTGTTTGGTATTTTGCCATTTTCAAATAATCATATTTAATGATTAATATTGCAAATCATTTTGTAAATTGCCGCATTGCTATTATATGTCATAAGGAGATTCAGAGTGATGGCAACATATCTGCACACAGCATGTGATATGTTTCCCTCTGGGTCCTTCCCTGCTTCTCTCCCCCTTAGATAATCTTTACGTTGACACAGATAACTTGATAAATTGTTTTTCTAGCTCATTTTCTTTCCTTGTTCCTTGGAGGTCTGAGATCATTTTCTTACTGTTCTGTTGAGCATTTCCTCCCCCTGCTGAATCAGCCAGTTCTTGAAAAGTTCTCTGCTCAAGGTTCTCAGACAGGAGCCAAGTTTTGCTGTGTGCACACATCTGGTAAGGACCTGAGCACAGAGAACCAGACTTATAAAACCTTCCTTTCCTGAACCCACCCAAGACCTAGCCCGACTGTCCTGAGCAGCAGTCCCAGGTAAGATGAAGGGAAACGACAGCTTCTTTGTAATGTGTGTGTGTGTGTGTGTGTGTGTGTGTGTGTGTGTGTGTGTCTGTGTGTGTGTGTGCGCGCGCGCGCGCGCGCACATGCGTGAGTGCATGTGTGTCTATCTGTCTGTGTGTCCCAGAAGCCCCGAACTTACAATGCAATTTCAAGTCCTGGCAATGCCAATGACAAGGTGGACAATCTTGGGAAAGTCACTTAACCTTCTGATACTTCCTTTCAACTCCACAATAAGGATGGAGATTGGGTGGGAAGAATGAACGGAGATACACAAGAGCTGTGGGGAGCACAGTGGCTGGCCCACAGAAGGCGGTCAGTTCATAGTTGGGTGATGTGGTGGGGTGGGAAGGAGAGTGCAGAGCCAGAGGGCGAATAATTGAAAGAGAACTTCACTATGCAGAAGTTGGTTTACTCCCTGTCATTACGTTAAAATGTATATATGCACACACACACACACACACACACACACACACACACACACACACATTTAGATATGTATATGTTTAAGGAGGATCTTGGCTTTAGAATTTCTGGGAGTTGAGAATACCTTACCATTTACTGAGCCCTTATTGTGTCAAAATGATTTGTGGGCCTTATCTTCCCAATCTTTATGGGAAACTGGGAAGTAGGTGTTATTATTGTGTCCTTAAGTTTAGAAACATAAACAGTTAGTTCCCAAGACCACTCAGCTGGTAGGTGGTGGAGTCAAAGGTCAAACCCTGGCTCTGTATCTCTGAGATCCCCTAGTAGCACCCTGAGTATGTTACCTTGTTAAATAGCTTCTTGAGTCCGAAGTTTTATTTGTTTTGGTTGTTTGTTTGTTTGTTTGTTTGGGTGGTGAGGATTGAACCAGAGACATTCTACCTCTGAGCTACATCTCCAGCCCTATTTTATTTTTTACTTTTGAATCAGGATCTTGCTAAGTTGCTGGGCATTGCTAAATAGCTAAGGCTCGCCGCAAAGCTGCAATCCTCCTGTCTCAGCTTCTCAACTACTGGGATTAAAGGCATGTGCCACCTTTCAAAGTCCTGTGCACCTAAGCATATAGTTCTGAGCCCAGCCACCTCTAAAAGCCATAATGCAAAACTGCCTCAGAATGCACTTTAAAGTTGGCACAGTGGCAAAGGCCTATAATCCAAGAACTTTGGAGGCTGAGACAGAAGAATTACAGGTTTTAGGCAAGCCTCAACAACTTAGTGAGACCCCTAGAAACTTAGTGAGACCTAGTTTCAGAATAAAAATGAAAAGGGCTGAGGATATCTCTCAATGGCAGATGACCCCTGAGTTCAATTCCCAGTACCAAAAAAAATAAATAAATAAAAAAGAATGCACTTTAAATCACATCAAAAGATTGTTCTTTAAAAAACTATCTTGATAGGATGTCCTTAGACCATATGTTCTCAGAGGGTAGGAACTCCTTCAATCTAATAATATCTGATAATATCTAAAACCATACATGGCCAATCTACATTTGATATTTTAGAAAAGAAAAATATCATGCTGGGTACAGTGATGCACACCTGTAATCCCAGTACCTGGGAGGCTGAGACAGGAGGATTGTAGGTTTAAGTCCAACCTCAGCAATAGTAAGATCCTATTTCAAAATAAAAAAATAAAATAAAAAGGACTGAGTGTGTAGCTCAGACATAGAACACCTCTAGGTTCAATTCCCAATATAAGACAGGAAGGAAGGAAGGAAGGGAGGAAGGAAGGAAGGAAGGAAGGAAGGAAGGAAGGAAGGAAGGAAAGAAGGAAAGAAGGAAAGAAAGAAAAGGAAATCTTTATCTGTAGTCAGACATTCTATGAGCACACTTTTTTCTCTCCTCATTTTTCTGGATTATGACAAAAAAGGGAAGAATCTAACAATTTATTGAATACTTTCTGTGTCAAGCATTGTGAAGAAGAGATAGAGACTTCGATATACATATAGTAGAGATGTATTTATTGATATGTAGATATCATTATAGTTGTAGATAGTCATCCAAATAGCTACAGACGTGGATATAGTTCTAAACATAGACACAGAAATAGTTCTATCTATAAAGACATACAGTTAGACATAAACCATATCTATACATAGATGTATAGATATCTCTGACTTTTAGTGTTCTTGATGTTGTGAGATCACTTCCTATATATCTGTGCATATCAGTGCAGACATAGGACCCTGCAGTATCTATCTTCTGGAATCTATCCCCACTCCTTCTCTTTAGACCAGAAAATTAAGAAACCATTTCTTCAGGTCAGACAATCACTTAGAGTTTCCCCCATAGAGTGTGAATCACCCATAGCTCATATTTCTAGAGTACTTATCAGGGCTGAGTTGGTACTAAATGATTTGTGCAGGATATCATTCACCGGTCACCACAGCCCTAGGCCACAGCTGCTGCCAATTTTGTGTTTTAGGGGGAGCTTAAGAAAATCATTCGGTCCCTAAGGTGGCAGGTGGAGAGTGAAGGGGCTAGAATTGGAACCCATGTGTTAGATTCCCAGGCGCCAACTCTCTCTCCTCCACTGAGCACTACATTTGACCCTCTCACATGATGAAGATTAAGTTAGAATTGAAAACACATTTATGAAATGGTGCCAAAGCCATTGCTTCCTTATTTGATCAAGAGGGTACATTAGTTTAAAAGGGCTGCCGTGGGGCAAATTACTGAAGACTGAGTGACTTGGGAATTTATTTTCCACAGTTCCAGAGGCCGGAAGCCCAAGGCCAAGGTGGTTTATTCTGAGGCCTCTCCCCCTGGCTTATAGACGGCTATCTTTATATTCACATGGCGTTCTCTGTGTGTCTGTCTGGGTCCTAATCGCCTTTTTTTTATGAGAAAACCAGTCACATTGTATTAGGGTCTACCCTCAGGACTCAATTATTAATTTAATTGCCATTTTAAAGAATGTATTTCTAAATACAGTCACATTCAGCAGTACTGAGGAATGGAACTTCAGGATATGAATTTTGTGGGAACATAATCCAGCCCAAAGAGTGAAGTCAATTCATCCTTCCTCTCTCTCTCTCTCTCTCTCTCTCTCTCTCTCTCTCTCTCTCTCTCTCTCCCTCTCCCTCTCCCTCTCCCTCTCTCCCTCTCTCCCTCTCTCTTTCTCTCTCTCTCATTTCTCATTTTTTGGTCTTTATCCACTTATAAAGGGATTGTTGTGCTGCCTTTGGGGAAAATAGTGAGTTAATATTTAAGGAAGGCCCTGAAATCATACATAAACATGTGTAGAAAAATAATAACAGGGGTAGCGGTTGGGAAACAGACCAGTTGTAAAGCCCTTGCCCAGAATGTGTGAGCCACTAGGTTTGATCTCTATCATTGAAAAAGAAAAGAAAGAAGAAGAAAAATAGAAACTGGGTTTTTTTTTTAAATCACTTTAAATCAGCTCATACATGTGGAAGAAATTGTGCCAGTAACAAAAAGTAGTAGAATAGGTAGGCCTCTAGAACTTTTTCTGCTATTAAACTTGCCTTGAAACTTTGAGGAAATCTCTGCTCCTCCTGGGATGTTAGCCTAGATCAGGGATTTAAGGTTCAAATTTCAATAAGGGCTGGGGAGCTGCAGTGAGACCACAAAATATGGAGTGAGAACCATGTCAAATTGGAGAAATATTCCCACTTGAAATGAAGCAGACAGTTCTCAGCTCTAACCAGTTGGTGCCGGGTTGAAATAACAACCCAGTGTTGCTAGCCATGACTAGTTTTATTAATATATTCTATAAATCGATTTTAAGTATTATATTACCATTGAAACTGGCAAAGGTGTGGTTTGTGGTGTTCAAGTGTTTGAATCTCAAAACTGTTTGCCAAATGGCTTTCAGCCAACATTTTCAAGGACAAATCAAGTCATGGCACCTCATAGATAAGCAAAATTATTATTTGTCAATATTAAATAAAAGAAAACTAACAAGCCAGGCGTGGTGGCATATGCCTGGAATCCCAGTACTTAGGAGGCAGAGACAGGAAGATTACAAGTTCAAGACCAGCCTCAGCAACTAAGTGACTCTTTTTCTAGGGGAGGTACTGGGAATGGAACCCAAGGGCATTTTACCTCCAAGCTATTCTTTAGTTTAAAACAGGGTCTCAGCTGGGCGTGGTGGCGCACACTTGTAATCCCCACGCTTAGGAGGTAGAGCCAGGAGGATCACGCAGGTTTGAAGCCAACCTCACTGGCTTAAGAGACCCTGTTTCCAAATAAAATATAAAATAGGTCTGGGAGTGTAGCTCGAGAAGGGTTCCATCCCCAGTACCACCAAAAAACAAAACAAAACAAAAAATAAAATAAAATAAAACAGGGTCTCACTGAGTTTCAAAGGGCCTCACTAAGTAGCTGAGGCTGTCTGCAAACCCAGATCCTCCTGTCTCAGCCTCCCAAATGCTGGGCTTACAAGCATGCACCACCACGCCCGGCTAAGTGAGACTCTTAACATAGTGAGACCCTGTAATGTAGGTTGGAGGTAGAATGTCCCTGGGTTAAACTTCTAGTAACACACAAACACACACACACACACACACACACACACACACCAAAAAAGACAACTAACAAGTATTTATTCCATGAAGACCCTGTGTCCAGGGCTCATACCCTTCAATAAACTCCCTTCTACAATAAAATTAAAGACTGGAGTTGGAGTTCTCAAGAAGCCAACAATCTAGTTATCTAGTCATCCATTAGGACATCTTGATCCAGTCTGTAAAATAAAAAATTAATTCCCAGATATATGATCTCTCAAATAAAAGATTTTCTAAAGTGCTAAACAACAACAAAAACATTTTCATGGAAATTTTCTAGCTTAAGCCATTTTTCACAGTGAGATTCAAGAAGGACCCTAATAAATGAGAGTTTTGCCCCTGTGTTGGAGGCATTTGTCTGGGTCTGGAAGGACAAAGGGGTTTCACTGCATGCAGTAACTGATGGACTGGGGATGGCTGAGCAGGACCCTGTTCTAGGGGAAATGTTGCAGGCACATTCCAGTCTAGTAGAGAAGGTGCAGTGGTACTAGAAACATCCACCCTAAGTACTGGTGTTTATTTGTCAGAATCTATATAGTCTCTAGTGGCAGAACCTCAGTCTCAGTAAGAAGGAAATCGTTGGCTCACAGGAGGCAGGGAAGGATATTGATAGGAGGGTGACGGAAGTGGCTCAGGGACAGTAGAAACCAGGGACTTGAATGTCTCAGGACTCTTTCTACCCTTCATCGCCACATCTCTGCACATCAGCTTCATCCTCTCCACATGATAAGAGAGGGATTGTGATTGGCCCTACTTGGGTTAAAAAAAATCATAGAAAGCCAGGCGTGGTGGTGTGCACCTGTAATCCTAGTACTTAGGGGGCTGAGACGAGGGATTGCAGGTTTGAGAACAGCCTTGAAAATATAGTGAAATTCTCAGCAACCTAGTGAGACCCTGTATCAAAACAAACAAACAAATAAAATGGCTGGGGATGTAGCTCGGAGGTAGAATGCCCCTGGGTTCAATCTCCACTTCCACAAACATGTGCACACACACACACTCTCACACACCCCTCAACTCCAAACCAGTCAACCCTGAACCAATTGGGTTTAATCAGGGAATGGGATTGACCACTTCCATAGGAACCACAAGACTGAGTGTGGCAGGAAGAGAGGTCTCTAGAGTAAGTCTAGCCTGTGGTACAGAACCTCCTAAGGGGTCAGTTTCTACTACAAAAGGAATGGCTGGGCACACGGTTTCCATCCAGGGCTTACATCCAAGGGCGTGAAGGAGAAGACCCTCAGGAATGTGCGCCAGCCTCGTGTATTAGCCACGGCCCCTCCTTGGTACTCTGTGCCTTGTGCTCCCTCAGCTGGGAAGGTAAGTCCCCATCTAGATCACTAAGCTGTGCCCTCCTGATTCCAGAGAGCTGAAGCAAAGCGCTAATCTAGCGATGAAACAGGACATGCATCTTTTTTGTGGAAAAAGCTCCTCCCTCGTGGCCAGTCTGTAAGCCATCTCTTCCCAAAGCAGGTGGTGACTGAGTATCCTGCATCACTTCCTGAGGACTGTCTCACCATGCAGTGGCTGATGAGGTCCCGGGTCCTCTGGGGCATCCACAGATCCCTCCTTGGCCTCCGCCCTTCCCCTCAGCAGTGCCACTCCCAGCCTTCATCAGCAGTTGGTGCCCCAAGATGGAATGACCATGATACCCCCGAGGAATTTAACTTTGCAAGCTATGTGTTGGACTACTGGGCTCAAATGGAGAAGGTGAGGGCATCATGAAGGGTATGGGAACAGTGGTCACCTCACTGGCCTACTCTTGCTCTTATTAGGCTGAGAGACACAGAGAATCAAGGACGACTTCTTTCTTATTGGTGTACTGGGAGAAGCTTACACTTCAGGGTTCAGTTCCCAGCCTGGTTATTTCCTCACTTCTCTGAGCCTCAGTGGTTTCGTCTGTGAAATGGGGAATAAGCTTATTTTTTAAAAATTCACTTAAATAGCAGGTAAAAGTATCAGTGCTCCAAAATCACTATCAAGTGCAAGATTCCAACGACAAAGTCAGCAAGCGCACGTGCAGCTGAGTTCTCACCTGCGCCTGAGAGGACGGTGCATCTGACTGACATCCCCATCATCAAAATCGGGCTTGACTTTAGGCGATACCCAGAGGAGGGGCTAGGCCACCTGAAAGTGTCCATGAGCATCCAAAAGCACATTTACAAACTCCGCTGTCTTTCTTCGGTCCCCAAAGAGAAGTCAGGAATTGGATGGCTTCCCCTTGACCACACCGTACTAAACCAAGAAGGGGGTGGAGGCCAGAGAGAGCAAGAGCATCACAAAACCTACACTTTGGCCATAGAGTTTTCGAGTTTCCGACTTTTGCTTATCTGCTGCAGATCCCTGGCTGGTTTCTGGAGCTCCCAGAAAGATATTTTTTCAGTCCACTGTTCATATGACTTTCTATGGAGAAACGGGGGCCTAGAGTTTTTAAATCTGCTATCTTGCCATCTTAATCTTTAGAAGTACCTAAATTTTTTTCATCTAAAAGAGTTTGGCAATTAAGTTAACCTCTTTTATTTTGTTGCTATCATCATAATAATCACCATTATTATTATCAAGCACCCATGTATTTTACTCATTAAATAACTCATTTAGACTCAGGAGGCTGAAGTAGGATTGTAAGTTCAAGGACAGCATCCTGGGAAACTTAGACCCTACCTCAAAATAAAAAATAAAAAGGTCTGGCAATGTAGCTTCGTGGTGGAGAGCTTACCTAGCACGCAAGGGGCCTTAGGTTCAATCTCTAGCACCACAAAACAAATGAAAACCTCATTTAAACTTCACCAATTTCTAGCCAGTACTACTGTCCCCATTTCATATGAGAAAACTAAGGAATAGAGAGGGAACCTACTGTCGCAGTGAGACTAAGACAGTTACATAAATGACTAGAGTTTTAAATCTGCCATAGGACACAGAGATAACACAGTGTCCGGTGTGGAATGGAGGGAGGTGGCTACAGTAGGCCAGAAGCTGGCGGGGTCCTATCCTACCTCCTAATTTCTCTTGATTCTGTATAAATGTTTAAAACGGGACCTCAGTCCTTGAGCTGAACTCAGGCAATGGGATGATGTCAGGGATTGTCCTAAGAAGCGGCTGTTTTCTGTGAAGCAGGATGTAACACATAATATATGATCTTGGCCAGGAGGGAAAGAGAGGGTCAGAACCAGCGCTGTGGTGGGTGAACGGCCATGGAGATGAAGTGAAGTGGAGCTTCAGAGACTTGGCGGAATTAACCCGCCGCACAGCCAATGTCTTCACGCAGACCTGCGGCCTGCAGCAGGGCGATCGCCTGGCCTTGGTTCTGCCGCGGGTGCCCGAGTGGTGGCTGGTGACCACGGGCTGCATCCGAACAGGTCAGTCGCTCACAGGGGCCCCAGTGGACCTCCAGCTGCCCCCATGTGGGTCCTGGAGTGTTAGGTGCTATGTGTCCAGCCTGACATAATAACAGCTCAGAGGCTTCAGCCTGGGCTCCCACACTGGAACCACAGAGCTTGGCTCCTGGAATTAACATTCTGTCAGTTGGAGACAGAATGCCTTCTTTTTCCCCATCTTCTTTTGTTTTCTCATGCTCTCCACACTCGATCACAATGTCATAAATCAATCTCTCTCTGTCTGTCTCTTTATCACTTTGTCTCTCTCTCTCATCCAGACATGTACACATCCACACACACTTCCTCTAGCACAGTCTTAGACTTTCCACTTTTTAAGAGATTCATCAGTTGTCAACATTTTTCCATATTTGAGTGCACTTTCTCCATCTTCTGTCTGTCTCACAGACTCCTTTAAGAATCAGGTGGGAGCCAGCCGTGGTGGCGCACGCTTGTAATCCAGCATTTGGGAGGCTGAGACAGGAGGACCACGGTTTGTGGACAGCCTCAGCTACTTAGTGAAGCCCTCTGCAACTCAGTGAGATCTTGTTTCAAAATAAAGAATAAAAAATAGTGCTGGTGGGTAGCTCGGAGGTAGAATGCCCCAGGGTTTCATTCCAGTACCAGAAAAAAAAAAAAAAAGAATCAGTTGGGGATGTAGTGACGCCTATAAGAACCAGGTAAAACCTATGAACACAGAAGAGTTGAGTGCATCTACTAAAATCCAAGCTATTCTACTCACCTACCTGCAGTACAGTTTTCACATAAGCAACATAAAACCCAAATGGCATAATGACTTGACATGCATCTGTAGTAAAAGTTCCTCACCTGCTCCAATAATACCCTTTGGAGCCTTTTTGTTTCTTCAGATTCAATTGAGAATCGTGCATTGTATTTACCTGTCATGTCTCCTCAGTCTCCTTCAGTCTTGAATTCGTTCCCCAGCCTTTTCTGCATAACAATGGCATCTTTTAAGGGTTCATGCCAATTGTCTTACAGCAGATGCCTTATGTTTTGTATTTATGATGCTTTCTTCATGGTCGTATTGAGGTTAAACACGTTGGATCGCAATACAAGCAGGGCAGTGTGTGTCTTCCCCGGTGCGTCCCATCGGGGTGGGGATGGATCTGGCAGTGATAATCATGTCATTACTTGAGTAAGGCGCTCTCCACCAGACTTTTCTTAAAAATCATCCGTGTGAGATGGTATGAATGTCCTACTTGTCAACAATCTTTCACACTATGATTTGAGTATCCACTGATAATTTTTGACTGCTTTGAATGTTGTTATTGTGGCTTATATGGAAATCTCCCATTTGTATGGTACTCACTATGCTTATTAGAATTATTCTGTAGAGATCTACCTTCATATAGAATTACCTATTTTAATGGCCTATATATCTTTATATAATTTAGAATCAATATGAAACTCACAATTTATTTCGCTGAATCACCTCTCCCATTTTTTCGAGCATTTTGTACAAAACTCTATCATGCTCATATTCACACACACATTCATTCTCTCTCTCTCTCTCTCTCTCTCTCTCTCTCTCTCTCTCTTTCCTCTAACAAATAAAATATTTGACTAATTCTGCAAAGTCATATGGTATCAAGAATTAGCTGCACTGACAGAGGGGGTATAGAAGGGAAAACCATATCCTCTATAGAGCTAAGAAATGACACATGGGAAATCCAATACTTGAGCCAAGCCCTAGTGAGTACAGTTAAAGAGGATTAGGAGCAAAGAAAGCATTCTAAGGCATCGCCTATACAGAGGCTTAGCGTCAGGAGCAGAGTAAACAGAAGATGGCCATTTTGAAATAGAGAATACAGTTGTGGCAAAGGGTAATGTGAGGACAGGGAGCATAACATTTTCCTGGAGGGACAGCACAGGTATTAGAGCAGAGAAGAAAGGTGGAGGGGAGTCAGAGCTCTATGGAGCTTGGGCAGCAGGAAAACTCATGGAAGGCATTCAGTGTAAGGATGAGAATCCACAGAGGCAGACAAAGGTTCAGAATCACTGTTGGTGATGGAGACGGAAGAGAAGGTAGGCAAGTCCCAAGGACACTGTGGCTAGACTTGGAATGAGAGGAAGCAAGGAAACTCAAGTTGCCATCAGTGGACTGAAAGAGAGGTAAGTGAAAGGGGACGTATAGGGGGCCAAGGTGCAGTTCGTCCCGATGTCACGGACACTGTCCTCTTCACAACTATGTCCCCAAATCTAATAAACATTTGTGTAAAGCAATGTCTTCCTGTCCTCTGGATGGACCCATACGGAGTAGAAAGGTTAGGGTAGGGTTTGCAAATTTTAGTGTGCATAGGAATCCCTTTGAAATCTTGCTAAAACGTGGATTCTGGCTGAGGGTGTAAGATTCTGCATCCCAGGTGATGCTGATGTTGCTGGTCTGTGGACCACACTTTGCATAGAAAAACATTTGGGGGATTTTCCTGCACATGCTCCAGATAAGAAGTTCATGACTGTAAAAGCCAAACTGAAACAAGTGGTTCCTTTTTTGTCTCCAGGGATTGTCTTCATTCCTGGGACCACTCAGTTGAAAGCCAAGGACATTCTCTACCGACTACAAATGTCTAAAGCCAAGGCTATCGTGACCATAGACACCCTTGTTCCAGAGGTGGACTCTGTGGCTTCTGAGTGCCCTGACCTGAAAACCAGACTCCTGGTATCGGATCACAAACATAAAGGGTGGCTGAACTTCTGGTCACTGATTAAGTGAGTTTCTAGCCTGATGAATACGGCATCTGGATATGGAACGGTGGGAAGAGTGTATCCACTTGCAGGTGCTGGGAGATGAGCAGCCAGTGGTATGAAGCTCAAAACATTAGACACCAGAAACTTTCTCTTCCCAGTGATATCGGTGGTTT
Organism: Muscardinus avellanarius; assembly: GCF_963383645.1. Taxonomy (NCBI): domain Eukaryota; kingdom Metazoa; phylum Chordata; class Mammalia; order Rodentia; family Gliridae; genus Muscardinus; species Muscardinus avellanarius. The sequence continues at coordinate 96,989,624 of NC_137796.1, read as the reverse complement.
GCTGTGGATTCTGGGCTACTTACTTCCCCTCTCTGAGTCTTGCTTGCTTTCTTTATCTGTGAAATAAGGAGGTTGAACTATCCTCTTATTAAAGTACAGTTATCCTGGGACTGTGCCAAGAAGAGAGATGTAAAGTCAGAGGGGACTTATGTTACATGTTTCTCATAGGTAGAAGATCCAAACGCTTATTTTTATATGAAAGTGTGTATAAGAAGAATTCCATTAAAAGATGAAAATGAATTTTTTTAAGGTGAAGCTTGTGACTTCAAGACAAATTAGGTCACCAGCTCTGGCTGACCTGTGGCTTCAAGAGGAAACACTTGCATCCGCCAGAGGCTGGGTGCCCGTAGGGACCTCTTCCTGGGAATATTAGGGAAGAGTTGGGGGTAAGAAAGATGCCTTTCCCCTCAAGCATGTCCACATATCTTACATCACACACACAAAACATGCTGGGTTTGTATCTTTGGAAAAACAAGCTCCTTTCTTCTTTTCTTCCTTCCTTACTTTTTTTTTTTGTGTGTGTGTGGTACTTGAACCCAGAGTTAAACCCATTCTACCTCTGAGTTACACCCATAGCCTGATTTTATTTTTTATTTGGAAATAAAATCTCGCTATGTTGTTAATCCTTGCTAAGTTGCTGGGGCTGGCTTTGAACCTGTAATCTTCTTGTCTCAGCCTCCCAAATACTGGGATTTACAGGCGTGCAGCACCACACCTGGATTAAAGTTCTTTATTTTAACCCCAAAAGGCAAACATTGCAGCAGAGTTACATCATATGCGAATGTCAGATAACTAAATGACAACCACTTACAGTTAAGAAAACTCTTGGAAAAATCACTCAAATTGCCCAGTCAGTATGGTACCATTTCTCAGTAACACCAACAGAGCCAATGTTCCTTCCCACATTGAGATCATTTGCAATTTTCTTTTAACACTGTAGAAAACTTGTATTTACAATCAGACTAGGTCCAAGACCACTGAGAATTAAACAGACTGAAAGAAACACAGATTCTACCAGCCAGCTCAGGCCCATTGAACGCAGTGATTATATACAATTCTTCAACGCTCCCTCCCCACCCCCTTCTCTTCTCCACTCCTCAACAGCAGAGGCATGGAGTTAAAGTCCTGTAAAACTAGTTTGTAGTATATAACAAGCTCAGCCATGTAGCTACAAGCAGATACGGTTCAGATTGCCTGCGTTTGAATCTTGCCCTTCTTTGCTATATACTGGTTGTATGTCTTCAAGCGAGTTACTTTACCTCTCTCAGCTCCGGCTTCCTTATCTGCAAAATGAGCAGACATATCAGTGCTAACCTCCCAGGGTTGTTCTGAGGATACAGAAGTTCCTTTTTCTCTACCTAGAGCACCACCTGGAACATAGCAAGTGCTATTTAAGTGTTTGTTAATTTTTTATCCACTATATTTTCCCCATTTTTCTTTCTTTCCTTTTAATTGATGCATTATAGTCATATATCTTAATGGAGTACAAGATGGTAGAGGCATACATGTACACATCACTTACTTAGTCCTTTCCCACTTCCCATCCCATTCCCTCTCCCCTCCCTCCTTCTCTTTGATGTTTGGGAATGTACATTATATACATCAGGGAATTTCCCTCTCCCCCCTCCCATCTCCCTCAGCTAGGTCACTTTATTTGCTCATTTATGGTTTCTCCTTCTTTGTCTGGAGTTCCTCCTACGATCCTTTTCTCCCTAGCATCCACATATTAGGGCAAGCCTCTGATTTTTTTACCTGTGTGACTGACTAATCTCACTTAGCATAATGTTCTCTAGTTCCATCTAATTCCCTACAAATGACATAATTTTGTTCTTTACGGCTGAGTAAAATTCCATCGTGTACATTCCCATAGTTGTGTGGTCCACTCATCTGCACTTGTCCTAACACACCCGCGCTGTCAGTTTGATGCCTGACCTTGGAGAGCCAGTTTTCCCTCCAGGGTCACAAAACCCCCAGGTCCTGTCTCTGTGCCTCGTGTTGATTCTTCTGCTTTCCTTCGCGGATGGAAAACCAGCAAGCATGGCTTTCCTCTTTTCATCTTGAATCTCTCTGCAGATCAGCCTCGCCCCACCACACCTGCATTAAGTCACAGACTAAGGATCCGATGGTCATATTCTTCACCAGTGGGACCACTGGTCTCCCCAAGATGGCGAAGCACAGTCATGGACTTGCCTTGCGGTCCTGCCTCCCTTCCAGGTAGGAGGAGGGCTCCCACCTCCAGGCCGGGTCCCTGATGTGGGCAGCAGGGGCTGGAGCTAAAGAGAAGTGTCCCTTTCCGTCTCTCCCTTCTGTTCTCTGGTTTAGACCTGTGAGGGTCTAAGAGGCAAAGGTCTGGAATCCTCAATGTTTGTTGACAGAATAACAAAGGAGGCCCTTTTGGCTCCTACTTAGGCACCTTTGTGGGAGGTGTGGAGGAAGTGTGGGTGGAGGGCAGGCTTCTGTAACCCACATAAACGATCAGCATTGTTTCCCTGACAGTGGCTCCCACAGCTAGGTAGGGGAGACAGAATGTCCTAGCCCTATAACCTGACACAAGAGAGCTCCTCCTATTCTCTATTTTGGGCAAATCAGACTTGGTATTTCCCAGTCATGAAGTTCTAGGGATGAAAATACCTACAACTGAGCTACATCCAGTTCTGAGCCCCTGACCTTGAACCAAGAACACACGGAGAAGAGCTCAAGCCTTGGGTTAAACATTTAATCTGTTTGGAACCAATTCTCTCTGACCCTTTCCCTCCCTTTCTCCAACAAGTACTCTTCACACCAGACCACAGTGTTATCTATTTTCTAACTTAATAACCAGAACAAGGGGCGGAGACAACTCCTTGTAGTTAGTGCTAATGTTAACCCTTGAACAGCAAGACCCCTAGAGGTGAGAGAAGAGAAGGCTTTCAGTGCATTTGGGATAAATGCAGGAGCACCAGGATATAATAAGTAGCATTCATAAAACTCCAGAGACTTGAGACTAGTGTTCAGGGTATAGGGTGAAGGATCAAGACCAGCCAGCGGAAAGCGGTGGAAAATGGAGCCGGGCCCAGATCATGCAGGGTCTTAGGGCCTTGGTGTAGAGTTTGGACCTTATTAAGAAGACAGTGGGAAGGTTGTGAAAGATTTTTAGGAAGAGAGAGAGATGAGTTCAGATTTTTGTTTTGAAAAAGTCACCATGCTTAGAAGACCCCTAGCTGGTGATTTCCTGTGGTGTGATGGGGTGAGGGGGTGTAGAGGGCTTACCAAACCCTCCCTGATAGTGCTAAAGCTCCTCAAAGCCATCTCCTGCCGAGGGGAGCTTTGTGCTTCCCAAGAACCTGGGCACATAGAGGTCTCTCAGGAGCAGCAGCGGGAGGGCAGATAGGCGGGAAGCCTTCTCCACTGTGCCTTCCCATTGTTACCCTTTGGCTAATGGCTTCCAGTCCCTAGCCAAGGTGGAAGATTAAGTTTATTCTCTCATTCTACCCCCCAAAAAGTAATTAAAATAGTGAAAAGCCCGGCCCAAACCCCTCTAAAGCCAAAGAATGAATAAGAAAATTTATTGGCTCATGAACCAGAACATCTAGGGCTTAGCTTTAGACATAGCTGGAAAGACTCCACACTGAGTTTTTACCTCTCTCTCTCTCTTTCTATTCTATTCTATTCTATTCTATTCTATTCTATTCTATTCTCTTCCCTTCCCTTCCCTCCTCCTCCTCTTCCTCCTCCTCCTCCTCCTCCTCCTCTTCTTCTTCTTCTTCTTCTTCTTCTTCCTCTCTCTCTCTCTCTCTCTCTCTCTCTCTCTCTCCCTGTCTCCTCTCTTTCTGAGACATTGATGCCATTCTCAAAAAGGCTCAATCCTCCTTGTCCAAAAATGCCTCCCAGTATCACCTAGGGCTACATCAGTAACAAACTCAGATCCAGCAAGAGAGTGTTGTCTTATTTTCCTACCCAAGGCCATAAAGATTGTTAGCATTGAACTAGCTTCACTACGGTGTGATCAGGAAATGTGATTTGGTAGCACCCCTATGGGACCTGTGGCAGGGTGCTCTGAGGCCCCACAGGAATCCCATTGAGCCAAGAGAGTGACGGGGCGACTCCCTAGCTGACAACCAGCTTCCCCAGCCCTTGGCCGTCTTCTCTGTGATGGTGAAGCTGAGGCCCCTGCATTTTGGAGTTAGCAGGAAAGTACTGGCGCTGAAGCCATCCGATGTGTTCTGGTGCCTGTCAGACCCAGGCTGGATTCTGGCTGCCGTGGGATGCCTATTTGAACCTTGGACAGCAGGGTCTACACTTTTCATCCACCACATGCCCCAGTTTGATCCCAAGGTCATTGTAGAGGTAAGAAGGCCAACCTTCCAGAAAGAAAAAAAAAATCCCAGAAGAAACCAGTGTTTCAAGGCCAGATATTTCTCTGCTGAGAAATGTTTTCTTAAGCAAAGACACCCACATGCTTAAGATGGCCCTGGTTCCGGGATTCTCACCGCATGGGATGCTGAATCAGGGTTACTGGATCAAAATCACATCATAGTGTAACCTGAAAGAAAAAGCATATTTCTGGGCTATTTCGCAGACCCATAGATCAGATTTTGTGGGTGTGAAAGTCAGAAAAGATATGCATTTTGAGAAAGTAAAGCAGCCACATAAAGCCCAAGTATCCTGGGTCCTGGATCCTGGCTCTGCTAGGGCCAGGTAGCTGGTGTGTGTGTGTGTGTGTGTGTGTGTGTGTGTGTGTGTGTGTGTATTATTCATCATAATAAAGTATGTAAAAGTAAACCCTTGCGATATCATAGACTTAACTTCTTATCCCACCTTTTAAATTAACTAGCAAGTTACTTACCAGCCAGAGCTTCAGTTTCCTTTTCTGTAAAATGAGATTTTTCATAGTTACAATGGCACAAAATTATTAGAAATATTTTTGAACAGTTTTGCCTATGTAAGATGATACAGGCAAAATGTGAAAGGGCTCGGCCCTGAGACTGGCACATCGAAAACACTCCTCACATGGCCACGGAGACAGCTGCTGTTTTTATGTTGTGAGCACATGATAATGAAGTGGACGTCATCTGCAGGACTTCACCTCTCTCTGTGTAGGTCACTCATCAGGAAATTCACTCACACCGTCCACCTCAGAGTCAGACCTGACCCTTCACATTACAAGGTCCACCCTCCTCCCCCACGGCAGCTGCTGAGTTTGCCCTTTCTCCTTGTGGTAGGAGCCTGTGTATTGCTCTCCTTCCCTCCCTATATTTCTTTCTCTCTTCCTTCCTTCTTCCCTTCCTCCTTTAATCCCTCCCTCCTTTCTTTCTTTCTTCCTCTGAGCTACATCCCCAGCCCTATTTAACTTTTAACTTTTAATTTTTTTTTTTTGAAACTGGGTCTTGCTATGTTGCTAAGAGCCTTGTTAAGTTGCTGAGGCCAGCTTCAAACCTGTGATTCTGGCCGAGCATGGTGGCGCATGCTTGTAATCCCCACGCTTGGGAGGCGGAGACAGGAGGATCACGCTGGTTCAGAGCCAGCCTTGCTGGCTTAAGAGACCCTGTTTCCAAATACAAAAATATAAAATAGGTCTGGGAGTGTAGCCTGGAGGTAGACGGGCTTCCAGGAACCCCAGTACCACCAACCAACCAATCAACAAACAAACAAACCTGTGATTCTCCTGCCTCAGCCTCCCAAGTAGTAGAATTACAGGCCTGTGCAACTGTGCCCTGCTTCTGTATTTTCAATTTATCTTGTCACTAGCTTCTCTCCTTCGGCCCATATACATACAAAATCCTCTGGTCTCCGCCTCCCAAATGCTGGGATTACTAGCATGTGCCACCATGCCCAGCAAGCCTGAATAATTTTTAATCTCACTCTCTGTCCCCACACACCATCCCCTCCTGCCCCACCGCCACTGTCCACCGCACCACGTCCCGCACCTGAGACTCACAGCTTGCGTGAGCAACCCTGGCTCCACCCGGCCAAGATCTTCCTCTACTGTTAGGGCTGTTCCTAAAGTCTTCAGGTATCTTAAGCCTGAATTTGTGTGTGTGTGTGTGTGTGTGTGTGTGTGTGTGTGTGTGTGTGTGGTACTTGGAATGGAACCCAGGGGCATTCTATCTCTGAGCTACACCCTCAGCCCTATTTTTTAGTCTTTTAAATTTTTTTTTTGAAACAAGGTCTCCTTGAGTTGTGAAGAGCCTCACTAAGTAGCTCAGGCTGTCTGTGAACCGCAATCCTCCAGTCTCCTCCTCCCAAATGCTGGGATTACTAGCATGCGCCACCATGCTCAGCAAGCCAGAATAATTTTTAAAAGTATTTTTATCTGCTAATTTACCAAACACCTGGCATTTCAAAGTTTATTTTTTTTGTTTCCAACTTACTACAGTTGTGATTTTTAATAATAAGATGTTTAATCAATGTACTGTTTTAGTTCCTACTACTGAAGATGGGAGACAAGGACTCAAACAAAATAATTTGCAGCTCATATTTTTTTTTCCTTTGCGGTATTGGGGGGTTGAAACCAGGGGCATTCTACCTCCAAGTACACCCCTGACCCTATTTTTTATTCTTTATTTTGAGATAGGGTCTCACTAAGTTGCAGAGGGCCTCACTAAGCAGCTGAGGCCGGCTGCAAACCTGTGATCCTCCTGTCCCAGCCTCCCAGATATTGGGATGACAGGCGTGGGCCACTGCACCCTGCTGCTCCTCATCTTCACCAAAGCAAATAGTCCCTCCATTTCCTCTCTGCTACCTCACTCAACTCAGGCCGGCTTGCCAGATCTGTTGGAAGAAATTCCTGTGCCTGCTCTATAAGCTTTCTACAAGCTGCAAAGCAGGCAGATGAGTGCAGAATGACAAATTGGATGGTAATACCACAGCCCACGTGTGGTAAGAACCTACCAAGCACCAAGCTCTGGGAGAACTCTTGACACCAAAGGCCTGTAATGCTCACCTACTGTCAGGGGTCCCTCGCTCTCAGTGGCAGAAACCCTCTTCAAAATAGCTGAACAGAAAAGCAAATTGAGCCACTCTTCTGACTTAGGAGATTACGTCTTGATGAGCCCATTGTAAACGGAAAATCTCATAAGCTGAAAAGGCATTTTATACTCCTAACCTACTAAACATCGGAGCTCAGCACCTCAGCCCACAAGCTCAGGGAAAAATCAAAAGCCAAAATTCCACATGCGGTTGCCACCTAATGTGTCTGTCTTATTTTTCTCACCACTGTAAAGTTAAAATAGCCTAAGTCCAGCCATCTTAAGTCGGAGACCATCCAGGTATGGGAAAAGAACTTTAGGACATCTCATGATCATGGAAAACAAGAAAAGCAGCTGGGTGTGGTCAGAAAGACCCCAGGAACCGAGGCATCTCTGAGCCTCTTCTGCTCTTCTCTGCATACCTCCTCCCTTCTTCCCGTTTGTAGACCTGCTTTTTCGTCTTCATGTGCACAGAGCTGAGCAGGACGGTCACAGTAGTGCAGAGCTGGTTTCCCCCTTTCCAGCATCAGATGGACTGGACGCTGAGTGGTCCAGCCTAACGTCCTTGGCTGTCACCCAGCCGCCCACCTACCCCGTGTGCCAGAGTGAGGTTACAGAGGCTTGCAGGCCTGAGGAGGGGCGTGAGGGTGTAGAAGGGCACCTTGGGGTGGGAGGAGTGGGTGCGGTGAGGGGATAACTAATACTTGCAGAGGCTACACATGTGAGCTATCGCACAGGTAGAAGCCAGAGATTCCAAGATGACTGGGTCCAGGAAGAGGGGGCCTGATAGTGGATCCAGCATGTCTCCAGGGTGCCCATTATGCCTCCTCATGGTTCTCCATGGGAGATGCGGATAGTCCCACTTTACAGATAAGGACACAGAATTGCAAAGAAATTAGGGAAGGGGCTTAAATTCAGAGCAGGCAGACTCCAAACCCACGTTCTCTCATTCTCTTAGCCTATCTCCACCCTGATCTGCCATCTCTAATGAAAAATGATGAATCCCATGCCTTTTAGAGCCTAAATTATCTGGTTCCAACTAACCTCCATCTTCCTGAACTTTCCTCTTGTCTAAATAAGTGACAGCATTTGACTTGATCAAAATAGGTCTTTAGCTCCCGAGACTCTGCTTCCTGGCACTCCTGTCTTCACGAGCCTCCCCATTGCTCTGCCTGCAGATACTGTGTCCCTACTCTGTCAATGTCCCTACTGAACACCACCTCTGCTCTGAAATCCCCTGGGCACCCAACTAGAAGGACTGTTTCCCTCCGTATGTTCTTACCAAATTTAATCTCTATCTCTGCTGTGAGCTACCAACTTCTGCCCTATTAGATTTCTATCCAGTTTCCTTAGTATCAGAAAGATCTGCAACCTTATTTCACTTTTTTTGTATTCCCCCCGACAGTACTTCACTTGTACTGTATATGAAATTTTTGCCCAATATACATATATTGAAAGAATTAAATGTTAAATGAGCTCCTCTCGAGGGGGAGATCAGAACTAAACTGCTATTGATTGGCTGATATTCTTAACCTGAACTATAAAAATAAAATTTCTATTCTCCTCCCTTTCCAGGTGTTTTTCAAATATCCCATCACCCAATTCCTTGCTGCACCAGCCATATACCGAATGATTCTACAGGGGAAATTCACTAAGTATGTAGAAGTGGCCGGTAATAACGAATGTTGGATAGAATTTTAAGAAATCTGATGCTTCATGGTTTGACTGACTTTTCCCTTGGTTCTTTGAGGGTGGTGTGTGTGTATATGTGTGTGTATAAATGTTGACGTGATAACTATCAATCAGTCCTAGTTGAATGCATGACTCAGAAACATAAGAGAAACACTCAATGAGCCTTGCATTATTGTGAGTTTATTCAAATGTTTGTTTAGTTTTGTTTTGTAGTATTGGGGATCAAACCCGGACGCATTCTACCTATGAGTTTTATGCCCTTGGACCTTTTTATTTTTTTATTTGGAAATAGAGTTTTCTTGCTAGGTTGCTAAAAGTTTCACTATTGCTGAGGCTGGTCATGAACCTGTGATCCTCCTGTCAAGTACTGGGATTATAGATGTGTGTCATCATGCCTGGCTCAAATGTTTTCATTATGAAATAACAAACATATAGAGAAAATGCATAATGTAGAGATTTACAGGTTAACAATATGTTGGGGAAAAGGCCTATGTAATCGCTCACCTAAGTCACAAAAATAGAACATTATCAGCACAACAGAGACCTCACATGCCTCCTCATCTTTCCTAAAGGAAATTGCTCTCAATTTTTATGTTGTTTCCTTCCTTACTTTCTTTTATTATCTAGCTAGTAAAGGCAATATTCCAGAACAAATAATTTCATTTTACATGCTTTTTGAGCTTTAACATGTATGATTATATATTTTCTATTATTTCTTCTGCTTTCAACATCATGTTTCTAAGATGTGTCCATGTTGTTACATATTACTATAGCTTGTGTTCATTGGTATATAATATTCTATTTTATAAAAAATACTGTAATTTTTTTTTATCAGTCCTACTCTTATTGAAGGCATGTATAGTTTTCACCTGGGAGCCGCTGATAGTTGGTGCTGCACTGAACTCTGGTGACATGCCCTGATGCATACAAGCATGTTTTCTGAAAGGCTCTTCTAGAATAATTACTAGGTAACACTGACACTACATACTATTTTCCAAAATATTAAATGGGTTTATGCTCCCACTAGAAAGATCGGAGAGTATACTTTTTTTTTTATTTTTGCAGTACTGGTGTTGAAACCCAGGGTCATTCTACCTTTGAGCTACCCCTAGCCCTATTTTTTATTCTTTACTTTGAAACAGGGTTTCACTAAGTTTCAAAGGGCCTCACAAAGTAGCTTAGGGTTGTCCTCGAACCACAATCCTCCTGATTCAGCCTCCCCAATGCTGGGATTACAAGCCTGTGCCACCACACCCAGCTCAGGGAGTATCCACTGTTCTAAATCCTTGCCAATATTTATATTATCTAAGTTAAATTTTAGAAATCTTATAGATGCTAGTGGCATTATCATACCACAGTTTTATTTTTAATTTTTCTGTTTTATAGTTAATCTAATTAATGAAAAACCTGCTCTTTGAACCTCATGGACACTTGTGGGTCTTTTGAGCTCTGGAAAAGCTGATTCCAAAGTCAGAGCTAACCGATTTTAGATGTAAGAGTTAAACTGTCAAGGAATTTAATGTACAACTTGACTTCATTCTTAAAGCCTCAATCAGCTGGACTGTTTCCATCTGTATTTCAAAGTTCATATTTCCGTTAATTTTTCCAACATCTCTCAGCTGATGGCCTTTGTCTATACTCCCCAAATTTCACCAGTCCATAATTACTGACTCCACCCAAGAATATGTCCATTGCGTGTATACTGGGCAAAGCTCCAGCAGGAGGAAGCAGGTCCGTGGCACCAGCTCTCCTGTGAATCTCTTTTGACTGGCCATCTCTTCTCGTGACCGAGAAAGGCCAAGGAGAGTGGCAAGTGGTCAACATGTTGCTACTTGTGGCATTCCCCACAGTGGCCAGGCTCCACACCACTTGGAACAGACCCCAATCACTCCCCCCAATTTCTTTAGGGAATCCAGTCATTATTTTGTGATTGACTTTGCATCCATTAGAGACACTTCATGGGGGAGAATGGAGGAGAGAGTATCTCACACAGTGAACCTAGTAAACTAGGATAAATACCCACATCAGACTTATCTCTTCTCCCTGAAATTCTTTCTGAACTTCTGTCTTCTCTGAATTTCTGATTTCTCTGACACTGTCTTTTGATACACTCAGCCCAATCTGCCTTGATGTACTGAGCAAATCATTTCCAAATCCTAATTTCCATTTCCCACTCAAACATATTCTTCAGTTAGAATAATCAGAAGGCACAGCTTCTATTATCACCTGGCATGTCCCTCGGCGTCTTCCCTCTCACCTATCTGTGGTGTGTGTGAGTGTGCACGTGTGCGTGTGTTATTGGGGATTGAACCCAGAGGCATTCTACCTCTGAGTTACACTCCTACCCTATTTTATTTTATGTTTTGAACCTCTCTCTAAGTTGCTGACGTTCTCCCTAAATTGCCAAGGCTGGCCTCAAAACTATAATCCTCCTGTCTCAGCCTCCTGGGTACTGGAATGACACATGTGCACCACTGAAGAGTGCCCTTTATGGTTTACACAAAGATTCCTCTTAGCCACATAGAATGGTTCCCTAAGATGTGTTCCGATAAATATACTTTTCTCTCTCTTGTTATATCAACATCCAAATCGAATCCCAACTTCCCAGATTCAACCCAATAACCTCATATTCCCTGCCAGACAGTTAACAGGTACCGATGGGGAAAGAGTAACAGACACTTGGCCCTGGCCATCAGTAAAATGATCAGAAGTTAACCAGGAAGTGAGAAAACAGAAAGACAGATGATCCAGATGGAGTGTGACCTGACTCGTGGGCCGTGGGACAGAGCGTCTGAGGCCTGACACAGTTTTCTGTCTCTAAGTCTCAGGTTCCCCACGCTGAATCACTGCATTACTGGTGGGGAGACCCTGCTGCCCGAGGAGCATGAGCAGTGGAGAAGACAGACGGGCCTCCTGGTTCATGAGCTCTATGGACAGTCAGAAACGGTAGGTGGGCAGGTCCCTTCTGGGCCATTCTCTGTCACCGAGCTTAGCAGATATACTGAGTCTCATTATGTATCATGCTGAGGCCCTACTGTGTGCACAGCATTGCTCAAAGCCCATAGGAGGCTCTGGGGTTTAAAATTAATTTGTCCTCAAATCAATTTTCAGGAGAAAAATTCAGTTTACCCATTCATCAAGAAACCAAGCTGAGCCAGGTGTGATGGCACATGCTTGCAATCCCAGAACTTGGGAGGCTGAGACAGGAGGATTGCAGGTTTGCAGCCAGTCTCAGCAATGTACTGAGGAGACGCTCAGCGACTTAGAACCTGTTTTAAAGTAAAAAAATTTTAAAAAAGGGATGGAGGTGTAGCTGAGAGGTAAAATACCTCTGGGTTCAATCCCCAGTAGTATAAGAGAGAGAGAGAGAGAGAGAGAGAGAGAGAGAGAGAGAGAGAGAGAGGAGGAAAGGAGGGAACCAATCTGCTAAAAAAAAAAAAAAAAACTGTTGGACCAAGGCCTAATATGGGTTCTTAGGACATTTTGCCACTTAACCTGTGATCATTAACTCAGGCAAACACAAAGGTGTTGGGACAGGAGGATCTATCTATCCGGCAATATGGAGACCACTGCCAACAGGTCATCATGCTAACTCTCCATCTCTTCCTGGGTGGCCATGTGCAGAGCAGGCAGACTGGGTGGTGAAACACCAGCAGGAGTTGCGGGGTGGGCACAGACTTTCTGTATATGTGGAACACACAGATCCACTCAGAGTTACCCAAGTGTCAGTGAGCCACCAGGTGGGCAGAGGATTTAAACACGGTGCAAGACTTGAAGCTCAAGGGTTTTTAACCAGAGACAGTGTAGGTAGGTACCTCTCTTCCAGCACATTCTCAACCCATTTCTGATGTTTCACAGAGCTACTCAACCCCTCTCCATTATTCCTCTAGCCAACAGAGGGATGATTGCCATCTCAGGCTCTGTAACAAACTGATGATTTTAATTCCCATCCATAACTTGTCTGACTTTTTTTTCTTTCATCATTTAATTGGTTTGCTTCCAGACCCAAGAAAATGTCAAGACACTGGGCCTGATGTTGAATGGCTCACAGTTTATATTCAGACAAGGAAGAGGGTGGGGAGAATATGTTCCATCCATGAATCCAGTCCCTAGGCATCAATGCTTTGCAAAAATAGGTGGGAATTTCATCCTAAGATCAGTTTCCCACCTGTTCACTCCTCAACACAGCAGTTTTCCCTCTCTCTCTCTCTCTCTCTCTCTCTCTCTCTCTCTCTCTCTCTCTCTCTCTCACACACACACACACACACACACACACACACACACACAGAGTTCCTCTCCCAGGAACTCAGTTCAAGTCTCAGCTCTGTCTATCAGTAGGCTTCTTCAAGACCATGGGCTGTCAGTCAACCTTTCTGGGTCTCAGTTTTCCCCTCTGTAAAATGGAAATTAGAGTGCCAGTGTTTCTGGATTGTGATTAAGGTAACCCAACGTACCAAACTCTGGCCACAGAGCTCAGCCATTGCACCTGCTCGCACCGAAGCCACCCAAGTCGCTAGTGTTTTTATTGTGCCAGAATTTTGGAGCACAGAAGTGATGGGAAATGCTCCGTTCTTGGGATATTTGTTGTTTACCAAGGAAATAGTCAAGCAAAACTAACAACAGTGATTTGGGGGCTATCAGAGAAATACTCTATGGAGAAAACATTGCTAAGGAGAATGTTCCACTGTCTTTTCTTGGGGCCGGGTCATAGCTGGTAGCAGTTACTAAACATCCAATGTACAACCCACACTGTAGTTTCCCATACACCTGCAAGTACCATGGGATTGGAGCGTGACAGTTATTCCACTTTGACAGAGAAGGAAATCAAGAGGTGTTCATTAGCATAGTGAGTGCACTGCGGTCTGACTTTAAAGCTCACTGCTATACATGATACTGAGAGAACTGTAAAGGGGAAATCAAACTTACCTGGAGGAGGAATGAATGGAGGCTGGCAGCACTCGCAGGGCATAGCACAGTCTGTCGAATCTCAACTTGGGATCTCCATGAGGAGTCGAGGCAGGAATTCCATCACCACTCAGTAGTAAATGTTCATTAAATGGTCTCAAGGCCTTCTCCTGGCAAACTGGCACATGCTTGGCAGGTGGAAGGCATCCCATGCTCACATGACATGCCACAGTCTTGGGTTTACCCACTGGCTCTTTCCCTTGTCTTCCTCACTGGGCTCTGTCAACCCAGTACAAATCTCGCCCTCTCTGGGCGCAGGGGACAGAGTTGGGTCAATGCCTTGAGCCTAGAATCCTAGCCTTCTAGTTTTGCCACAAGGGCTCTCTGTGCACCATTAAATGACAACCATGAGTGTGTGTGTGGAGGGGCATATAATTTTTTTTGGTACTGAGTATTGAATCCAGGGACAGCCTACCTTCACACTGCACCTCCAGCCTTTGTTATTTTTTGTTTTGAAACAGGTTGCTGAAAGTCTTGCTAAGTTGCTGAAGCTGAAGCTGTTCTCAAACCTATAATCCTCCTGCCTCAGCCTCCCAAGTACTAGATTATAGGCGTACACCACCACACCTAGCATATGTATGATTCTTGCTGCTGTGTGATCAGCCTGGCCTCTGGCCATCTTCACTCCTCTTTCTTCTGTGAACAGGGATTGGCATGCGGTCTCTCCCGGGGAATGAACAGCAAGCTGGGTTCCATGGGGAAAGCCGTCCCGCCCTTTGACATCCAGGTCTGGTCCTAAGGGTATTGGCAGGGAGAGTTAGGGCTCAGCAGGGGTAGGATCTTGTGTGACAGGTGGCAGAAGCAGCCGCACTTCCCCATCCCAGTCGACCTTTCTCTTTTCTTTCTATTTTTCTCCACCTTCCTATGGAGGCTTTGGATGAGAGCTTCCTTACTGTGGGCATGAATGCAGCTCACCCTGGCTGCATAGACATTTGATACAATGAAAGGGAAAGGGGAGCTTCGGGTAATGCTGAAAGCATTCTCTACCAACTGGTGCCTTTTGTTTTTCCTGATCAATCTTTTGAAGACACATGGGTAATGTCTACATACCCATGAAACAATTAATCCCTTGCCTAAGGATTCATGCTCTCTGGTTTCAAAGACTTTTGATAGTTTTATTCTGTTTTCAGGGTCAGTTTCTCCATAATTATCCCAGTTTTTCCCTTCTGAGGTCCCATGAATGAGCCAGGCAGTGCACAGGTGGGGCAGAGGGCTGGGGGAGTCTTGCGTGGTGGGACTCACAGGCCCCTTACTCCAGATCATCGATGACAACGGCAATGTCCTGCCACCCAACACCGAGGGAAACATTGGCATCAGAATGAAGCCCACCAAGCCCACAGGCCTCTTCATGTGCTATGAGGTAATGGAACCCCATCTGCCCCCATCCTGGCCTCGAGAATCCTGCATGGAGCTCTGCACCCTGGCACTTCCTCGGCTCTTCCACTATTTGCCTCAACTAAAGGAAGCCTGTTTTGATTAAAACCAAAGCTCACAGTGCATTCCTACACCCCTCCACATTCTAACCCTTTGGAGGCTTAAGGGAAAACTGATGGGGTAGAGAGAAGACTCACTTCCGAATCACCAGATGAGGGTTCCGGTGCCTCCTTATTTATGAACATGGATTCAGATAATGCCATCCCACTCACTAACAGTAAGATGTGAACAAGTCACTTATCCTTGCTGAGTCCCTGGGCTCCATTGGCAGAGGCATATCTGCACATTGGATATGGTATGTGTCTTCCCTATGTCAAATAAATGGCATGTCTAGAATCCAAACCCATGTCCTCTGGGCCTCAAACACGGAATGAGATATCCAGGGATTGCAGAAAACTGGTACGGGCAATACGAAAACCACTGAAACTAATAAACCCTAGCCATCCCAGATAAGTAGCAACCACCAAGGGGAAGCCATTCGCTTCCAACATTGGCCATGGAAGGAAGACCAGGCCATGAAGCCAGCCTCAGATTCCATCTCCTGTCTCCAAAGACACTTTACTGGACACTTTTCTGGTATCACTGTGTCTTCATACTATGGCTTCAGGGGGTGCTACCCACATAGGATTTTTAAATCTCAAATGATTCTCTGAGCCGGGCGTGGTGGCACACGCTTGTAATCCCCACGCTTGGGAGGCTGAGCCAGGAGGATCAAGCAGGTGCGAAGCCAGCCTCAGCTACTTAGGAAGGCTCTCAGCAACTTAGTGAGACCCTGTTTCCAAATAAAGATAAAATAGGTCTGGGAGTATAGCCCAGAGGTAGGAAAGCCCCTGGGTTCTAACCCCAGTATCACCAAAAAAAAAAAAAAAAAAAAAAAAGATTATCTGATGTTTGCAGTGGTGTTGTGGCCTCTTTTCCTTGATTCAAATAGATATTTTGAATTGGGAAAACTAAAAAACTGATAGCTCAGTTGCAGCTTAAGCGAGTCTTTATTACAAAGTAAGAAATACAGACAGAAGGAAAAAAATCAGCCTACTGGAAAGACATGATGGAGAAGCCATAAATGGAACTCTGCTTCCTCTTGGACCCCTGGCCCTTAAATACAGTTGGCTTGTTTGTTTGTTTGTTGGTTGGTACTGAGGAATAGAGCCCAGGGGCATTCTACCTCTGAGCTACACCCCTAGCCCTATTTCTATTCTTTTTTTTTTTTTTTTGAAACAGGATCTCACTGAGTTGCAAAGGGCCTCCCTAAGTAGCTGAGGCTGACCAAGAACTTTGATCCTCCTGTCTCAGCCTCCCTTATGCTGCAATTTTAGAATTCTTTTATCAGTGTTACCATGTCAACAGGATAGCAACTCACTTTCCCCTGCAGGCGATGCTATCTTGTCTCTGGTCAGTGTACTACTAAATTCAGGTACCGTAGATAGATAATCTATCTTTCTCTACCTCTGCTGTATCAGTTGTCCATCAATTATAGGTGCTTTGAAATAACTTATGGAATTTACATCCCTCATACAAGGCCAGGTCACACAGAAAAAGGGAGATAGGAGATAGAGGCACTGATTATAGCCAGAGTAGCTGCATGTAATCTCCAAGAGCAAGGCCTAAGGCTCTTGCTATCTTTATGACTTTAAGATGTGCCAAGCAGAGCTACCTGTGATCCCAGGGCTTTTCATTGCTTTTATGTTCCTAAGGTTCTAATTGCCTGTACATTCTTACTATGCATTAACATCAGGGCAAGAAAGAGGAGAGGGGGATTCGGAGGTGTAACAGGCATGGCTGCAGGCTTTCCCTAAGTGCCTGTGCAACACCCAGGCTCTAACTGCCTTTTACATTTTTATTGGAAAACAATATTCCCAGTACCAACACAATTCTACTATGCAGCTTTGAGAACTACATACAAATACATGCATACACTTACATACACATGTATTAATGGTTCTGAAAGCTGCTCAAACATTATAACACACGCGCACACACACACACACACACACACACACACACTCAAATAAGTGAACTAAAAAATTCTTAATATAATCAGCGGGCTGTATTAATGTTAATATCTTCACTGGAATATTGAACAATAGTTTTGCAAGATGTTACCATTGAAGACAACTAAATAAAAAATGCATAGGGTCTCTTTGTATTATTTTTAATCTATAATTATCTTTTTGTGTGTGTGGTTCTGAGGATCCAACCCAGGGGCATTCTACCCCTACTCCTATTTTATTTTATTTTGAAACAGGGTCTTGTGAGGTTGATAAAAGTCTCACTACTTTCTGAGGCTGTCTTCAAACCTGTGATCCTCCTATCTCAGCCTCCCAAGTACTGGGATTATAGGCATGTGCCACCATGCCCAATTTCTGTAATTATTTTAAAAGAAAATGTTGACTTAAAATTCTACCCTTATCGGCTTTCTGTGAGGTTTGAGATAGTTATGGGGGAAGAAAATTTACCAGTGAATGTTGACCAAGCACTGTGTGAATTCTGAGCTTATAGTAGTGAATAAAATAAACAGAATTCAAGCCATAATGAAAATTTTGTTTTGGTGGAGTTCTACACAAACCAAGTTGCTTTTATAATAATTATTAAAGTTTGTTTAATAATGTCCAGTAATTGAGCAGCAGAAGACATTGAGTGTCTACATGGAATTCTTTAGACTTGAAGAAATTTCAAAACTTGCCCAGATACCAAGGAAAGCCAGAATTCAACCCCAGATTAGCACCTGAAGTTGGAGGTCATCATCTCTAAACTCACTGCCTTCCACAGATGGAGCATGTTTGTTCTTCTTCTCCTTGCAGAATAACCCAGAGAAGACAGCTGAAATAGAATGCGGGGACTTTTACAACACCGGGGACAGAGCAGCGATGGATGAAGAAGGCTACATCTGGTTCCTGGGGAGGAGCGACGACGTCATCAATGCCTCTGGGTGGGTGCGGTCGACCCTGGGCTGGCTCTTGTCAGATGGGCTCACCCTCACCTGACTCCTGGGATCTTGCTAACCCCGCCTTCCTCCATGCCTGGGTGACGGGTCCCTCAGCCCAATTCTGAACAGGTCATGTCCAGCGTGCCTTGATTCCTAGTACCTGTGCACTCCCCAACTCCCGTGCCCAGAAAAAAAAAAAAAAATAGAATGAAGCCAAGAGATCTGGAAGGGGATAAGACATCACACAGTTCAAGGAAGAGGGTGGGGTTGGGAAGGGAGACTCTTTGGGGCCCCATGAGTTGGAAGCTTATGTCTGCACTCCACGCACATGGCACAGAATGTCACAGGAGAATCAGAACAGTGAAAATAATGAGAGCTAATCTCTATAAAGTACTTACTATGTGACAAAACGCTCTGAAGTGCTGTCTATAAAACACGTCTCAATACTAGCAAAGAGATGCAATTATTATCCTCATTTCACAAAAGAAAAGAAACTGGGTGACTGGCCAGTGCAAATCCTGTCTAAACTCTGAAATATAATAAATGGGGAAATTTAGATTTGAGTCCAGGTTGTACAGGTCTGAGCCCTAACGCCTATATGATATTGAAAATAGACATATTCCACAATGTTCCTGAATATTTCAGAGAAATTGAGTTTTTTAACTGGCACGTAATAATTGTACATGTTTGTGGGATACAATGAGATGGTTCAGTAGATGAACTCATTCTGTCAGGATGGAAGGAGATCATTAGCATACCTATGACCTCACATATTTATCATTTCCTTGTGTTGAGGCCATTCGAAGGATCTCTTCTAGCTATCTTAGTGTAACTGTCGATGCAGAGGGCTGATGATGTCATCGATGTCTCTGGGTAAGAAAATATAATACACTATTATTAACTATAACACACTATTGTTAACCGTAGTCACCCTACTGTGAAATGGAACACCACAATTCAGTCTATCGACCCAAAATTTCTAAAACCTGCTGACTACACACACACACACACACACACACACACACACACACACACACTGAAGTGCTAAAAGAGTAGATTCTAAGTGCCTTTACACAAGTGCTCTAAATAGCCCACCTCTCAATGCAATGAGGCAATGGGCACATTAATTTGCTGGACTGTAGCAATCATTTCATTCTATTTATGAAAAACATCATGTTGTCCACTTTAAACACATACACTAGAAGGCAAAATAAAATAATGCATGTTGATCAGACAGGGAATAGGATACATAATTTACCTGAACAGTTCACGTAAAATTGGAGGCTGGAGAATCAACTGGACCAGGTATCCAGACCCCCAGAGGACAAGGCACCCCCTCCTCCCGCACCAGAGACAGTGGCCTAAGAAGTCCCAGGGATCATCTGAGCTGGGTATTAGGGACTCAGCGTGTCCATGTCTTTACATTTTGGGCCCCAAACACAAGTGGGGCACCAGTCTCTGGCTCCCTATGACCTCTACTCCCTGTGTTAGAAGGAGATTTTGAGACAGGAGGATTGAAGGTTTGAGGTGAGCCCCAGCAACTTGGTGATATCCTCAGAGACCCTCAGCAACTTAGCAAGATTTTGTTTCATAATGAAAAATAAAAAGGGCTGGGGATATAGCTTAAAAGTAGAATGCCCCTGGGTTTAATTCTGAGTACAAAAAAAAATTTTTTTAAGGCAATGTGACCCTCCAAAGTATAAAATTGAAGACTTGGTTTGCCCAGCCCTGGCACATGCCCCTGATACGTTTGATCCTGCAGGTACCGCATCGGGCCGGCAGAGGTGGAGAACGCCCTGGCAGAGCACCCGGCGGTGGCGGAGTCGGCTGTGGTGAGCAGCCCAGACCCCAAGCGAGGAGAGGTGAGGAGTTTTATGTCTGGGTGTGCACACTAGAAAAGCGGACACCAGGAAACTTCCAGGGTGTCAACGTAGCCTCAGATCCCAGGTAGAGAGAGGACATAGTAGGTGTGTTGGCACACTTAACACCGTGTTCACCAACTGGCACTGTGGCCTCGTGGGTGGCCCTGAAAATTAGCTTAGGGATGGTAATGAAGAAGGCTAATGTTTATTAAGTACCTACTATGCACCAAATCACTTAACTTTCACAAAACCAGGCTATCAAAGTGCTTTTATTGTACTCTCTTGGCGCATCCGAAGAAGCATTAGGAGGTTCAGTAACTTGCACACATCGCACAGCTAAAAAGACACAAAGCCCAAGGAGGACTCCTCTAAGCAACGTGTCTTCAGAGGGTTGAGCCAACTGTTCATAGAACACCTTCTGTGTACAGAGCTGTGCGCCATGAAATAAGGATAAAATGACTCCTGTAGAAATAAATTAACATGTATTCAATGGCCACTGGGTTCCAGGCACAGAACTGAAATCATGGTGATGATGCTATTGATGGTGAGAGTAATAACAAATTTAATCAGGCCAGATGTTTTATGTGTATTACCTCATGGGAGCTATACAGAAGCCCTGAGAACAGCTGTACTGTTCCCAGGTCAAGTGGTTCTGTTGGGCGTGAAGTAGGAGCAGGAAGGATAGGGATAGAACCTGGTTGTCCTCTTTTCCAAAGCCCTCTTACTCTTAGGCACTATTGGTTCAACCATCAGCTTGCCTTTCCAGTCATTCAGTACATTCTTACTTTGCAATCTTTGTATATAAAAGGCAGGCACTCACTCACCTGGGCCTCTGCTTCTGTTCTGCAGGTGGTGAAGGCGTTTGTGGTCCTGACCCCGCAGTTTCAGACCTATGATCAGGACCAGCTCATCAAGGAGCTTCAGCAGCATGTGAAGTCGGTGACAGCCCCCTACAAGTACCCGAGGAAGGTGAGCCAGGGCCCGTGGACAGGGTCTGGTCCCCTCAGTGGTTCCTGATGCCCGGCTGCCCCACATCTTGTAGGGTGGCTGTAGAAGGGGAAGCTTAGGCAGCCAATGTTTTTTTCTTCTGTGGAAGAGGACTCTACTCCTGGCGGATGGGGTGGAGTCCAGCCGATCATACATGGCCTTATCCAGTGCCAGGAAACCAAAAGGAATCTATTTCTGACAGAAAAAAAAAAATCAGCCAAGTAGCCAAAGATACTAAAAAAAAGCTATAATCTGCAACATGTTATAAAGAAATTTTTGTGGTGTTGGGGATTGAACCCAGGGGCATTCTACCTCCAAGCTACACCTCCAGCCTGATTTTTTAATCTTTGAAACAGGGTCTCACTGAGTTTCAAAGGGCCTAAGTAGCTGAGGCTGGCCGCAAACCTGGATCCTCCTATCTCAGCCTTGCAAATATGGGGATTCCAAGCATGTGCCACCACGCCTGGCTCTTTCATACTTTTATAAACATGATTCATAGTGAGATATTCATTCTGTTTTGTAGCTGAACCATATATGCATGCATATAACAAAGGAAAGTCAATATGACATTTATCCTTATATGCATTATGTTCTGATATCCTTATTTGACTTCATTTCTTTTAAATGTTGTGTGCAACCTACACAAACATCCAATGAGAGAAAGGATTAAGTTGTTCATAAAATTTCACATTTACCTATAATTTAAAGAGATGGTAAAGATTTTTTATTTTATCATAAAATTTATTTTGGCAGTGGATTTCTTTTTTTTTCTTTTTTTCTTTTTTTTTTTTTTGGTGGTACTGGGGTTCCTGGAAGTTCTTCTGCCTCCAGGCTACACTCCCAGACCTATTTTTTTATTTGGAAACAGGGTCTCCTAAGTCAGCGAGTCTGGCTCTGAACCAGCGCGATCCTCCTGTCTTCGCCTCCCAAGCGCGGGGATTACAAGTGTGCACCACCACGCCCGGCTTGGCAGTGGATTTCTAAGAGAAAAAACAGACTGAAAGAATATACATAAAATATTGTCTACCCTATTGGTTTAAATCTAAAGATATATATGTCAAAATATTAATATTTTGGCTGAATATGATGGTGCATACTAGTAATCCCCGTACTTGGGAGGCTGAGACAGTAGGATCAAAGGATTGAGGCCAACCTCAACAACTTAGACCCTCAGACTAACAACCTAGCAAGTCTCTGGTTCAAATTAAAAAATAAAATAAGGATGGGGTTATAGCTCAGAGGTAGAGTGCCCTTGAGCTCAATCTCTAGTAACACACACACACACACACACACACACACACACACACGCACGCACACACGTACTCTACTGTATTGTTTGAATGTAGATAGTCAATACGCACACATCATGAAGCAGTGACATGGGTCACATTTATGGAGTACATACTAGGGTGCCCAGCCTGGGACGGGCTCTACCTGCATTAATGTATCATTTAATCCTTTCCCCAGCCTGAAATAGTATGACTCTTCCAGCTTACAAAGATGAGGCTCAGACACTCAAAGTAAATATCCTGAGGTCCATTAGAGGCAGAGCTGGAAGTCAAACACCCAACACATGTCTGTTTGAAAGCCAAGCTCATGCTTGAGATATTAGGTGAGACAGCAACTAGGTGATTTTCCCAGTTGACATGGGTTAGATCTCACAAAAGGTAATACACTGCCTCAGGCAATGCAGGCTTACAATAATGAGAGCTTCTTTCTCCCTCATGTTGCATGGCTTTTCTGGAACGTTTGCCCCATGCCCTCATCCTGGGACCAGAATATAGGAGCAGCCACCACACAGACACCTGCTAGGTTATCTGAGAGATGGAAGAGAAGGTGGCCAACATCACTGGGCCCAAACTCTTCTGCAACAGGTGACCTGTTGCATTTCCATGCACATTTCATGGGTGACACAAGTCACATGGCTATACCCCATTTGGGGGGGTCAGGAGCTGAGTCTGTAATACTCACTGGGCCCCATTAAGGTCACTGTATGGTTTTAGCCTAATGGGGATCATGAAGGGGCAAAGGAAGGGCATGTGCAATTGGTAAGAACTACAGCCAGACTCCAGATGGATTTGCTTCCTCAACCAGGTGGAGTTTGTCCCCCAGCTGCCTAAAACTGTCACCGGCAAGATTAAACGGAAGGAACTTCGGAAAAAGGAGTTCACTGGGATATAACCGGCAATTAACACAGGATCCACCACGCAGGCTTGGGCAAATCCCTGGCCACCCTGGTTTCCCCAGGGTGGGGTGAGAGGAGGGCGTGGTGGAGAGAGCTGATTTGGAAGAGTGTCAGGAGAGCCAAAATGCCAAGGTTTTTGTCCGTTCATGTTCAGCTATTGCCTTTCTTCGAAGTCATCTGTTCCTTTAGATGGCCCAAGTGGCTCTTGGATTTGGGTGGCACTTAATAAAATCCTAAAGAGCAAAAGTAACAGCACCACTGGGTTGTCTACTTATTGTGTGAGTGAACCTATGCTACTCTCCCCTGCTCCATACTTGTCCTACATCCCCCCTCTGAGATATCTCAGGCCCAGCAGCCTCTGGGGCAGCCCAAGTGCCCACTGTATAGTCATAGCCAGGACCCGGGAAGATCTGCGAGGCTCCAGGTACCTGCCTGCTGGGCTCTGCCCAGACCCTGCCAGAGGAGAGGCCACAGCGGTATTCAGAGACACAAGCTCTGGCTTGCTGACCAGCCCTGCCTACCACACCCCTCCCTACCCCACTCTTCAATGGGGACTCTGCCTTTTGTCTCCCAATAATGCTGCTCCTGCTGTACCTCATCCCAGTTGAATCCCAGCCTGGATGATGAGGTACCTAGCCACTGGGGATCAAGTACTCCTTTACCCTACACAGTAACCTAGGAACCCTAAACCCAGACTTTCCTCCACAGGTACCCACAAACCTATTCTTTCCTAACGAACCAGGAGCTTTGTCCTCCAGCCCTTCCTAGGGGTACCCACTCACTGTACCCAGGACTTCCCCTATCCATTAACCCTTTTTCCTCTCTATAACCCCCTCCAAGAATCCAGAGACATCCTCACACCCCTGATCTGGGGTCCTGGGCATTGAGGATACTCCATGTTCTTGGGGTCTGGCATGGAACCACCAGGGGAAACCAGGACTGTGAAAAGCAGGGCATAAGTGTCCCCGCCAGGAGGTGGGAAAGATCCTACTGTCCACTGCTCACACACTCCTCGTGATGAACACGGGACAGGATCCGTCCACATCCGCCTGTTTCTGGGTTGCACAGACACACACACTTGCTGGGGAATCTACAGACCCCTCTAGCACTGAAATGAGCCAGCACAAAACCAGCCCCAGACTCACTTGGGCTCTCCGTGCACAGCTCTTGGACAGGCTCACAGACCCACACGGCAGCTCCATGGACACTACAAGAGAAGCCCAGGCACACACAACCTGGAGGCTCAAGAGAGAGAGCTCCAGGACACATTCAATGCATACTGGGCACACACACACACACACACACACACACACACACACACACACACACCAATCAGGATGGCCCAAAGAGGCCACAAAATAACACACAGCCAGCACACAGAGATATAAAACAAACACACACGCCAGAGACACTCCCATAGGTACGCATACAACTCTTACATAATCATGGACACACAGACTTGTACCACTGACATACACTCATTCAGGGTCACCTGCACCCAAAGGCACACAGAGATCTCAGGAGACTTGCAGACCTGGTTAGACAGCAGAAAACCCACAGATCCAACACTAGACTCAGACACCAAAGCTCAACACCTTAGTGATCACAGATAATGTTATGAGCTAACCTGGGGCCTTAGCCTTAGAGTAAGTGACATCATGTTGCTGCCCGAAGTGGCCCAGCTACTCATACATAACCTCTGGCTAAGCTTTCTGTTTAACTTGCACCTGAAGGAAAAGCCGTTAGGAACTTTCCATCTTTGCCACAACTGGGATGTATATAATAGAAGGATCCATCTTTGTCATGACCAGGATGTGTGTATAACGGAAGGGGTCAAGATGGCTTGTTGAGCCTCTGCACATGCTGCTGTGTGGTTCCTGAACATTACACTTGGCAAACACCCCTCCTGTACCACCCTGCTGTAAGAACATGAACTTTTAAAACATCCATAAGTTTGCAGTTTTTCTGTATAAAAAGAGCTTTGGGAAATGACTTGGGGCTGCACTCAGGACTAAACACCCTGCAGTGTGGTTACTGGCTGGCTAATAAAGACTCTTTGGGCTATATTTTGGGTCTGAGTGGCTTCTCTGGCAGTTGTACCTCATAACAATAGATTTATACAAGCAAACCCACATGTGCACACACAAACAGCAACCAGAAGGCCTGGCACTCCCGTGTGCAAATGGGGAAAACAGCCTCTGCTGCAACCTGCCCCCTGAACTCTCCTCCTTGAAGGCGGCCTTCTCTGAGCTCCAAATCCCATGTCAGGCATCTGCCACCTGCAGGGCCTCTGAGAGGCCAGACACTGGCCAGGGTAAGGTGGCGCTGGGGACAGGGCACAGGGTCCATATGGGATTAGAGGGGGAGGTGTTTCCTGAGGCTTAGGAGATCTAGAAGCCTGAAGAAGGAGTGGGTGGCCCCCCAGGGCCCATGCCAAAGTGGCTGGAACCCTCTGCTCTACAACCATGACACCATGGGGAACATCAGATGATATCCTCATCATCATCGTCATCATCTACATCTTCATCATCATCATCACAGCGATGATTGGCTGTGACTTGAGTGGCAGGGGAGCGGCTGGGCTGGGAATGTGCCCATGTGGTCTGACCTCTTCATGTAGGTGACTTCATGTCTCTCTGGCCTCTCACCCTTGGGAGTCCCCCACTCCTCACATCCCCTCCAGACCCAAGTCTCCCATCCCTCTGCTGCCTGGATAAAGGCCACTCCCATCTCTCCAGACCTGCTTCCTCATCTGTGTGAAGGAGATGGAGATAGTGCCTCAGGAGCCAGGACACAGCACCTGCCAAGTGCTCCCCACAGCAGTAACAAGGCACCACTGTCATCATTACCACCTTTAATGGCTGAAGACCTTCTAAGGTGCCAGTTCTGGGAAGAAAGATGCCCCTAGCAATGCTCATGTGCAAAGGTGCCCAGTATGCTACTTCCTGGGGAATCATGACAGGCTTTCACATGGCCATGGTCACTATATGTGCAGAAGGAAACAAACCCAGGCTCACGGAGCTGGTTAATAGCGGAGGTGGTCTCTGACCACGACACCCAGCCCAGCTGAGGGCTCCTGGTGCTGCCTGTGGGGACCGGGAGGGCTCCTTGCATGGGAGGCTGACACTGCCTTTACGGCTTCCTCTGCTACAGAAATGATACCTCTTTTTATGTACTGGGGATTAAACTCAGGGCTATTCTACCTTTGAGCTACATCTCCAGCCCTTTTTACTAATTTATTTATTTATTTATTTATTTTGATTGTTTGGAAAAAGGCAAAGTCTTTCTGAGAAAATAGTTTTCTGAAAAACTAGTTCTGAGAAACTCCGTACATAACTGAGACTGGCCTTGAAGCTGTGATCCTCACGTCTCACCCTCACAAGTACTGTGATTACAGGGGTGCATTCCTTTCCTTCTTGCCTGATGAAATACAGCCCCAGTAACACTGGCAGCCCCATATGGAAGTCCTTGTCCTCTAAAGGCCTAGCTTCCCAAACTGTGGGCCTCACTGCAGCCCCTGATCCTGGTGTCTCCTTTATAACCAGGACAGAACAATTCAGCCGCTCTTTATAGAAACAGTAAAAAGAATTTCATAACATTGTATTATTATCCCGATTATGGTTTCCCTTTTTTGGCTGTTAATGATGGTTTCTTTATATCAATGATGAGGAGACTTTGGTTTTCCTTCTATAGCAGTAACAGAAAGCTTCCTTTCTACAATAAATTTGCATAATGTTAAAAGAGACTATTTAAAGCAACCATTTAAGCAGCCTCCATGACTTTGGAAACACTGAAATGAGGTAGAAAATTTAATGAGTTCTCTACAGGTGTTTTATAGGTTAAAAAACAACAGATGGGTGGATAAGATTAGACAGTTTGCTGTTACAATTTTCTGTATGTTACTAAAGTTCTGTTTGTTGCTTACCAAATAACTCGCTGAGACAGGGGTGTGAAACCTCCAATTCTGCTTCTTTATGAGATTCGCCTACAGATATATTTTGATCATTGGCTATCTAGTAGTAATATTTATTAAACATAAAGTGAATGATTAAAAAATACAAGCTACTAAATTGCATAGGAAGTACATTTAAGCTAATTTCAAATAATTTAAGAACATTAAAATGCCAGATTTGGGGTTTTTAAAACTTTGCTTTAAGAAGATGGAAAGACCTGGAGAACAGTCTGTTAAGTGAGATCAGCCAAGCACAGAAAGAGAAGGGACATATGTTTTCTCTAATATGCCCAAACTAGGGAGTATTAGGGATACCAGAGGGACTCCAGATAACTGAAGGGAAATCTCAGCAAAGCTAGAATGGAAGGAGAGGAAGAAGGCTGAGGTTGATTAATGGAAGAGCTACACCCAAATATGTGTAAAATTATGAATATAGCATGGTTAATCTAGGAACTCACTGTTGGGAGGGGAAGGGAGATGGTACTAAGCAAAGTCTGAATGTATGCCATTTTTCAATATGTTTTACATAAAAATAAAAATAAATAAAACTTTGCTTTTGCTTTCTATGCTTTAAACTGACTGTGGGAAACTTTAAAAAGGAAGAAGGCGCCCCAAAGTGGGGTTCAGGGGAGCTTCTATGTAACCACAGAAGTTCAAAGCTATAAGAAGGTTCCACAGAGGCTGAGACCTGGCGCTGGCCGGCTGGGCACTGGGGCAGGACTAGGGACTATTTCCTGTGCAGGAAGGCGTGCCTTCTGCACACTGTGATGCAACAAGGGCGCGGATTGGTCCAGAGAGGCTATAAAGCATCGCGGCTGCTAAGGCAACCACCAAAAAGGAGGAGCTTAAAGGACACAGAGCCCTGCCCGCCTCCAAGGGCTGCTGAGCGCTGCTGGTCTGCTGAGCTACTGCCCTGTGTCATCCCGCTAGACTTGATCTGAACTGATACTTTCCTGAGCCCCTTCCTCTCCTTTCAGGGCCTAACTCCTCCTCCTTGCCCACCCCACCGACCCCCATCCTCATCCCATCCCCACCCCTCCTCCTGGGGCCTCAGGACTCCTGAGGACCAGGAGATGGGGGTCCTAAAGAGGATCCTCTTCTGGCTGCTGCTGGTCAGTTCTGCTGATGCCTCAGCGGAGAAAGTGAGTAACCCTGACACGCTCAGTGGTCTCTGCCTTGCCACTGAGCCGCGTCACGTTGCGGTCCAGGGAACTGCATTTCCGGGGTCTTCCATGGGACCCACGACCTCCCTGCAGAAGAGACCCTCGGCCTGACTGGGCTGTGGCCACACTGTGCGCATCGAGGTCTCTTGCTCCAACCACATCAGGAGGCAAACCTGGAAAGAGTAACCTTAGAGCATTAAAGAGAGAGCTGTGCCCTTTTTGAAGGTGAGAATAATAACATATATGATGATATGTCAAGAAAACTGTTTCTACAGTGGAACGGAACTGTGTTGATGGACATCACAAGAGTTAGATGGAGACTGGAAGCCCTGGGTGAGATCTCCCTCCATGGCTCCAATTTTTTTTTTTTTTTTTTTTTTTTTTTTACAATCCATGTGGATCTGTTTTCCCGTATTATCATAGTAGTGAAAGGTTGGCAGCCTTGTAAGTAAAATTTTGTTACACTAATTCAATCATGTTTAAAGACACCCACATTCGCAGTGTCGAACACCACTGCCGCCGAGGAAGACCCACCGGGCTGCCAGTTTCCCACTTGTCCTGAAGCGGTGCACCCGCTGGTGTCACCTGAGGCGTGTGATTACATTTTGGCAGTTTTTCTAGGATTTCTTAGGATGATCCCTTATATCTGTTGGGTTATGAATATCCTTGAGACTTCTCATTCTTTACAATACTATAAGTACAGCAGATCGACAATCATGTCCAACCTGGGCCTAAAAATTTTTACATTTATGACAAGACATCAATTCTTCATGGTCTCTTGGGCCTTTCTACAGCGGCCATTGTTGCACGTTTATTATTCCTTCTGGTGAGTATACTTGACTACCTTCTATTTGCACTTTAGTCCCACACAAGCAAAAATGTTCAGCGTCACTGCATCTTTTACTTACATTCCCAACTTTAAATTCACCTTTAAGCAACACGTGCTGCATACCACACACATTTTGATAAATACTATTTTTCTTATGATTTAGATTGCAATATTTAAATGTTTTTGTCGATGCATCTTCTATGTCTTTCACATGTCTAGTATATGTCTGTTATTCCACAGTAATCTGAGAGCAGCCTTAACATGATTTCTACTTCTTTAAACTTGTTGTATTTAATTGTCCTAAATGTGGTCCATCTTGGTGAATGTATTATATGAGTTTGAAATGAACAGGTATTCTCTTGTTTAAAAATGAAGTATTCGCCGGGCGTGGTGGCGCACGCTTGTAATCCCCGCGCTTGGGAGGCAGAGACAGGAGGATCACGCAGGTTCGAAGCCAGCCGCGTGCACTGGCTTAAGAGACCCTGTTTCCAAATTAAAAAAAATATAAAAATAGGTCTGGGAGTGTAGCCCGGAGGTAGAAGGGCTTCCAGGAACCCCAGTACCACCAAAAAAAAAAAAAAATGAAGTATTCGATCCATTCCTTAGTCACAGTAACCAGTGCTGCTGTTTGGCGCTGCTGAATCTTCACTAGTTTTCTGCCTGCTGTACCCGTCAGAGACTGATGGGGGAGTATCGAACTGTCAAACTAATGGAGGAGTGTTGATCTGTCAAACTACAATAGTCTGTTTCTCATTGCAGTCCATTCAGTGTGAGCGTCAGGTTTTTTGTTTTGTTTTGTTTTTGTAGTGGGGATACACCTTAGGGCCTCACACATGCAGGCAAACCCTCTACCACGGAGCGATATCCCCGTCCAGACTCATGTGCTTTGATGCTCTTTTGTTAGGTGCATTTATATTGATAATTGTCAATCTTCTTGATTAATTGACCCTTTATCATCAATGCAATACGATTTTCGAGCCCTGGCACTTTTCCTTGACTGATGGTGTGTTGTTTCGGTGAGACTGAAATCGCAGCCCTAGCCGCCTTCCACCCTTTTTCTATTGGAAGATGATCTTCTTGGCAGTCTGGGAAAGTCATGGGACTTTATTTGTTTACATTGTTTATTAATTCAGCAGCCATCCAACTCTCTTTTAGGGTTTTAAGTTTTCTGTTGAGATAAGGATGCACATTTTAGTACTCAGATTTTACCTGTGTGTTTTTTTCTCAGAGGTTTTTTTTTTTTATTTTATTTATTTATTTATTTATTTTTGGTGGTACTGGGGTTCCTGGAAGCCCTTCTTCCTCCAGGCTACACTCCCAGACCTATTTTATATTTTTGAAACAGGGTCTCTTACGCCAGCGCGGCTGGCTTCGAACCTGCGCGATCCTCCTGTCTCTGCCTCCCAAGCGTGGGGATTACAAGCGTGTGCCACCATGCCTGGCTCTCAGAGGGTTTTTAAAATAATCCTTGGATGTTAAGGACACAGATCAATAGTGGAGCACTGGCTGATCATGAACAAGGTCCTTGGGTCAACAGCTGTGCTAAAAATTATTAAATCAACTGATAATAAGCCAAGTTATGGGACTCCATTTTGAATACCAGGTTTGACCAAAAAGAAACTCAGAGAAGCAATACATTAGAAGAATAGACAAAAGATGCTGGCCACTTTCATGAGAAGATTCAGATTTATAGATATTTAATAGAATGTAGAGTGATCTTTTGGTCTAAAGAAAGTTTTTTACTATGTCCTCAGTCAGAAATGACTTATGAAGTGTTAATACTAAATTAGATAATTCTAAATTCTTAACTTATATTGCAATGAATTTATTACATTGAGCTAAATATTTTAATTTTACTGGATTATCATTCCACCAGGAATTTTAGGTATTTCTAATGATATATTTTGGCATATTTAATTTTATTTCTCAGATATTGCCTCCTAGACATGAAGGTAAGGTCTTACTTAGTCTTTTATTGTCTTCGTAACATTTTTTCAGTACTTGCATCTGATGGTGGTTCTGGTTGAAAGAGGTGTGAGTGTATGGCTGACTTCTTACCTCCTCACAATTGTACCCTTGCTGGATTCAGTTTTGAATGGCAGTGTAGAAGGGGTTGCCATGGGTTCAGATAAGAGTCGAGGAAAAGGGACACTTCTTGGGAGAAAGCAGAGTAGGTGTAGCTTAGTTTTGCATAGAAACCTTTAGAAGCTAGAGATGCTCTGAATCTAAAGTGTAGAGGGAGTGTTTTGGTACAGCCTACCTCTTGGGGAAATGGGAAGATAATGAAGCCATGATCTGAGCTTATCAAGAATCTGTAGGCTCAGAGAAGAATTCAGGTTGCCAGGCAAAAGATGTACACCCCCATGGAGAAGCAAGACTCCATGGAATAGGAGGGTAACAGAAATAAAAGCTTATTGGTGGTTTAATTTGATCTATCCTGATAATGATTGAAATATCTGAAATGGTACCATTTTCTAAGAACTATGATGCCTCCTTCTATAGACAAGAGAGCAAATAGATAACATGTGTTTCCTTATCTTTGAAATGCTTTTAAACATAATCTCATTAAACTATGATTCCCATGTTTACCTTGGTTTTCTTAGATTTAAAATACCATGAAGTGAGCCAGGTCACCCACCTCCATTGATGGCACAAGGAGCGCATCCTTCTCCACGCCAGTGGCCTCTGAGACCTCAGCCAGCCCGTCCACCTCCACCACAGGGCATGACTGTCTGCACAGACCACACTGACTTGTGGAGGGCATGCTTCTTTACTACACAAAATAGGACAGTCGTGGTACTGCTGGGCTTTGCCACACATGAGTCAACCTGGTGGAGGACATTGGGCCTTTGATTCCAAGGGCCACACAGTGGCCATGTATACATTTTTTAAAACCATTTTTAAAACAATGCCCTTGTCCTTGGTGACCAGGGCAGGATTAGGGTAAACCATCAGCACTTCGGAGAAAAAGAGTGAGATGGTGTGGGAAAGGTGGAGAATTGGTTTTTGTGCATAGGACATACCAATCCGAATAAACCTCTGTCCCTTCATGATTCAGGACCTCATGGATTTCCCGAGAGTGACCCCAGCAAATGGGCTATTCAGGAGAATGAAGAGGAAAAGGTAAATTCTGTAGATATTTTCACTGTACCTATTCCATGAAACTTTGCCATTTCATACAGCAAGTTAGTTCCACGTCTCTGCTCTGTGTGGTCTCTGACATCTTTATATCTGGGCTCTGTCTTCTGTTCCATCCGTCGTCTTTTAAATATACCTTTACTGGTGCATTATAGCCTCACATCATGATGTGGTTCACAGTGACAGTGAAGGGGCAGTACCATCTAGAAGCCACCACTCACTTCCAGACCCAGAGGTTCAAGCAGATAAGCAGCTATACATGGTTTCCAAGTTGACAGGTGTCTGTGGAAATGGCCCCTGGGAGGTCAGAGCCTTCGACTCCCATCAGTCCCCTGCTTTCAGGCCCATGTCTCTCTTATCACCTGCTTCTCCAGGCTCCACATTCCCTCCTTTTCTCTGGCGACCTCTGTCAGATCCTCTCCATCTCTTTTGTCTGCTCTGCCTCCATTCCTCTCCTCCATCTCTTCCATCTCTGGAGCTCACTATCTCTGTCCAGCTCTCTGAATTCTTCCTTGCTCTGGCAACCTAGGTCTCTTGCTAGAGATTCTGGCTTTGTATCTTCTCTCTCTCCTCCTTTCTCCTATTTCCATTGTGCCTCTCTCTCCTATCTCTCTCTCTCTCTTCTGTCCTAGTATGTCTCACTGACACTATTTCCACTGTCTGCCTGACCCCTCAAACCCAGCCCCCAGGCCCTCTTCTCTACTCTAGCCCTGTTCAAAGTCCTCTCAGCTCTGATCTTTGTTTATCTCCCAATAAAGAAATTATAGCCGCAGTATGTGCTCACAGGAATTCTCAAACTCTGCTTCCAGCAAAACATTCCCCACAGGTCTCTCAGAATTGGTACACAGGGAGGCAAAGGCCCAACAACGCCTGGATGACCACAGAGCCCCTGTACTGGCCTGGCTTACAACTTCTGGCCCCTCATTCATCACCCACCAGCTAAATCAGCCACTTTATGGAACCAGATCCCAGTCTATATAAACAAAATCACCTTGTGAGAGGCTGGCAACAGATGCTCAGTGAATATTTGTAAAATGAATTGGCACAATCACCACTCACATCTAGATTAGGATGTTCCCACCTCCCACCGAGGACTCCCTTGTACCCAGTACTTCCCGGCCAATGGTTGTGCCTGCATTGGAACTAAGGGTGAACGTATTATACTTTTCATACTCAGAGGGATGTCGTGTGCACCTGCAATAAGCACAGACTGAGAGGGACAAGGATAGCCATAAGTTTATTAGGGTATACAAAACTAAAGATGAAACAAAGGAGAGACAACATTACCTTGAAAAAACATGAGGACATCAAGGTACACTTGACATTTTACAGTGATTTGATAGCCACAGCCTCTGTACCAAGGCTCGGGGTCTGCTTCAACTTTCAAAGTGATTGTCCTATAAGGCAAAAGGATGTTGGGTTATTGACAGGTGAAATTATCTTCTCCTATACATATTCTGCATGCACCAATAATTATGCACTCCTGGTGAATACTATCATAAGTGCTTTAATGTCATGTCAAATGATTGCCTTCAGAACACAGATGCTGGTGTCTGAGTTAACCTGTGCACACATCTCCATGACTGCCTTTTCTCTTGGTATCTGCCTGTCTCTGAATTTTAATAATAGAGAGGAGGACTTTTCCTTCTCTTTTGAAATAGGGAAATGTGAATCTATGGGCATAAGCAGTTTCAGCCTCAGATAATCCAAGATGCTTCATAATCTTTCTGGGAATATTTTCCTTGAAAGAGTGAAGGGGTAAACATTCCACAAATGCCAGGCACTTGCAAAATGCATTCTCCTGGGTCTTGTCTCCTTATCCTCACAACATTCCCCCAAACCCCTGTACCACCTGCTCATGCATGACACAGCTAAGGCTTTAGGAACCCCCCAAGACCTGGTGTCAGGGCCGAGACACAGGTCCAGGGAACGGGTGAGCTGCTGCCAGATGTGAGGCTGAGAGTCTGTGGTCAGTGGAGCATTCTGGGATGTGCTGAGGGGTGGCCAGTCGGGCAGCTCCTCAGCAACTTCACTTTCCCCAGAGTCCACCCCATCCCGAGGCCCAGGCAGCTGCCTACTGGACTAGAGCCATGTTCACTGAGAGTCTCCTTGGGACATCAGATACTCAGACAGTGTCCTGACAGTGCAGTTACTCCACCCTGCTTTACCCATAGACATCTCTAGGTCAGATTGCGTGGTAAGGGCTTTAGGGCAACACCTCTGAGCAGTATAGCCCCTTGCCCATGCTGTCACGTGACACCCCGGCACGCTCTGCCTGGACCTGCCCCTGCCTCCAGGTGCCCTGATGAGGCTCCCTGCCCAAACTTCAGGGAACACACTTCAACTCTCACTTCTGAAGCTCAGCCAACTCCCCATTTGCCACATCCCCACGCCTTCCTTCTGGTAGCCACCTCCATTTCTTTTAATCAGTAGACTCATTCAACCTCTTTCTTGTGGGGGTCTACACTGGCACTTCAGTTACAGTGGTAACAAGCTCTGCTGCATCCAACTCTGTCTCTCAGGACCCCCGAAGCCCACCTAGTCTAGTACAAGACTCATCATTCACAGAGCAAGGCACATGCCCCAGGTTCCATAAATATCTGTTTACTAATGTAAACACCTGCAAAACTGGCAGAAATATATAGGTTACTTCTAGAAATATACAGGTTATATCCCATGTGTGTTCTTAGGATTTTTTTTTTTTTTTTGCAGTACTGGGTATGGAACCCAGTGGCATTTTACATTCAAGCTACACCCTCAGACCTATTTTTTATTCTTTATTTTGAAACAGGGTCTCGTTGAGTTTCAAAGGGCCTCACTAAGTAGCTGAGGCTGTCTGTAAACCACGATCCTCCTGTCTCAGCCTCCCGAATGCTGGGATTAAAAGCATGCGCCACCACGCCCAGAAGGATCTTGAGTCACCGGTATCCTCAGCTAACTTGAGTTTTTGTGCAAAACCCTAACTACCATCACTAACATTCTGCTGGTATTGACTTCTCATGAGAAAAGAGGAACATGTGTGACAGGCAGTTGTACTGTACATATCATCATACCAAGTACTGGAACTGGCGGTACCTGCTAAGTCCCAGAGGCCAGTGGGGTGGAGGCAGCCATGACACCCAGTCCATAAATGATGCTGGATGTCACTGCATGTGATAGAACACATAGGGCCATCTTGGGAAGGGAGGGCATCCTCTCTCAGCAAGATCATCCTGCAGAGCAGAAGAGGTTAAAGTTATGTAGTGTGGAATGTACAATCTCAAAAATAACAGAATTGATGCCCAATGGAGCAGGTGACAGCGGCTGGTACCTTCCCCTCCACCAGGTTTCAGGAGGTCACACGGTGACCACTATACTCCACCACTCCTCTGGGTCCATACAGCTTGGGGATTAAAGGGAATTCATGAAGAGGAACTGCTCTCTCCATAGGACACTGTATGCTTCTGCACAGGGGCTTTTCTCAGACAAAGAACAGAGTCATGAACCTTCTGCACAGGCCATTTCTGTCCTGCACTCTGACCTGCCTCACACTTTTGCATCACCCAATCACATTAAGAGCAGAGATTGAAAGGTGCACCTAACTCCAACTAGAGTGGCAATCATTCAAAACACAGCAAATTTTTGTGAGGATGTGGAGAAGTGGGAACTCTAATACCTTGTTGGTGGGATTGAAAATTAGTGTAACCACTTTGGAAAACAGTATGGAGGATCCTCAGATGAATGGGAACAAATTTACCATATAATCCAGCAATACCACTTCTGGGTAGGTATCTACCCAAAAGAATAGAAACCAAACCACCAAACTAATGCTTGCATATCTATGTTCAGAGCCACACAATTCACCATAGCCAAACTATGGACCCAGCCAAGATGTCCATCAACAGATGAATGGGTTACAAAATTATGGGATATGTACAGAATGGAATTTTATTCAGCCATAAAGAAGAACAAAATTACAACATTTATAGGGAAATTGATGGAACTATAAAACATTATACTAAGTAAGATTAATCAGTCATAAAAAATAAGAAATTGAATGCTCTCCCTAATATGTGGAAGCTAGGGAAAAAAATGGATCATAGGAGGAACTCAAGACAAAGAAGGGAAAACTATAGATGAGCAAATACAGTGACTTAACTTAGGGGGACAGGAGAGGAAGAGGGAACTTCCCTAAGGTACATGGCGTACTTTCAGAGACATTTCAAAGTCAGTCACTAGGCCAAACATGAGCGGGAGGGAGGGGGAGGGAATGGGGTGGGAATTGGGGAAGGGCTAATTGAGTGCATGTACGCCTCTACCATCTTGTACTCCGTTAAGATGTACAACTACAATGCACCAATAATAAAAGAGAAAGAAAGAAAGAAGCAAACATTTTCTCCTCCACATACATAATAAAACTTCCATGTCCTCTGTCTAATTCTCCAAGCTCTGAAAGATGAAAAAGACCTAACGAACCTAGGGAACACCTGCTCTACATTAAGAGGGTCAAATGCTTTTATAGTAACTGGAAAACTCACTCAGGGGTACATAGCCTGGAAAAGGCAGAAGAGACGTGTCCAGCCCTGCCCTCATGGCACCTCTGGTCCCCCCCTTCCCTCCCTAGCAAGACATCTCCTCTTCTGAGGTGCTGTCCTCCAGCACAATAAACATTGGAAGAAGTATTTTTCTGGAGTCCTACGTGGGGAATAGGAAATGTTTTGTGACACCAACAATGTTACCTAGAGATGTTACTTAAGCCCAGGTAGAATATATGTGTTAATTCATAGGCAATATTGAATTTTCCACATACTGTGAGTTAAAGAATAATTTTCTTTCTTGAAAAATGAGGGAAATATTACATACGTGTGTGTGTGTGTCTGAATTAAAATGAATGGTTTTGATTTCTGCATGTAAAAGTTTCATGAGGTTTGATGATGAAAAATTAATCTGAAAGAGCCACACAGCCCCAAAGATCCACACTTATAATTTGGGTGTTTATGAGCAATACTCCTTCAGATAATGACTGATATTTGCTTTCCATTAGCTTCCTTGCAGAGTATAAATATGTGATCTCTGACTATTTAAAAATTATAATTTATATTATTAAGAGCACCATGGAAAGAATTCTACACAGCACATTTACCTTTACCAACCCCTGGGATGAGATGAATTCCCGAATACATATTGTCAAAGTGTTTTGAAATTTTAACAAAATGGTACAATAGTCTAAGGGATGACTTTTTAAAAACAGTTTTCATTTGAGTATAGAAGCTTTTTTTTTTTTTTTTGCTGGTCTAGGGATGGAACCCAGGGGCATTTGACCTCCGAGCTACTCCCCCAGCCCTATTTTTTATTCTTTATTTTGAAACCAGGTCTCACTGAGTTGCAGAGGGCCTCACTAAGTAGCTGAGGCTGTCCGCGAACCGCAGTCCTCCAGGTCTCAGCCTCCCGAATGCTGGGGTTATAAGCGTGCGCCAGCACGTCCGGCTTAAGTATAGAAGCTTTTTAAATATTAAATTTATTTTTAAATTTATTGAGGTTAGGTTAAATTCCTAACCTCATGCAGGAAGAGGATAAAGAATACAACAAACAAAAACAAGGAAAATTTGTCCTGTGTAATTTCAGGACACAGCAGCATTTCGGAGGGGGAGATGTGAAGCAGCACCTGTGACCTGAGACTCAAGTCCGGAGGCCAGGGCCGCCATCCTCCTGTCATTTCCAGAAAGAAGCAAAACAGAAAACCTCAGCTCCCACCCTCGAAGCGCTGATGAATTCTCGAGGTATCACCTGGCTTGCTGAGCTGGGTATGGAGAAGCCCTTGTGCTCTTGGGGGAAACACTTTGCTTTTTACATTCAAGGGACAGAAAAGACATCACATGGTCATATTTAATTTATATTATGGGAGCTTTTGGTGTTAAACAAAAACAAACTGCAAGCAAGGCCAATGTCATGGAAGATTGTCCTGTGCTATTTTCTAGGAAATTTATGATTTCACAACATTTCAGGTCTTTTATCCTTTTATATGATTACTATGAATGGTGTATGACAAGAATCCAAAATCCTTCTTTCCAAAACACTATATTCTTTGTGGTGTCCTGTTGATGCCCTTTTAAAAAATAAAAAATAAAGATATTTCTGGTTTAATATTAATATTTCATAAATAATTCTTGACGGAGGACATACTTAGTAGCTTACTTTAGACATAACGTCATGCCGTATTCTATTAAATAAATATCCATCTATCTAAATTTCCTCATGGAAATGGCAAGCACCTTGCTATTCTGCTAATATATCACTTCTCTGAGCTTCTTTTTGGTGAGACCTAGAGTGTTCATAGAATACTCCCAGCACCTGGGATATTTTTATAGATATATTGATTTTTGAAATTCTGTGTGTTGACCCAAGGATCTAGTGCATGCTATGCAAATACTCTATTATTTTGCTGTAACCTCATCCTTCACAGATGACTTTCCCAGACTGCCAAGCAGAAGATCACCCAATCAGAAAAAGGTGGAAGATGGCTAGAGCAGCTCTTTTAGTTTTTCCCCAAACACTCCACCAATCAAGAGAAAGTGTCAAGGTTCAACAATGGTATTGTATTAATGATAAAGGGTCAATTCATCAAGAAGACATGACAGTTTCAATGTGAAAATTCACCTACCAAAAGAGCATCAAAGCACATGAGTCTGAGCTGGGGGATATCACTCTATGGTTGCGGGCTTGCCTAGCATGTATGAGGCCCTGGGTTGGAGCCATATTATCAAAATAAAACAAAAAGCAGGTTG
Organism: Muscardinus avellanarius; assembly: GCF_963383645.1. Classification (NCBI taxonomy): domain Eukaryota; kingdom Metazoa; phylum Chordata; class Mammalia; order Rodentia; family Gliridae; genus Muscardinus; species Muscardinus avellanarius. The sequence goes on along the minus strand of NC_137796.1, from coordinate 96,950,780 downwards.
CACAAACTGACTGAACTCCAATGAGAAATAAAAAGACTATTGTAGTTTTACACGGAACATTCATCAAGTTGAACCACACTTGGGACAATTAAATGCATTAAAAAGTTTTAAAAAGTAGGAATGGTATTGAGGCTCTCAGATTACAGTGGAGTGGAATAACATACTTGTACCATGAATGCAAAAAACATTTGAAGATGAACCAACACAGTTCTACACAATGTATGTCTCAATAAAAGTCTCAATGAAAACATTTAAATATTACAACCTAACTCATAATGAAAACTGCATTTATTAAAATATGTGGTATGCAGCGATAGCATAGGTTAAGGTGATTTTAAAGTCAGTAATGTAAATAAAAGGTTCAATGACTAAAAAACATTTCTGCTTATGTGGGATTAAAAGTATAGCTATAATTTAATCAAGTATACTCACAATAAGAACTGTTATGCACATGAAAAGGCCCCCTGCCACAACTCCCATGATGGTACAAACAACTGTTGTCGCCAAGGAATGGCCCACAAATCAGGCCCATGTGGACAATGATTACAGAGGATATCAACAGGCTGCAATCGTATTAGAAACAGTGGAAAGACTTAAAATGTTGAGAACACATCAGTTATAATCATCCTAAAAAATCCTAAAGAAACTACCAAAACATAACCGCACCGCTCCCAAGAAATGTGGGAGTTGGCAGCCCTTTGGCTCTTCTTCAGCTGAGAGTGATGTTAGACACTGTGAATGTGGGTGTCTTTAAAGCAGTGTAAAGTTTCTACTTCACCACGGGTCCTGCCCTCGCCTGTCTATCAAGCCCTCTGAGTCCTAACTATTCCTTTGAACTAGGTGATATATGTCATTTAAAATCACCGTAAGTAAGAAAAGTACAATAGAGAGATGACTATATTTAGACACAGTCATGTTTTAGTGCTTAAATGTAACCAAGGTGTAGATAATGAAATGCCACTGAGCGTGGGGACTTCTCTTAAGTTTCCTGGTGTTAATTCTCTGGACTTCTATGGGAATGAACAACACACTTCTCACAACTGTGGACTGACTCTGAGAAGTGTGCCCTATAGATTCCTTTGGATTAAACTGTTTCCAAACTCAGCACCTTAATTCTAAAGGTTTCCATCCAGACAGTGGCTTAAAAGGAGATAGTCATTAAGAGGAGGCATCACTGCATCAAGAGTCGGGAGGAGAATCCATGGTGCATGCAACACATAAATGACTTCATAAGCACTGCACTGGGCAAGATAAAGCTCAGAACTAGCCGGGCGTGGTGGCGCACGCTTGTAATCCCCGCGCTTGGGAGGCAGAGACAGGAGGATCGCGCTGGTTCGGAGCCAGCCTTGCTGGCTTAAGAGACCCTGTTTCCACATAAAAGGGTAAAAAAAAAAATAGGTCTGGGAGTGTAGCCCGTGGGAGTGTATCCCGGAGGTAGAAGGGCTTCCAGGAACCCCAGTACCACCACAAAAAAAAAAGCTCAGAACTAAAGAGGACACCTGCTATGTGTGCATCTGTAGATATAAAATCCTAGAATAAACTTACATTATGCTTATTCTTGAATACACCTCTCTAGAATAAAGTTAACCTATGATGAGAGTGAGGATTGACTAGGAAAAGGCTGAAGCTCCCATTTGGAATCAGAATAGTTGCGTGTGTGGAAAAGACTTGAGTTATAATGGCTCATATTTTTTGAAGTTAACCTACTTGAAAGGTTTGTAAACTTTGCTCTATATGATTTCAAAGAAAATATTGTGATTATACTTAATGAGAATCATGCTTAACTATGTAGAAGGAAATATGCTTGTATTTCCCAAAAAAACAAGATAGGCTGATGGGAGGGTAGAGGATTGGATATTGGATGTGTAAACAGATGCATGAATACATGGACAGATGGATGGACAGAAATATGTTCAATCATGTTGAACTAAATGGCAATAATTCATTGCCACACGTTGAACATTGTTCTGTTACAATGTGATGGTGATAGAGGAAACCAAAATGTCTCCTATTGGGATTTTGCCTTTGAACTAAAATACTTAAAATTGTTCTTAATTTTTTATATGTTTGAATAATCCCAACCAGCTATTTTCACAATGTCCTGAATATGACAATGATTTGATGGCTGCATAGGTAAGTAAAATAAACAATATTTACACTTTAAAAGATGCTAATTACTGTGCATAACTTTACCAAACTGCAAGTGTAGAAAGAAAAAAATCTCTTACCTAAAAATGTGAATTTTTATTTTTCCAAAAAGAGGTATGTCAATTATTATTGAAGAAGAGTGACAGAATTTTACCTACAGGGCTGCCAACCTTTCACCTCTATGAATAATATGGAAAAACAACTCCACGTGGGATACAAGGGAAACCGAGAGCCATGTAAGGGGATGATGCCCAGGACTTCCAGCTTCAGTCTGATTTCTGTGACTTCCACTAACATAGTCTCCTCCAGTGCAAATACTAGTTTCCTTGATATATCATCACATACTTTGTTATTCCCACCAAAAAAGGGCACAAGCCCTCTTCCTTTAATGCTCTAAAGTTACTCTTTGCAGGTTTGCCTCCTGACAACCTTGGTGTGCTTGGGGCAAGCCACTGTGATGTTCATAGTGTGGCCCCAGCTTAGCAAGACAGCTAAGGACAAGCTCTCTGAGATCCTTGTCTGTAGGGAGGCCTCGGTTCCCACAGAAGACCCCCTAAAATGCCGTTCCCCGAACCAAAATGTGACAGAGCTCGGTGGCAAGGAAAGAGACCACTGAATGTGTCCAGGGTTACTCACGTTCCCAGCAGAGGAATCAGCAGTGCTCAGTATGAATACACAGAAGAGGATCCTCTTTAGGACCCCCGTGTCCTGATCCTCTGGGAAGGCAGTGTGCTAAGGAAGAGACTGGAGGAGTGAGAGCGGGAAGGGGAAGAACAGGGAATGAGGGCAGTGTGTCTCAAATAAGATGGGGATGGGGATGGAGATGGGTAGGATGGGCAGGGAGGAGGAGTTAGGCTCCTGAAAGGAGATGAAGGGGCTCAGGAAAGTATCAGGTCACACTAAGTCTAGCAGGGTGAGCAGAGCATTGAGTACAGGTCAGTACACCAGTAGCTCAGCAGACCAGCAGCACACACACAGCAGCAGTTGGAGGCGACCTGGCTTGGTGTCCCCCAAGCTCCTCCTGTTTGGTGGTTGCCTTAGCAGCTAGGATGCTTTATGGCCTCTCTGGACCAATCCCCGCCCTCGCCCTTGTATCTCAGTGCACAGCAGAGGCATGCACCTCCCCCATGTGAAATGGTCACGTGTCCCGCCCTGGCTCCCACCACAGGCCCCTGGAAGAAAGGGCCTCTCTGGAACCTTCTCACAGCCTCTAACTTCTGACCCTTCCAGTGCAACTCCCTGAACGCCTCTTTAGGAGACCTACTTCCTTTCCGATGTATCCCAGTGTCGATTTAAAGAGACGAAGAAACAAAACATTAAAAACCAAAAATCTGAAATTGCAATATTTTTAAAAGTAGCTTAAATGTCTTTTCAATGTCGTTTAATTCTTTGTATTTTTCATTAGTAATTAATTATAAGCAATAATTTGTATTTGTTCAACAAATACTGAGTTGCTATCATACGCCAGAAACCCTATTATTCAATGGTAAATGAATTAGGAGTGCTGTGGTTTGGAAGCTTATATTCTAATGGGGATACAGGCAACAAATGAGAAAATTTATCCTCAAATATCTCAAATCACAGAGAGTGTTAGAAAGGAAATGAAACAAGGTGAAGAATACTACTTTAGAATGGAATGTCGAAGTGAAATCCTGAAGACGTGACATACATTTGAGTCCTGATGAACAAGACTCAGCTGTATGGGAATCTGAGTTGAAGGCACTGCAGGCTGAGGGGACAGCAAATGTCCGAGTCCTGAAGTGGGAGCAGATATGTTCACTCTTATGTTCACTGACAAAAAGGAAGTCTGGAGGGAGTGTGTAAGGGAGGGAAGCGTGGGAGGACGGACGACGCTGGAGAGAGCCAGAACAGTAGCCCCTGCTCACTCGCATCACCAAGGGAGCTTTCATAAAATAAATAAAGCTGGGAGTGGTAGTACACTCCTGTAATCCCTGTAGTTGGGAGGCTGAGATAGGAGGACTGCAAGTTTGAGAAGGGTACCTCAGAGGAAGAATGCCCCTGGGTTCCATCCCCAGTAGCTCCCCCCCAAAAATACAGATGACTAGTTTGGTGCCCCCACCCAGAGAAACTGATTTGATTGGTCTGAGTTGGGCCTCAGGCACAGGTGTATTTGAAAAATTCCCTGGGGAGGGTGTGTGTATTTAACGTTGAGACTCTAATACTGAGACTCTCAGACTCTGTAGTCAGGAGAATGTAGAAGATCGACTGTGTATGGACTCAGAGAATCTACGAAAATAAAATCAGAAGAATCGTTTCAAACAACATCCTCCCACAGAGAAACTTGAGCAGTCTTAATTGCAAGATCTCCTGAGAATATAAAAATCTTTCCTGCCAAGAAAACCTGGCCCAAGAGGCACCAACCAATAAAATGTGAGAGTTTCCATCTTTCAAGCTAGCTAACGTGTGCTGGGTCTGTGAGGTGTGCCAGACATGTGCCTGCTAAGCCCTCACGAGATGATCTCATTTTATCTACACAACAGTGTCTTCCAGAGAGGCAGACCCATTTTCAAGATGATGATGCTAATCTTGGAGAGATGAAACATTTTACATAATGCCCTAGAGCTATAAGTGGCAGAATTGGATTTGAACTCGGGTCTGTCATATTTCCAAACATTTGTAATCATTGCTGATGCACTCTGTGTAAAACCAAGTTAGGAAAGAAAAAAAAAAAGACCAAGTTTGCTAAGGTTATGAAATGGCCAGTTAAACAATATAAAATATAATTTCATTTAAGAAGGGGCCTGTGGAGGGGGGGGGCAGTACTGAGGGTTGAACTTAGAACTTGATATTAAGCATGCACTGAGCTATACACTCAGCCCACCATCTAATTTTTTTTTAAAGTGATATTGTAGCAGGGCAGAGTGGGGCACACTTCTAATCCCAGCATTCTGGAGGCTAAGACCGGAGAATCATGGTTTGCAGACAGCCTCAGCTACTTAGTGAGGCCTTTTGCAACTAAATGAAACCCTGTTTCAAAAATAAAAAGACTAAAATATAGGACTTGGGGTGAAGCTGGGAGATACAATGCTTCTGGGTTTCATCCCAGTTCCTAAAAAAAAAAAAAAACCAGTGATATTGTGTGCATATATGAATGTGTTGCTATAAATGTAATGAATCATGTGCAATTACAATGCACCAATAAAAAAAGTTAATGTAAGAAAAAGTACTGCTTCTCTAAGTAAGTGCTATTGGGTTTGGTTATGAAACACCTCCAGAAATGGTACGAATCTAGAACATTCTTTCAGGACAACTTTGGTAGCTATCCCCCATCTCTTGACCCACAGATAGTGCGCTTGGGCCATGAGACAAGCTCTGGCCAGTGAATCATGGACAAGAATGATGTATATAACTTCTAGGCTAGCGCATATAATCGTTCCCTCATCCACACTTATTAACGATCCTTCAAATAATCGTTGCGCCATCCGCCAGGTCACAGAAGACCTCTTGGCTGGCCTATGTTAGATGAGCAGTGACAGCAAGAAATGAACAAACTTTGTTGTTTTGCAGAGCATTGACATCTGGGGGTTATTTATTTTTGCATCATAGCATAGTTTATCATGACTGAAATAAACTGGATCCTCGTTCTCTGCGTTTGCCAAGGCATGACAAATCACCAGCTCTATTTATGCATTTCAAATGCCCCAAAGTACATGTGTATATATTTTATTTGGTTGCTGATTAAATCTACTAAAAGTGGAAAACTCTCATTTCATCAGTGAAAAACATTCCTCTAGATATTTTTCAGGATAACGACTATCAAATGTTTAATTTGATGAGGCAATTAATGGATGAGAACCTAAGAAACAGCCACAGATACTCCCTTAGGAGAAAAACAACAGCAAAAGGAAGGTCCATGAAAAACAGCCTACCCAGATCACTGCTGTTATGAGAAAGAAATAGTAATTCATTTAAAAAATATTATTTTCAAAAACTACCATGTACCAGGCACTATCCAGGGAGCTAAAGATAAAATCATGAGCACAAGAGACCAAAAAAAAACCCCTCCTTTCATGAAATTTATATTCCAGTAGGATAAGGAAAGGTAATGACAAGGTTGTACAAATATTTATTGTACCTGTATACATGATCTGAGCTTCCAGCTGAATGAGTTAGAAATGTGGCAAGCTGACAACCTTCTTCTTAGTGACATGTAGGGTAAAATCTGAAGCAATATATGTGGTAATTTAACCTACACCATCTGGAGCCCTGAAATACAGATCATTAATTTGGCTTAAACTCTTAAATACTGGTTTTTTATTTCCATTCATAGGAAACAACAGCTCTTTCTTCCTGCTGCACCTGGGGTCCTGCCCACCGGCCCAGAAGTGGAGTTGATATTTTGATCAATTAATCTGGCATCCAAAAGTCCCTTAATTCCCTTAGAAATCACTAGAAATATGAGTCCCGTTTAAGAATAGATGGTCTAGGGCAATTGTCCACTCAGGACAGAAGACACAAGAAGATAGAGCTTGAAGTTAATGGTGACCCCATCCTTGACTATGATCTCTTTGCATAGAAAATACAACTTATGAACAACTACTTTCTAATGTATGTGCCATTGGTTAGTTCCAAGGGGGACAGACATGGAGTGACAGCCCCATCCCATTCCCTTCATTCCAGTAACTGTGAGCTGCTATGCATCTCTGCCTTGTGTATCTCTAGAACTCTGCACAGAGTCTGGCACAACATTTCTCAAGTAGTAAATATTTGAGAAGTAATATGTAACCTAAAAGTAAGTTTCAACAAAGTCCTCATATATACAGACATGAAATGCTGATTAACAAGCGCTAAGAGGTCCATTCAAGTTAGTATTGTGCCTAGTGGGGTTTTTTTTTCTCCATAAAGTGGACTATGGGCTAAAATGTCACAGTTAGGTAGGGCATGGTAGTACACACATGTAATCCCAGTGGCTCTGGAGGCTGAAGCAAGAGGATTGTAAGTTTAAGGCCAGTCTGGAAAACTTATTGAGATTCTATCTCAAAATAAAATTTTAAAAGGTCTGGGGATGTAGCTCAGTAGTAGATTACTCTGTTTGATTCTCAGTGCTACACACATAAAAGACCTACTATTACTATTCTAATATTTTAAGGCCAAATCTACTTCATCATTCTTATATTGTAAAGCACAATTTTAGTGATGTTTGATGAACTGATTGTTAAATACTATTTCTCACTAAAAGAAAGCAGGATTCCTTGGAGAACTTGGACAGGAAGTATACAAGATAAACCTGAAACCCCTTACTGTGCATGAAATAAGAAAACTTTCAAAGGCCAATGTAGTCATGTCCAAAGGGCACAGAAGCCAGCCTTTAAGCATGTTCCAAAGTCACCTTGGGACAATTTGAGCATTCTTTTAAAAATTATTTTCTTGGAATAAAATATTATGTGTATAATTACACACTCATGAGTTTACAATCATATTTTTAAAATAATTAGTCACCATTACATGTCACTGGGACACCAACTCATTATGTTAAAAATTGATTATGATAATAAAGAGAAAAAAATTAAGCATTCAAATATTACTTGCCCCCGGGAAACTTACTTAGCCCTTCATAATTTATTTTCTTGTTTATAAAATAATAGTACTTCTAGTGCCCACTTCACAAGATTATTGCAAGGATTAGAAGAAATAAGACCATATGGGATTCCAGGAAATTACAAAAAGTACTATATGCATGTAAAGGATAGCTGCTATTACTGTGTGGACATCTTCCAAGTGAAACAGACCTCTCAGGATGTCTAAGTGGATATATCCTGGATTCTGTGGTTATAAGACTCTGAGGAATGATTCAACATTCTCAGTCTCTTGATCCAAGGAGGGTACTTACATAGGGGTTAATTATTGATCTCCATTTTAATATGGCTTGTCATCTTCCCCTTAAAATTTATACTGAGTAATAATTACTTTAGTTCTACACTTGCCAGAGACAGAGTATGCTCCCTGGAGACATAACTAATGATGGTAGTCACATGTCCACATGCTCCTTGGGGTCTTTTGAATAACAAGGCCCTTGGTGCTTATTATCACTAGAAGAAATATTGGTCCTTCCAAAAGAACCATTAGAGGACTAGTGGCAATCCAGTAGTGACTTGTTATCTTGACTTCCAAGTTTAAGCAAGAGGTTCTCATAGGACACCTGTATAACCAAGAAAACTTAGAATATATTCTCCCTCTCGTAGGAAGGAGAGTCTAGCTCTTAAAATCTATATGAAGCATACCAAGACTTTAGAGATGCTCAAAGACCCAAATGGACCTCAAGGAACCATGGTTGGATAAACTCAGCCCTAAACACTGAGTGAACGCACTAAGGAGAGGGACAATAACTAAGGAGTTAAAATTAGAAACAAGTTGTCCAGGCATCAGTATGTTTTTTCATGATATCCCTGAGAAGGACAATTGGTCACTGTCTCCTGTCTCACATTTCCACTTCCTAGACCTGAACATGTGGTATCACCAGTATTTACTAAGTGAGACAAACATCTAGGTGTGTCTGTCCATCAGTCGACCTCTTGGAAGGACTCCTAATGATGTTTAAGTCTGGCTTTCATGAGGCACAACTGAACCTTGGTCTTCCTATGGTTTGGGTTTAATTAATCAGTACATCCATGATTAGGCAAACCACTAAGTCCCTTTTCTCCTCCATCCTGTACATGCTGAGATTTTGTCACAACACAGTGGGTCTTGATCAGACTAGTATTGATTTCTACTAATTTAATAAAAAATTAGTAGAACAGAAATAGAATTCAGTAGTCAACCCAACCATTCTGGAATACCTCCGAACTCCTCCTTTCTGCCTCTGGAAACTTCATTTCCTACATCATCTCTACACATCCTCCACATCATCGCCAGAGTGACCATTCTGAAATACCTCTCCCCCTAAAACATATGTCTCATCTCTACCACCACAAGGATATAATCAACCACTCCCCCTGGAATTCTGTTCACATGCTTCTGATAATACATGCAATATACTTCAATGCCCTAACTTCTTACATATCTCTCTCCAACCAGAATGCAACATTCTTCAGGGCTTGACACCATAATTCACCTGAGATACCCCAGGTCCTAGTGCATGACTGAAATATTATCATTATTTAGTAGTTGTTTGTTCCCTTAGCGTAACTCCAGGTGGAGTTGTTATGGTCTATTTCAAGCTTACTTCAATTTTCTGAAGAGGATGTCAGTCCAACCCCCACCTAGGCAGAGAATCTGAACTTCTTAGCTGTGTTCTAGTTATTTCTCTATTAAACCTTCGCAGAATTTGCTTTTATCAAAATGGATGTTTCTAAAGTGCTATCGGCTTGGGTATAGAAATGAACTGAAAAAAATTCATTGTTGAATCTAGCATAGGAATTATATATAGAGATTATATTCACAATAAAATGCTGGGGGGGGATTTCCCTCTGGACTCATTATCAGAAGAAGATGGGATTTTTCTAGGTAATTGGTCTATATTTGTCTTATGGACACTGCATTGCATGATCTCACTCTTCTCTCCTCCTCCTCCTCCTCCTCCTCCTCCTCCTCCTCCTCCTCCTCCTCTTCCTCCTCCTCCTCCTCCTCCTCCTTCTCCTCCTCCTCCTCCTCCTCCTCCTCCTCCTCCTCCTCCTCCTCTTCTGGGTGGGAGAAAGCTTTAGCCAAATTTCACTTCTTGTGACTAGACATGTCTTTATAGCATGAATTTTGTGTATTTATTTTACCCTGTATTTTTATCTTGCTTTCCTCCTCCTCCTCCTCCTCCTCCTCCTCCTCCTCCTCCTCCTCCCTCCTCCTTCTTCTTTTTGTGGTGCTGGAGATTGAACTCAGGGACCTTCTGCCTCTGATCCACATCCTCATCCCTATTTTATATATTTATTTGGAAACAAGATCTTGCTAAGTTGTTGAGAGCCTCATTAAGTTTTTGAGGCTGGTTTCAAACCTGCAATCCTCTTGTCTCCGCCTTCCAAATACTGGGATCATTGGGGTTGTACCACCACACCCGGCCACTTGTTTATTTTTTATCTGAATCTTCTCATCTGCCTTTTTTGAAAGAAAAATATTTTTATTTATCTGCCAGTAACTTTTATTCCATTTTCTAGTAACAACAATTACTTAAGATGGAATGTGTCTGCCTATTGGGCACTCCATAACTTCGCAACTCTTCAAATTAGATTGGATATGGCCACCATCATTTCTTCTTCTGCACTGACTACATACATACATAAATACATATGTACATATATATATATACAGAGATAGATATAAATGATATATAGATAAATATTGCAGGGGAGCATCAGGGCTTAAATACAAGAGAGTGTTTACCTCCGAGCTCCACTTCCAGCCCTTTTTTTTTGAAACAGGGTCTCATTGGGTTGCTGAGTCTCCTTGAGTTTCTAAGGTTAGCCCCCAAACTGCAATCTTCCTTGTCTCAGCCTCCCAAATACTGGAATTACAGATGTGCACCACCATACCCAGCACAGTATGTGTGTGTGTGTATGTGTGTGTGTATTTATTATCTATAAATTATCTGATATAATATATATATATGTATGTATATATATATATATATATATATATATATATATAATCCATTCTTTATTTTTATTTCGAAAGGATGGTCACAGAAGTGAAGTACCATCCTCATTACATACCAAGGGTACAGGCTACTAATTTGACCTATCCTGGATGGTACTAGAACCTTAATCTCCAGGCTGAGGGATTACAGGTCTCTCCACTGTAAAACTACTTTCCCCCTACCTTTCTATATTCCACTCTTCAGAAGCAGGTCACTAAGCCCAATCCATCTGCTAGCCCAACCACCTCTTCAAGAGCTACCTACATAAATTATTCAGAACAATTTATTTATTGAATCATTTATTTAAATAAGAATGGACTCATAACTTATTTTTCTTTTCCTCAGAAGCTTTCTAAAGACTGAGTAAAGTTTCTCAGTCTAAAGTTTACATTTGGAGACATTGAGATTGTTTTGAATTCTAAAATGTGCTCTTGAAACCTTCCAGCATCAATAGTCTTAAAAATGAGATTTCCTATGGAAGATCCAAGCTTTTTTTTTTTTTTTTTTTTTTTTGGTGGTACTGGGGTTCCTGGAAGCCCTTCTACCTCCGGGCTACACTCCCAGACCTATTTTTACATTTTTATTTGGAAACAAGGTCTCCTAAGCCAGCGCGCGTGGATGGCTTCGAACCTGCGTGAAGATCCAGGCTTTTAAAAGACATTGTGTGCTTCTGTGGTGTGAAGGAGGGCATAGGGGTGGCATATACACTGTCTCAGAACATACAGTGAGAGAAGATGACATGAATATGCAAAAATATTTATTCTGCTCCCCAAAAGGTCAAGATTAGCTAGAGGGTGGGTGGGAGGTGATCCAATAAGCTGAAAGTAGACTTTATTTACAGGGAAGCTGCCCAAGAAAGGATTTTATCCCCACATAGTCCTGGGCCAGACACCACACAAATGAACACACAAAAATAATGGGGTTTTAAGTCTGAGGGAGCCACAGGTCCAAGAGGTTCCCTGTTCCCTGATAAAGTAAAACCCAAAAGAGTATATCCTCTTCTCTCTCTCTCTCTCTCTCTCTCTCTCTCTCTCTCTCTCTCTCTCTCTCTCTCTCTCTCTCTCTCCCTCCCTCCCCACCTCTCTCTTGCATTCACTAGAGAGAATTAGAAATGATGGTATGTGCCCAGTGTAGTAGTACATGCCTGTAATCATAGTACTTGAGAGGTTGAGACAGGAGATTGCAGATTTGAGGCCAGCCTCAGAAAATGAGTGAGACTTTGTTTCAAGAATTTTAAAAAAGGGGTGGGGGTGTAGCTCGGAGTTAGAACACTCTGGGTAATGGTTTAATCCAGAAAGGGAAGGAAAGAAAGAAGATAGAAGGAAGAAAGAAAAGAATGTCATAGCCCTGACATTCCAATATGACTAGGGAAAGTATCTCAAGTGTCCTAAGAGGGATCCAGAAGAAGTTGTGGGTGAGAAGAGGCTAAAGGATGTGGGCTACCTTGCATTCAGGACTATACACACCACCTTATCATGGTGACTGCCCCACTGTGGATGCAGCAAAAGGGTGATAGGACCAACAATCAATAAGGGTAGCACATCTCAGCCGAGGCTAGCATGGACAGGTGCCAGTGACCACAAACCAGATTCTGTTCCCTGATCTCAGGACAGCACATCAGCCACAGTAACAGAAGAAGAAAAAAGAGAAGGATAAACAAATTTGACTGAGCTTAAACTTTGAACCAGCCAAATTTTAATACTAACATAATGGAGTCTTCCTGTCAGTGGACATTGAGTCTTCCAAAGTAACATGGTAACTCAAGAGTAAAAGTAGCAGTCTTGTTACAGAAAGCTAAAATTATATTTTTCACATAACTGAGTATATAACTCTGTTTCAGGTCCCTAAGAGTAATTTACAAAATTTTCTGATCATAAAAATACAGCATGTATGTTCATGTTATAAAATATATGTTCTCTTAGAAAAATTAAGAAATAAGGTGAAAGTTACCCATAGCCAGTCTGCAACATTGTTTCAAGATGGTTTTCAAACAAGATAATATCAGGACAGAAATCCAGTAGTGACTAGCATAGAAGAGCTGGTCAGTCATTGAATAGTGACCAGCACAATAAAATCCAGGAGTTGGGAGGAGTTTTTGTAACCTCCTCTAAGGGATCAGGTAAGGGTTCAGGGTGATTCCTTGGGCTGTACTACACTGGCAGGCTTGCAGATCAGATCTAGTTATGCCACAATAATTGTGTATGCCATTGTCCTGGGTACTGAATAATCGTGTCAAGAGGCTCTAGTAATAGGCTGCTTGAGAAGTGTGGATCTCAATGTCAACAACTCTGAAAATGAGAATAATCCGCTAATGTGCTAGGGCTTAGCCATTGTTTGACACTGAATTGTGAGAGGATGTTGATCCTGCATTTCCTTTTCTCCCTCCCAGCTGTGTCTTATAAGCTGCTGTTCCTTTAACCACAGGTTGTCCAGAGAAACGAAAACTCTCCTCCCAGGAGATTATGATCTTCCCAACTACACACCAGAGACTCGGGGCCATAGTGGCATAGATACCACCAAAAGAAGAGAAAGAAGAGATAATTTTGGAAGACTCAAAGCTGAGTGTTTGTGAAGAAGCTGAAGGTCTTCTGGATCAGTAAGTCTATTTTCTGGTAAGGGAGATGCATGTGGTAACACAGAAGTAACTCTAGTAAGTGAGAAGTCGAGAACATGCTTTTGAATCTACAGCATAGTAGCAAGGAAAGAGGCATGCTGTCTTGCCATAATTCAGTCACTACAGACCCAACCCCAGATCCCGTCCCTTTGACAGGAAAATGGGCTGTTCCTCTACAGCCCATTTTCTACCAACCATGAAGGTTAGTAGAATTGTAGCAAAAATCTGGGAGAGCATTTCCAGGCATTGGCTATGCAAACAACTAAGGTGGACTGGAATTGCTGCTGCTTGCTGGATGAGTGGAATTTGGTAAATTACTTGGATTTCCAGACCTCCATGACCTAACACATAAAATAATAAATTGTACGTATGTAAAATAAAAGGGCTGTTGAGAGAATTAAACAAGATATTTCGTGAAAGTCCTTAACGTGAGCGCCTAAGGCTTTAGATATCACGTAGTTCAACTCTCTTGCTTTTACAGATATTTTCTGGAGATATTTTGCTAAACATATTTGTATGCACATTTCTACAAAGATACTGTTTTAATTTAAAACAGTCAGCAACCCTCAGATTTGACCTTTAGAATCATATAAACTCACAGAATCCCGAGTCAGGAAATGGCTCTGTTCAGTGCAAAATGGCGGCTCCTCGGAGTTTTGTGGTCTTCCTAAACTACTATCTGTAGCCAATCTATTCTGTAAGTCAAGGACAAACCAAAGAGAAAATGAGAAACATTATCGGCAAAATAATTGAAAGTTTAATTGAAAAATCCTATTCTGTAGTATCTTGGTTTCTATTGTATTATTAATGATTATATGTGCCCATGCAAGACCTATTTCATATCGCTTATGCACAGGACACAAAAAATGCTGAAATGTATATTCAAATCAGATCTATATGTAGTTTTAATTTTTTTTGGTCTGTTAATTTGGTGATTCATTAAGATAAAATAAATTAGTCCAGGAGGTATGGGGAATATGAACAGTTCATGGAAAAAATCATCTTTAAATTTGGAAGAAGAAATGGAGAGAAGAGTTGTATTAGAGGCTACCTGCCATATTCTCTGCACTATTCACCTGAGGAAGCAAGAGTGTTCTAGATGCCCCACATCTTGGAAGTCTTTCCAGATTTTAAATTTTCCAGATTTTTCCATCATTAAACTGGAGCAAAGAAAGGAAGAGATAATGCTAGAATGTTTCAGACTGATGGTGGGTTGAGATCAGACCCAAGAACACGGTGCATAGAGGCCGGGCATTAAAACAGGCAGAAATAAATGTTAGTGGCTGCAACACAGTAGCTCTTTTAGTTGTTGTTGTTGTTGTTGTTGTTGTTTGGTGTCTTTAAAAGCTAAAGCCTTGCACCATAAATGGTGTTGCAGTTTGATTTTTAACGCACAGCTTTTATTAAGTTCTAGCAGCCGTATATCAGGCAACATAAGAGGGCATTCACTTAAGCCCCAAAACTAGCCAGTGAGGAAGGTCTGATCATTACTCATTGCACAGATGAAAATCAGAGTTGGAGAGGTTAAGCAACTTGGCAAAAGGTCATTCAGAGAAAGCATGGATGGCTGGTAAGTGTGTGTGTACCCAGCACACGTATGCATTTTAAGACAGGAATGGGTCTCACTTTTGGCAGTGTTCAAAGTCATTAACGTAGCCCTCCCTGCCTCTCCTTTTTCTCTCTTCTTTACTTGTGATACCTCCACCACACTTCCAAGAAATTTGTCCAGGCAAGGCTTGATCCCTTTTTCTACCTTGACACGGCAGTTTAATTTACCAACAGTGCTTCCCAAAATGGCTCTTCTGGGGCTACAGTAAATTGCCTTTGCACCAAACGGGCTTGTCCAAATACCATTCTCTGCAGGAAAGAGAGTTTGGCAACAAGATAAGAGGACGATACACCTGCTCCCTTGGTTCTGTTGTTTGCTATCACCATGCTGCAGACCCAAGCACCCTTGGCAGCTGCAGATTTTTCCACTCCATGCAATTCAACTCCATAAAAAGGCAGAAAGCAAGGATGTCTGTCATCTACAAAGAAAGAAAGGGGTGAAAAATCTTGACTGAAAAAGACAGCACAAAGGAACCTGAATAGCAAAGAGGTCCAGATTAGCCAAGCTGTGAATTCAGATCATAGAGCTTCAAACCTGGCCTCTACCACCATGAGCCAGGTGACTTTGAGCAAGTTCCCTAAATCCATATAAGCCTCGGCGTCTTCAGCTTCCACGGTAGCACCAGCCTCACAAGCTTGTCATGAATGGTGAATAGTGTCAGAAATGCAAGGTGCCCAGCCTACAGTGAGAGCTTCTTGAATGCTGACGTTTAGTATTGACGATGAGTCATGTTTAGTGATAGGAATGTAATGTACAGCTTCTACCCACACCATATAGGTATATTAAGGGATACAGGGCACATATAAAAACTGATAATTAATGGTACAAAGTAGACAACTGTGACATGAGTAGTATAGATGCAAATTTTAGAAATTCAATGGAAGAAGTGATTATAGAATTGGAAAAAGGGTTAGATTACAGATGAGAGTTCAGAAAGGATAGGTGACTTTACCAATGTCACAAAGCTAGTTTTGAGAGAACTAAAAACATGTTTTATAAGGTAGGCACTTTACACACAATCTTATTAAATCTTTACAAAAACTCTAGGAAGGATATATAATATTTTCCCCATTTTTTTTTTTTTGGTGGTACTGGAGTTCCTGAAACACTTCTACATCTGAGCTACACTCCCAGACCTAGTATATATATATATATATATATATATATATATATATATATCACACACACACACACACACACACACACACACACACACACACACACGTATTTTAATTTGGAAACAGGGTCTCTTAAGCCAGCAAGGCTGGCTTTGAACCTGCGTGAAACTCCTGTCTCCACCTCCCAAGCACGGGGATTACAAGCATGCGACCATGCCCGGCATATTTTCCCCATTTTACAGATGAAAATATTGAGGTACAGGAAGATAATTAATTTGCCCAAAGTCCTTTAGCCAGAATATATCTGAGCCAGGACATTAATGAAGGTTTCTTTCTTTCTTTTTTTTTTTTTTTTTTTTTTTTGGTGGTACTGGGGGTGGAACCCAGAGGCTTTCTACCTCCCGGCTATACTTTGGAAACAGGGTCTCACTAAGTTGCCGAGAGCCTCACTAAGTAGCTGAGGCTGGCTTCAAACCTTCACGATCCTCCTGTCTCAGCCTCCCAAGTGCGGGGATTACAAGCGTGCGCCACCACGCCCGGCTTAATGAAGTTTTCTAATCAATTAGAATAAAGGTTTGAGGGGAGAGAAGGACTGGGTAGTCAGAATCAAGGGGAAAGGCAGGCCAAATCTTAATGATAGAAATGGACATTCATAAAAAATGAATAGGCTACTTTTACTGGAAGAGGAAATTCAAGCAGACAGAGTTAGCAGATAAGGACAGAGTATGAGGCAGATGGAGGGAGATCCTGATTGCCAATTCAGGCAGCAAATATTCTCTTTGACTGTGGTTTAGTTGGGGAGAGGGTAGGGACAGGATTTAGTTTTAGACTAACCTGGTTACAGACAGAATGAAGAAGGAGAGTCCAGTGTGCAACGTCTAAAGATAACACCTCTGAAGAAGCTGACGGAGCTCCTTGGCCTGCCAGGGGCACAGCAGCCTCTCAAATCCTCTTCCCAGTCTCTGGCTGACCCTCTCCACCCATCTCTCTTCACAGGCTGTAGGACCTCTGTGACCACATCAATAGCCTGGGTCTTTTGGAATCATGAAGATTTTCATCCACTGCCAGCCAGTTAGAGTCATCTGGCTGTCCAAGCTGTCTGGCCGGCACTTTCACAGAGATCGCCCACTTTGGACACCTCTGACGCTCGCTGACTTTGAAGCTATAAATCGTTGTGACAAGCCAGTACCCAAGAACTTTAATTTTGCTGGGGATGTGCTGGACCAGTGGTCCCAAAAAGAGAAGGTATAAGATGATGTTGGGCTTAGATTAGATTCTTGGTGTTTACATATTCCTATCTCCCATTTCCTTGCTCTGTGGTCCACTCATCAGTTTCAATTCTTTCATTTGTCTTGGTTTTCTTTGTTTTCCAAATCTCCTTTTCTCTTCCCACAGATCTCAGATCCCCAACCACATAAGGCTTTCTCTGGAGTCTCTTTGGTTCCTTCCCTCCCCAGCCCACATACATACTGTGGTTATTCCTTTTTTCTCCAAGTTGCACATTAAAAACTCTCTTGATTTAGGATGGTAATAGGCTTATCCAAAAAAAGTAGTATTTTGAGTTGTAGTTTGTGAATATAGTTGCTGTTGGGATAAATAGGTGAGATTCAACAGGCTAAGAAGAATAAAGCAAGCAAGCCTTAGAAAAATCCTGCAGTACAACCTCAGGACAAAGTCTCTGCTTTCTGATGCCCACCCCAAGCCAGCCACCGAGGGAACACTTGGTCTCTCAGTGTTTATTAAAATGCACTCTACCTGCCATCTAGAAGATGATGTTAGGTACTAGATATGTTAAATTCATCCTTCCTATTAAACAGAGGATGGATGCCTTCTTTGACATGTCAGTCATTGTGTCTTTAACACCTAAGACTTAAACTCTCTCTCTGTAACAGAGAGAGCAGGTAGAGGTTGATAATCTTTAGATGAAATTTAAGGGCAGAGTTTGACTTTTACTACATGTATTTCTGTATCCTATATTTAGCATTATGGTATTGATAGATGCATTTTCTTTCTTGAGTAAAAAAATGCAAGTGCGTCAATGTAAAGGCAAACACAAGGTGAAGAATAATAATGCAGGTGTAGACAGATCTGGCAAAATGGTGCTATTCAAAGGACGAAAGATTGAGAAATACTGACCTCTATTATTTCATCAAATTCCCACAACCACCCTGGGGTGTTTTCAGATAAGGAACTTGACCTCATAGAAGTTAAGCTACTTATTCAAGGTCACACAGCTCCAAAAGAATGTAAACCAAGTCCCTCATCTTATAAATACCTTGCATTACAAAGGGGTCACTTGGAATATGAGTACATTGCTGAAGTAAGACAGAGAAGTCCATGAAGGAAAGAGGAGGCTAAGAGGGGCTCACAGAAGAACCCAATTGCAAACCAGGCTTTGAAGTATTTTCCAACCTGGGAAGATAGGAGAAGCATTCTGGATACGAGAGAGAAGAGAGTAAAAAATTTCCAGGCAATACATAAAGCAAAGAGGTTTTCAATACAGGTGACTCCCTTTGCAGAATGAGAGGTGAGAAGTTTCCCCTAGAAATAAATCAATCGGTTGATAGCTACTTCCACCCTTTTCTGGTGACCTGTGAAAACTGCACCTCAGCCTTTGGGGAACAAACGAATGTCAGGTTCCTAACCAAACTTTGTACACCCATTAAGGTTATTTGGGCAGAAAAGAATCTAACTTAGGAAAGTAAGAAATGTATCAGAGGAACATGGGAGAGCTAGCAAAACTGGTATAGAAACCAAAGAGTCAGCCTCAGTGGAGACAGAAACGAGGGCAGCCCCCATGGTTTTCTGCCAAGAGCCCATAGTTTTCTGCCTTTTGGTTGGTGTCAGAAAACGCAAAAGTCCAGACAAAAAAGGTCTGATTGGCCCAACGGTAGTCATATTCCCACCAAGTGTTCAGAGAAGAGCAGGTACCCCAATGGACTGTCTCACCAGAGCTGTGTTCACTAGAAGAGGAGCAGTTCCCACAAAGACATACTGGGGTGCTGTTAGGAGAATGCTTAGGAACGGGTACTGAGGAGGAGGAGCAGATGTCCTATATAGCTGGTCCAGTCATATAAGCCTTCTTTGTTAGTCAGCTTTTTGTCACTGTGATAAATTACCAAAGAAGAATAACTTAAAAGGAGATTGCAAACAATTTAAAAATTATTTGGGCTCACAGCGTCAGAGATTTCTGTCCATGGTCCCTCATTTCTGTTACTTTGGGTCTGTTGCAGAATATGCCAGGAACACAAACAAGGTGGAGGAGCCCTATTCACCTCAGGGTAGCTGAGAAGCAAAGAGAGTGAAAGAGAGGAAGAATATGAGATTCTACTACCCTCTCTAAAGGCATGCCTCCAATGACCTAACTTCCTCCCACTAGGTCTCACCTCCCTAGGTTCCACTACCTCCCATCAGCACAGGAGGCGAGGGAGCAAGCCCTTAACGCATGTGCCTTTGTGGGACACTTTCAAACCACAGCCCCTTCTCTTTTCTTTCCTCTGTGTTCCTGGCCAGACAGGGGAGAGACCGGCCAGCCCAGCCCTGTGGTGGGTGAATGGCAAAGGGGGAGAGGTGAAATGGAGCTTTAGAGAGCTGGGCTCCTTGTCCCGAAAGGCTGCCAATGTGCTCGTCAAACCATGTGGTCTGCAGAGAGGAGATCGAGTGGCCGTGATTCTGCCCCGAATCCCTGAATGGTGGCTCGTTAATGTGGCTTGCATGAGAACAGGTCAGTGCCAACATTTATCATTTGTAAATCATGCAGAAACATAAAAAGACTGAAACTCAAGCATTTTCTGAAATGGTAGTCTTGTCTAAGGCATGTTTACAGATGACAGAAAAAGAAGAACTGAAATCAAGAGTAATCATAAAAAGTCAGTATTATTGTGATAACCTTTTGCAGGAGAGGCTCAGCGTGGTTAAGAAGTTTGTTGAATCACACAGCCAGAAAACTATGCAATTCAGATTTAAATGCAAAACTCTATAAAAGCAAATGTGGGTACCAGTACCTCTTGGCAAAACTGGATTATGACTTGTTCATCTTGATGATCCAGAATTTTCTTTTATGAATATATCTGAATTTTCTCTGACATAAAGATACAGAAAAGAGAGCTGGGCATGGTGGCATACATTTGTAATCCCAGTGCTTGGGAGGCTGAGATGGGAGGATCACAGGTTAGCAGCCAGCCTCAGCTACTTAGGCTCTCAGCAACTTAGTGAGACCCTATTTCAAAATAAAGGATTAAAATATAGGGCTGGGAGTTTAGCTTGGATTTGTAAAAATCTGAGTGACTGCAGACCCCAGATGGAAAACCTTCACCTCTTTTCCAACAAAAATATTAATATATTCAATTTTCTCCCAAAGTAATGAACCCTAAATAAAATAATGAGCCCCAAATAAAATTTTCTCTTTTAGGGCAGGGGTCAGAAAACCAGAGCTGTGAGTTGCCCACCTATTTTTGTAAATAAAAGTTCTAATGGAAAACGACCATGCTCATTTACATTAATTTACATATTGTCTATGGCTCCTTTGGTTTTATAACATTAGAAATGCTAGCTGAAACCAAGATTGATCCTAAGGCCCTGCAATGCCTAAAATATTCACTATCTGACCATTTTACCAAAAAAAAAAAAATGCCAATCTCTACTCTAAAACACAATATAAATCTTTAGAAATCAATTTAAAGATAAATAAGAATACCAAAGGAAGACCTACTATAGTTAACACAAACATGTTTGTTGTAGTATCATTAATAAAAGTAAAATATTGGAAATAGCCTAAATAAATGATTAAATAAATTATAACAACTAATGTATAAGTTTAGTGAAGGTGTGTTCATTGCTGATTGCAATTCTGGCACCCCAACTTGATGAAATATCATGTGAGGGATAATTCACAATAATAATATTAATGTAATAATAAAGATTTAGTAATAGTATTTTAAATGTTCTTACTGCCAATATAAATGAAAACAACTATATATAAAATTCCTTTTGCATTTTATATTAAAAAGAACTTGCAAGTATGAAACCAACTATGGGTAAGGAGAAGATAAAGTATGTATTTGTCAAAAAATATCTACTTAGTATTACCTAACATACTTAATATTAAAATACATACTCAATATTACCTAACATACTTAATATCATCTAACATAACTTCTACATATTATGAAATGCCAATAAAAAATACAGGCTGAATACTTAAAATGCTCATTTAATCAAAGAAGCTGGATTATGTTTTCTGAATCAGAATGAATAAATCTTCTGAATGATTACTGAGGTTGCTTATATTATTTATACCTCATGACAAAATATTTTGGTTTTGCTCTAAAGTATGCATAGCAAAGCCTAAGATATTTGCTACCTGAAATCCATTAGAAGCAATGTCCCCTAGTCTTCTAAGCTAGAAGTCTGTCTATTGAACCCAGTCACATCACAAAACCAAGTAGTTTGAAAGATAAGTGATGCCGGGCATGGCGGCGCATGCTTGTAATCCCTGCGCTTGGGAGGTGGAAACAGGAGGATCGTGCAGGTTCAAAGCCAGCCTCTCTGGCTTAAGAGACCCTGTTTCCAAATAAAATATAAAATAGGTCTGGGAGTTTAGCCCGGAGGTAGAAGGGTTTCCAAGAACCCCAGCACCACCAAAAAAAAAAGAAAGATAAGTGACCTTATATTTTTATATTGAGTGAACATTCTAAGACCTTCTAGACAATAGATTCCCAAAGCCTGAGAAGCTGCCTCCAGAGGCCAGGTGGAGGATGCTAGAAAGCCCCAGGAGAGTGGTAGTAGCCCCTGGGGTGATCAAGGAGCACTGAGTAAAACTAAGGGCTGTGGAAGCACCCAGGGGCCCTGAGGAATTTTTTTCTTTTTTTTTTTTCTGAAATGAAAAGAAAGTAGTAAGCCAGCAAGTTTGGGAATCTAGACAGGGTGTTTTCTTAATCAACTTGTTTATCTTAACATATTTATTTTCTTGAGAGAGGATAACATATAAGAGCTTTTAAAATATAGTCAATAAAATAAAGTCTCCTTCCTAGGAATTCAATTCCACATTGCCCTATTAGCTAACTTCAGGGAACTCATAAGTAAATATTCTGGTATACAACACAGGCCTTGGGAGCCTGGGAAACATATTATTGAATCCTTGTTCTGCCACTTACTTTGTGACCCTTGGGTGGGTTGTTGCTGGGTTTAATTTTAACTGAGATAACCAGGCACATAATAAGCACTCAATAAAAAGTAGACAGTATCTGCAATTCTTTATTTATATCCACTTTTTTCCCCTTGATTCACTTTATAAAGTTCAACTACCTTCTCTCTGTCTTACATCAACTTCTACTATACATGTTTTTCTCCTAAGGAAGTGGTACTTTGAAATCAGGCCTATCTCCAGCCAATGTTTAGGATAAAGTAAAAAGGTGAGCTAAATTAAGCATCACCATAGAAGTCCAGACAAATCTTGATGATGCTGGACCACCAGGATACCGAAATCTGAGGGCTGCCTCTGCCACTTACCAGCTATGACAAAATCTCATATCTTATCAAATGGTAGCCACGTGGACCAACAGGGCTGCTTAGAACAGTGGCTTCCAGGCATCTGGTGGTGTATGGTCTATTGTTAAAAAATGGCTAAGATCTCTATCTTGCCATCTGGGTATAATTTTAATATTGTTCAACTGCCCTAATATGGTATACATATTATAGAACACACAGATATAATAAAAAAAAACATGAAAAGATTTCTAGTTTCTCAATAATTTTAAAGATTCTCTTCTTTTCTTTTCTCATTCCCAGTAGATTGTCTTGAAAGACTCACTTAGGAGACTATTGGGTTCAGAGGACTGAGTGAGATAATGCTTGTGAAAATATAAGACAGAAAGTACTATTTAAGTGTTTCATAATAATGACTCAAACATTATTAAAACGTTCTGTAGTAATAACCACCATTTTAATACCCCCTACATGCCAGACACTAACATTAGCCCCGTTTGACAGAGAAAGGAAAGCAGAGAGACGGAGGTACCAAGCTATTAAGTTGCAAGACCAGGATTAGACCCAGGGTCTGTGAGACTCCAAGCCTTGCTCTAATGATCTCCCAGTGATGAGGTCCCCTGTGGGATGTCCCTGGGAACCAAGGAAGGCATAGCTTTGGGTGGCTTCAAGCTCCTCCCCACTCGGGTATAAGGCCCAAGTTTCTCAGGGCCCAGAGAATCATGCCTAATAAACAATAGCTCTCTGTTCAGCTCAGGCCCCTCTATCCTTCCAGGGCTTGTCTTTATGCCAGGAACAACCCAGCTGACAGCAAAAGACATCCTGTACCGGCTGCAGACATCCAAGGCCAAGTGCATTGTGGCCAGTGAGGAGGTGGCCCCGGCAGTGGAGTCCATCATGTCCGAGTGTCCCAACCTGAAGACCAAACTCCTCGTGTCTCCGCACAGGCGGAACGGGTGGCTCAGCTTCCAGGAGTTATTCCAGTGAGTATTTTTCTGGCCCATCTACATACTAACAACAACACAAATCAAGCTACATCTGAGTCTTTTTGCTTCCAAGGCTTTGGAAACACTTTGAGTTGTTATTCTGGGCTTCTTCCCAGAAAAGGAATTATCTAATAAAAAGATTAATGGGCAGGAGAAAAGGATGTGGCTCTGCCCCATTTTCCTGCTTTTTCCTGTGGTCTCTGATGAGCATCCTGCATAGATTGTCCTCACCTATCTCCTGGACCACATCCATCAAGACTCTCCCTTATTGCTCAAGCATGCCCCACCTTGGGGCCTTTGCACCTGCTGTTCCTTCTACCTCCTAGCCATTTTTACTGTTGGCTCCTTCTTTTTGCTTTCAGCTCAAATGTTTTCTTCTAAGTGAGGCATTTCCTGAGCAAACTAACCAAACTGGAACTATAAGTCACTGTATCACATCACTCTTTTATTTTCTTCATAGCATTTGTGGTTATCTGATTTTTTTTCTTCTACTGAGTGGTTGGCAAATTAAGACCCACAAGGTGAATCTGACCCACAACCTGCTTTTTATAAAGAAAGTTTTAATGGGATGTCCCGTGTTCATTTTTTACCTATTTTTCATGGGTGACTTCAGGTTACAACAGTAGAATTGAGTAGCTGAAACAGAAACTATATTGTTTACATAGCTTAAGATCTTTTCTATCTGGCCCTTGATAGAAAAAGCATGACAATCTCTGCCTTAACTCAGAAGCTCTGAAAAAGCATGGGGCTTTTTTTGACTGTGTCTCCACAAGAACCACACATAGCTGGGTACTTAGGGAACATTTTGGAATAAATGAATAAACAGATCACTTGACCTCAGTTGTCTTCGTTTGTGTATCATACCACTCATATCTCAAGTATTGTTCTGAGGATAAAAAAAAATCTCATATAGGAGAAAGTGCTTCCTAAGATGTAACAAAGTGAATAAGCTATTAATTAATTATATTGCCCTACGAAAAGGTGCTAAATATATTATTTTTAAAAAACCTTCTAAGAGAAGTTTTTCCCTTTCTAAGAAAGGGAAAACATGTAAGACCTATTGGGTAATAAAGCAGTTTTCTTTGCCAGAATGAAATTTTACCCTATTGATTTATATAACCCAATTTCTTTATTTCTTTTTTTCTTTTTTTCTTTTTTTGGTGGTACTGGGGTTCTTGGAAACCCTTCTACCTCCGGGCTACACTCCCAGACCTGTTTTATATTTTTATTTGGAAACAGGGTCTCTTAAACCTGCGGGATCCTCCTGTCTCCGCCTCCCAAGCGTGGGGATTATAAGCGTGCGCTACCATGCCCGGCTCTAACCCAATTTCTATTGGTCAGTCACAAAATTCTTTCCTGAGGACCCACATCAGAAAATCCTATCTGTGTCTTTTATAAGCTATATAACTTTAGATAAGTCAAATAACTTTTCTGAAAGTCTGTATCTTAGCCATAAAATGGGGGAAATGATTGTATCTAGCTGGTGGAGTTATAGAGAATCAAATGTCATAAAGCATGTGGAATACTTAGCAGAATGCCTAGCACAAAATAAATACCACTGTAATTACATCACGATTATTATTTTCAAGTTCTGCAATGTAGTGATTCCTAAGATATATATATCTCCATCAGGAATGTAGTCCTCCATATAGATAACATTATATTATATATACATATATTTTTATGTATTGCACAAATACAAAAACTAAAAGCTTTAAAGGATGAGTCTCTAAAAATCCATAGATTCTAGAGCAGATCAATGTTTCTGTTGTCCTGACCTAGTACAAAGAACCCTGTCCTATGGGTCCAGGAGCCTGGATTCTGATTTTGAGTAATCAGATAATGTTCTAGGCAAAAGAGCAGCATTCACAAAAACATGGGAGCAAAAGTACCCTTCAGTGTGCAGAGAAGAGACTACATGTGTTGTGAGTAGATGGAGAAATAGATACGAAATCAGAGTAGGGGCTGGAGGAGCAAGCAGAGGCCAGATTACGGGAGATTTTACATGCCATGCTAAATCTTAAACCTGACCCTGTATGCAAGAGAAGCCACTGATGGGTTTTAAGGAGGGATGCATCAAGGTCAGGTCTGGATATTAAATTGATTTCTCTGGGAGCTATACAGAGAAGGAATTTAAGGAGGACCAAATTGGAATCAGAGATAAACTTGGAGCCTAAGCTGTAGAAAAGATGATGGGGATCTAAATCTGGGCTCTGCTGAATGGGATAGAGGGAAATGGACAAACTAAGAACTAGCAAGACTTGGAGGCTGAAGGGAGCAGGAATCAAGGCTGATCTGCTTTCTTAAGGGGCTGGGCGGATGTGGTACTGAAACTAAAGAAAGAACCCTTGGAGAAGGCTAAGATAATGAGTTTAAAGCTCAACCTACTAAGATCCAGAGGTCTTTGAATACTTGAATATCTAGCAGGTCGTGGTTATATGAGCCTCAGGTGCAAAGTAGTAAAGATACAGATCTGGAAGTCATCATGTACTCAGCTCTGATAATCTGGAAAAATATATCTAGGAACTCAGGATTCCAAAGAAAGAAATACAAGTCAATACAATGACAACATTGCTTGAAAATCTCCCTCTCACCTACCAGTAAGTACAGCGGTAGGATGGACTGAGGGTTGGTTAATTCCGTGGTTTGGTGAAGTTAACACGGACCCCAATTCATCCTTCATCATGCTATCATCAGTATAATCCCAGCGTGGCTAGGGGACTTCCAGACATGCTGTACTTACACAACAAGAGTCAAAGGCTGTCAAACAAGATGATAAGGTAGCATCCTTTCCTCATGACTCTTTGTAGAACAAGGAAATATTTCTAATTAAAGGGGTATAGCTCATTGACCGTAACTGCATTATGTATTCATTTCTAAGCTAGTCACTGATAAGAAAAGAAATGACCAGGCTATATAAACATGGTAACCCCTGAAGTATGTGACTACCTGGTTCCATAGCAGAATCAGAGTTGTATTAGTGCAGGAAGAAGGGATAGCTATTTGGTAAGCAATTAGCTATGTTTTCTGAGATACTCAAGACATTAAACATAAGTTATTAAAAGGTTTGATGAAAGAATCAATAATGGTGGCATATGTTTATAGTCCCAGGAACTCAAGAGGCTGATGTGGGAGGATCGCTTAAGCCCAGAAGTTTGAGAACTGCCTGGTAAAAAATAGTGAGGCCCTGTCCAAAAAAAAAAAAAAAAAAAGGAGGAGGAAATGGAGGAGAAGGAAAACAAGGAGGAGGAGGAAGAAGAAGAAAGGATCCATCCACACACCATATGCACAAGTTAGACCCAGATACTGAAAAATTTCATATTAAGTAATAAAAACTGAAGTGATACTATCCATTACAGAAATTCAGTGTTGATTTTTTTTAAATTGTTAGATTAAACAAACATAGAAAAATGCTTAAATAAATAAAATGCATATCTTTCTGTTATTAATACTGAAAGTCATCTTGGCTATTTATTTGGCTATAGAGGGATGAACTAAAGGAAAAGTAAAAAAGAGAAAGATTTGAGTTGTTAAATCTTAGCAGCGATCTTCAAAGGGCCCCCAAGATTTCCTGAGTAATTTTTCTTAGGGAAGCTTTGGACTAGTTTCAGTTCTGTTAACCATCTTCTGGAATCAAGAGGGCACACGTAAGCAGAGCACAAGCATCATCAGAGTTAAACCGGTCTGCCATCTTGAGCCACCATCTCGGGGCCCGTGATTTACAGATCTGCCTCTGAAGAGCACAGCTGTGTGGAGACAGGAAGCCAAGAACCAATGGCCATTTATTTCACCAGTGGGACCACAGGCTCTCCTAAGATGGCTCAGCACTCTCAGAGCAGCATCGGCATTGGGTATGCCCTTTGCGGAAGGTAAGGAAGAAAACTCAGTTTGTTTTCATTTAACTGTCCCTAGAACTGCCAGTACACGTATCCACTACCTGATACCTCTCTTTGAATAGCTGTGAGAGCTCTCCAACACAGCATCACTGCTGTCCCTGCACCACCTCAACTCAATGGCGCCATCTAGCCAACTGATAAGCAAGAATTTACAAAGTAGATAGGATTCGATTCTCATAACGTCTAGCTCCCACTCCTCACTGCAGAAAGGCCTTCTTAAAAGCTATCTAAAACGATCACATGAGCCCATTTTATTTCCCTCACAGCACTTACCACCACTTGAAATCATGGTATTTGTTCATATACTTAATGTACTTTATTGTGTACTTGTTCTCTTTATGACTGAAAAAGAGAGTAGACATCTAGTCTGTCTTGCTTGTTGTATTAGAACAGTGCCCAGCACACAATATTTGCTCAGTAAATATTTTTTGCAAGCTGGATGTGGTGGCACACGCTTGTAATCCCAGCATTTAGGAGGCTGAGACAGGAAGATCATAGTTCGCAGCCAGCCTCAGCTACTTAGTGAGGTCTCAGTGAGACCCTTTGTCAAAATAAAGAATAAAAAATAGGACTGGGGTAGTTTGGAGGTAGAATACCCCTGGGTCCCATCCCCAGTACCGCAAATATATATATATATATATATATATATATATATATATATACATACATACACACACACACACACATCTTCTGGAATATATGTATGTATATATGTATATATGTGTGTGTATGTAAATGTATGTATGTATATGTATGTGTGTGTGTATATATATATGTAATTTGTTGCATTACTGGATGAACTCCGAAAATAAGACCGAACTAAGTCCCTACTGTACCTCAGTCTACTTAGAGTTCTGAAAAAGCTATCTGAGAAGAGTGGGAAATTGGATCCCTCACCTTGACTCAAGGCTTCTTTTGAACCTTTCTCTATAGTCCATGAGGTTCTAAGGCAAGATACTAATTTGTTTGCATTTGTGTGTGTGTGTGAGTGTGTATGTGTGTGTGTGTGTGCGTGCATGTGTACATGTGTGTGTTTAATTTTTATTTATTTGTCTGTGGTCTGTTTCATTGCCTCTCCATATCATTTAGATACTGGCTGGACTTGAAGTCCTCCGATATCATATGGAACATGTCAGACACAGGCTGGATCAAGGCTGCCATTGGAAGCGTGTTTGCTTCTTGGCTCCAAGGGGCCTGTGTGTTTGTGCATCGGATGGCCCAGTTTGACACTGACACCTTCCTAGAGGTAAGTCATGACCTCTAGTTATGTATCTTTTTTATAGCTGCCCCCATCTCTTATAAAACCACAAATAAATGATTCCTCAGAGTACAGGACTTCTGGAGATGATTCCTTTTTAAGAAGCAAAGCCTCCGGGCAACTTGATTTTTTAAATGCATTTAACAGAATGGAAAGGATCACTCACCACACTCTCAGGTGGGAAATTCAGACTCCTGCTTCGAATTACCAGGATTGACTAGTGTTGGTAAATCTGTGCCTGCTTAGGTTCTTTAACCTTTAGAAAAATATGTTTCAGGCCAGTTGTTTTCAGCTATAAAAAGATGAGTTAAGTTTAACAAAAGATATATTGTTAAATATGCACCACATCTGTGTATGAACGAAAGCTATGTTCATGCTGTTATTTTGCTAACTGGTGTGACGAGATGGCTTGAGGGGAGGAAGAATGGAGAGTGACAGAAGAACTGAGACTTCTTCAGGTTTACAGAAAGCCCTAAAGAAGATCAGGCAACTCTGCCATTTCAAAGCATATTCGTAAAATAAGAAAAATGTTATCTTACAAAGAAAAGGTTTGCTGCACAAACCTCTATAAATTTATGCAATTCTTAGATATATACATCCATAATAAAAATAATTAAAACCTAAGGGGCAAGTGGATACAGTAGAAATGCTCACATACAGATCAAAAGTTATTCTTGATTTATGACAATCCAGATAGCCTATATATACCCCTGAAGAACCTTCTTCCAAATGCTTAAGTTTAATATAAATTCTCAGGGCATTGAGTAATACAGTGGAACATGGGGTTTTTTTCCTCCAAAATAGGAGTCTTTAAGACATTAGTTTTTCTCTTGATTTAAGATGCCTATATCATTATTTGATTTAAAGAACTAGAAGTATAATATACCCAGCAAAAAAAAAGAAAAAAAGAAAGAAATTTCCCGTTCTCAGTTCAGTCAAAAAGACTGATGTCCTTTATAGGAATGATACAGGAAAAGTCCTACTAGGTTAGCTTGTACATCCAGAGTAAGTACTACACAAGAAAATATGCGCAAGAGGGTTTTAGATTCCACCATGAAAGGTAACATACAGTCCTGAGGTAGAATAAACCAGTTCATACTTTAGGTGGTTCTAAAAATCAACAACTCACTGTTGACTGTGATGATGTATGTCTGTTCCTGGAATATATTCATATTCTTAATAGTAATTGGAAATTCCCAACAGATACATAGTCCCTGGTGACAACTGACAAATTCTTGCTTTCTTAATCCTAGCAGTAACTATAAGTTGAATACATGCTGGTGGAGAGAATTAGAGGTTGCAGACACCAGCTCTAGGCATGGCCTTTGATTGATTATCTCTGACATCTCTCTTTCTCCACTATCTAGACACTTACCACTTATCCCATCACGACCCTCTGCAGCGCTCCCACTGTGTACCGGATGCTTGTGCAAAAAGATCTTAAGAGGTATTTGGGCAGAAATCTCCATTTGATTCACAAACAAAAGCTATCATCCAGTATCACCTATCTCCCCTTTTCAGCACAAAATAGCCCAGGGTTTCTGAATCTCACCAACATTGTCACTCTGGTCCAAATAACTCTTAATCATGGGAAGCTATCCTATGCATTGTAGAATATTGAGCCACATATCAATTAGATGCTGATAGCATTTTTCTTCCTCCATCATTTGTGACAGTAAATAATGTCCCTGGACACAGGAGGGACTCCAAACAAAGGAGGAGAAACCTTAGTGGAGTGAAGGAGGGGACCTACCCAAGGCAGACAAGAGGGGGTAGGAATACTTGGAGAGAAAAACACTTCAATAGACATGAAGTACACACACAGACTTATCAATGACAATCACTGTGTGGAGCACAGGAAGGTGGGGAGGAAGGGGAGTGGGGAGGGAGCTGGGGGAGGGCTCAACGAGTGCTGTGTGCATCTGTGCCTCTATCACCCTGAACTCCAACAAGATGTTTGATGACAGTGCACCAATACAAAATAAAGTAAATGTCCCTAGACATTGCTTGATTTCTAATAGGGAATAAAAGCATCTCCTAATATAAGAACCATCAGGATATCCTCTAGGGAGAACTGGATATTTTTCCGGTGACGAGAACCCTATAGTCTCAGAACTCCCGCTCAAAACATTGTCCTTTAGTAACACTCTTTAAAAAGCACTGTCACCTATAATCAAGCCCCCACAAAACAAAACAAAAAAGTACATTTATACTGCCTTCAAAAACATCTAATGAAGCCTATGACTTGAAGGTTATTTTGATTTAGCCAAATCACCTGTCTATCCAAATAGAGCAGCAATGTATATTTATGTAACGAATTCAAATTCAACACGGGAGGAGAGAGAGAGAGAGAAAGGAAGAATTCCCACCAAGGTAAGGATGCCCAGGAAGGAAAGTGCGGTGAGAGTTAAAAAGCAAATGTGATCTGTTCTTCTAGCCTGTGGCTCCCCCTTGTGGCCTTCATAACACTGCTCACATTTTAAGGATAATTCAGACTACTCAAGGACTCCCATGACCACACACTCTACTGATCATGTAGGAACTTGCTGTAGGGGAATCAGGCCGTTCCAGACCTTTTCTCCTGAGTCCAGTAAGACCAGTGGTTAAAAGTTCAAGCTCCAAAGTCAAATGGGCAGGGCTCTGCTACTTATTAATAGTGTGACCCTGGACACTCACCCCTACCACTTTTGGGCTAAACCTCCAACTTCATTGGTAAGAGAAAGAGTGCCACCCCCATGGGGCTGTGGAGAGAACTTACTGTGAGCCACGTGCTTGGCGACATCAGCCTGACAGGAGATAAATGCACGGGACAGACCATCCAGTGCAGCCTGCTGTTGTCTGGGAGGCCTTAGGCGAGTTCTTCAACCCCTTGGAGCCTCAGTTTGCTCATCTGTAAAGTGGGGCTTGTGAGGGTTCTAGAGTGCTCCTCAAGCCCTTACCACATAGCCACTGATAACTAACGTTAGTGATTCCAGTGTCTCATAAGCACTCTTTATCATTTTATACCTTTTCCCTTTTTTTAATACGTAAGTTCTCCCGCGTCTGCCAAAACGTAATCTCCTTTGGGAAACTATTTTCATCACTAATGTGCATTCTATGAATAGAACTCCATCTTACACCATAGCAGGCGCTGACCAAGGATCTAAGACTTGCCTCTCCCAGCTCTTTTGTTGCTTAAACATCTTAATAATATCGCAGTGAAAGCCACTCAGATTTCTCCCCCAAAGAATCCCTGCAACTCTTGTGTCTTCAGGTATAAATTCAAGAAGCTGCGGCACTGCTTGACTGGAGGGGAACCACTCAACCCAGAGGTGCTGGACCAGTGGAAGGCGCAGACGGGGCTGGAGCTGTATGAGGGCTATGGACAGACAGAAGTGGTATATTTAAAAGGAAAAGTTTTGGAAGGCTTCACTAACCAGTACCCCCCCACACACACACACACATGGGAAAAGTATAAGTGTAATATAATTGTCCCCCCAGTATAGTTCCTAATACAATGTAACTGCCATTTAAAGAGCTCTTGTGCTGGACTGTTTAGAAATTACAAGGAAAAAATGCCTGTACATGTTCAATACAGATATAATGTTTTTAAATATTTTATATTCTTGGCTGGTTGAATTCAAGGGCATAGAACCCACACTTATGGAGAGCTGACTGCATATTGGGGCTTTTCAGACCCCAGACTGTCAACTGAATTTCCCAACCATGCTCTTCTAAATTTTTATGGAGTTTCCTAGAATACCTTCCCTGGCCAGTAGTTATCAAAATTTGCAAATTGCCCAATTAGGTTTGGCTTTAAGGGAAATGTGAATATTCTATGGTCCTCCTTCACCCCTCCCCACACAGAAAAAAATCTCAGAGGTGTTATAGGTTGGTGAGATTCATAAGTAAGCCTTTCATCTTTCCACTGCTTTCTGTAGGGAACGATTTCCAATGGGAACATAACGGATCTAAAAAGAGTGATTTTCAAAGTGTGGCCCTCAAAGCTGGCCTAGCATGTGAAAGGACCTGGGTTGGACCCTCAGTACCACGCACTAAAAAAGAAAAAAATGAAGTTAGAAATAAAGTGTGGCCTTCAAACAGCAGCCTCAGCATCATCTGGCAAACTGGGTAGAAATGCTAATTCTCAGGTCCAAGCCCACAATTACCAGATCAAAAACTCTGGGGGGAGGCCCAGAAATCTGTTTTAGCAATGTTTAATGTTTCAGGTGATTCTGATGCACAGACAGTTTGGGAAACTAGTATTCTAAAATAATATATTTCAAGCCTGGCACACATCTGTAATCCCAGTACTCAGGAGGCTGAAACAGGAGGATCACAGTCTCCCAGACAGCATCAGCAACCTAGGGAGGCCCTCCACAACTTAGTGAGACCCTGTTTCAAAATAAAAAATAAAGCCGGACGTGGTGGCGCACGCTTGTCATACCAGCGCTTGGGAGGCTGAGACAGGAGGATCGCACAGGTTCGAAGCCAGCCTCAGCTACTTAGTGAGGCTCTCAGCAATTTAATGAGACCCTGTTTCCAAATAAAATATATAATAGGTCTTGGGATATAAGCCGGAGGTAGAAAGCCTCTGGGTTCTAACCCCAGTACCACCAGAAATAAATAAATTAAAAAATAAAAATAAAAATGAGGCTGGAGGTATATCTCAGAGGTAGAACACCCCTGGGTTTAATCCCTGGCTCCACAATGTTTTAATAACATATTTCAAAAGATACACTTGCATATTGGGAAAATCAGTCACAATAGAATCTTAAGCACCCTTGTCATAAGTAACTACAGAAAGTGAATTTTTACATACTTGAAAAAATTATCTTTGTTCAACAGGGAATAATTTGTGCTAATCAGAAAGGACAAGAAATTAAACCAGGCTCCATGGGGAAAGGAGTACTACCCTATGATGTCCAGGTGAGTGGAGAAAGTATCTGACTGGTTCTATAAGGAAGAAAAGTATCTTTCAGTTTCCTCAACTATTCAAAACTCATTTTCATTTTGCAAAAAGATAAAAATCTAAGAACCTAAATTGTCTTTTGTTCCAGATTATAGATGAAAAAGGCAATGTCCTCCCACCTGGAAAAGAAGGGGAAATTGCGCTCAGACTAAACTCTACACGACCCTTCTGTTTCTTCTCCGAATATGTGGTATGAAAATGTTAGAAAGTGCTCATCACACAGTAATACAGACTTGGATCCACAGTTCATACCCACCATGTCGTGCTAGCTAACCTTGGACAAGTGACAGATCCCGGTCTATTTCATCAGCTATAAAATGGGGAAGATATCATCTCTTTACTCTGAGTAAAGATTAAATTCCAGGTGTGAGAAACTAGGTGCAGTGGTTGTCCTCAGAAAGGATAAAATGGGGAAAGAGGATGACAGAGAGGGGTGCTAGAGTCAGAAGAGAGGCTTAGGTTTTACTGTACTCTTTGTGTGTGTGGGGGGGGGGGTCATTGAACCCAAGGACACTCTACCTCCAAGCTGCAGCTCCAGCCCTTTTTATTTTTAAACAGGATCTTGCTAAGTTGCTGGAGCTATCCTCAAAACTGTCATCTTCCTGTCTCAGCCTCCCAAATACTGAGATGACAGGTATGCACCACTGCATAAGGCTAGTTTTTATTACACTCTTTTGGACCATTTGTGTTTTATACTAGGAGCTTCCTCTTTAAAAATTAAATTCTTTACAAGTAGGATGTGTACTCCAGTGGTCATTTAATGGGTGTACTACTCCTGTCTCTCCTTTGTCCAAACTAATCCCCAAATGTCGTCTCTGATTCCCAGGATAATCCAGATAAGACTGCTGCCACGATAAGAGGAAACTTCTATGTCACCGGCGACAGAGGAGTGATGGACAGTGATGGGTATTTCTGGTTTGTCGGCAGAGCTGATGACGTCATTATATCCTCTGGGTTTGTATATCTTCGGCTCCCAGAAAGCAACTGGTGTCAGGGAGGGAGATCTACCCGGAGAGTGTGGTGATGACGGGCATCTTTTCCTCTGCAGGTACCGTATCGGGCCCTTTGAGGTGGAGAGTGCGCTCATAGAGCACCCGGCAGTTGTTGAATCGGCTGTTGTCAGTAGTCCAGATCCAATCCGAGGAGAGGTAGAGTGAATGTCGTTAATTCAAGTAGCAATTTCATATTTCCAATTTCTGTCATTTGACCATAGTCGTCACTTACAAGGCACACGTGTGGCAAAAATGTATACTAGCAATCAACTTTACAAATGAATCATGTCGCAAAGAAAAGTAGGATTCCTATAAAAATAAAAACTTGGGGGAGTCTCCAATAAGAGAGAAGTATCCAGGTACGGCTACATGCAAGCATTCATATGCAGTCAGCATGACTTAGACTCTCCCTGTGTCTGGCTCTGCTCATGTTTATGTTGTCTCCATCCGAGCAGGTTCTTCCTGCTCGATAGCAACTAACTAGATTCTTGCACCTTAATAACATTCCCCACCCTTCCAGGGAAGGAGAACACTCTTTTCAACCATTTCAAGTCATTTCTAGGGTCTCATTTACATATCTTAAATCACATCTCTATCCAGTATGGTCCAGGGAGTGGTACAGGCTGCTGGCCAGACCTGGATGACATACCTGTCATTAGAGGTAAGAGTTGGCAACAACCCCGTAATACTCCACAGGGAACAGAGTCTTGTTTCTACAAGGGGCAAACAGATACTGCATAAGCATATTTCAAAATCTGTAATACTGTCAGGAAGCTCAGAATACGTTCTCTCACAGAAATAACACAAAGAGGAGTATATCCAGAATCACAAGTAAGTCCCGTGGTCAAGTAGAGCTGCTGAATGAGATAGTTATTAGGGCAATGACAGAAATAGCCTTAGTTCTAGGAGGAAGCCCTACAGTCTGGAAGGAGAAATGGCCTCTCCTCATGCCAGTTTCCAGACTCAGCAAGTGGGAAAATCTGAAAACAGTGTGCCTCTAAGCATCAGCCCACCACTCTCTGTTCTTCCCTCTCTTGTTCCAGTGAGTCTCTGCAGGAACCCCAGAGCCCGCGCTTACCACCGGGACCCCCTTCCTCTCTCCATCTAATGCCATTCCCAAAATATCCTCCTGCCACCGTATTCTCATTCTTTCTATATAAGTGATTCCAGCAGAACACCAGAAGTAAACACCAAACTGAATAGATGCATGAATGTATCAAGTATGCCTACTAACCTCAAAAATTGTCTAATTGCTTTAAAGACAAATGAAAAATAGGAGAAAGGTCTCTTAGCAATAGATCAGTCCTTTCCAGTACAACTTCCTTCCTCCATTGGGCCTCTCCAAATCCCTTTCAAACCATATTCTCTAGAACCTACCGTGTGTCCCACTACAACATGCTGCTAACAGTATAAGGATTTTTTTAAGTTTATTTACTCATCTGCTTTGGGTTTTTGTTTTTTGATTGTGGGTGAAGGGTACTGGGGATTGAACTCAGGGTTGATCTACCTCTGAGCTACACCCCAGCCCTACATTATTTTTTGAAACAGGGTCTCCCTAAGTTGCTAAGAGCCTCGCTGAGCTGCTGAGGCTGGCCACAAACCTGCGATCCTCCCGTGTAAGTCCCCCAAGTACTGGGATTACAGGTCTGCAGCACCGCACCCAGGATTGATTTGATGGCATAAGTGGTCATCAGTAAATCAGGACTGCCTATATAATAAACAGGATCGGTGTGATTGACATATGTTAGATATGTGACATGTAAATATTAAACAAAGTCATAAAAGAATCACTGCACTGCTCCTTCTCATCCCATTCATCTGGAAATAGATGTTAAAACCTCTCTGTATCATTGTATCCAAGCTTTGTTCAGGTGTGATCTCTGGTACTTGCAGTCATCACTCAAGCTGCTATGAACAGAGCCAGTGCCTATGCTCAGTATCCGTTCCAAACCCGATGCTTCTGAAAAACAAAGATAGCAATGTGAATTGATGTTTGTGCTACAGGTGGTGAAAGCTTTTGTGGTTTTATCTGCACCCTTCAAATCCTCCAACCCTGAGAAATTAACTCTTGAGCTTCAGGACCATGTGAAAAAATCAACTGCGCCTTACAAATATCCAAGAAAGGCAAGTGAACAAAGCTGTATAATCCAACTAGAGTCTAAGCTGGTGTACAGATTTTAGTGGTTTCACTTTAAATGTGTTCATTATGTAGATACGGGATATTCTTTTCAGTTTGTTTAGCCTTGCTTTTAAATTTTGCTTTTAAAATGTTAGGATGTATCAGGGGACTGCAAATAGTTGAAAATCTGGGACTTTTTTGTATCAACTCTGCAATCCTGAGTAACTACTAAGAATCTTTCTAGAATTACTCCCTTTTCACGAGGAGAAAAGAAGCCAAGAATTGCCAAAGTGCCTTACTGTTAGGTAGATCGCCTGATTCGTCTTAGTACTTACTCTTGGCCATACTCTATAAACTCTAAGTGTACACAATCGCCTCATTTAAGGCTCAAGAAGATATTATTGAATTATAAGATCTTTCTTGAAACCTTCTTCAAAGAAAATTTAAGAACAATTTTACATAGTCAGAGCGCTGGAATTGCATTTTTCTTCCAGCCCTGGAATCCTACTAGTTGATACTATGAGATAATCAGTTTCAGTTGGCATCAGTTCAGCCAAAAGATAGTTAATTTCAACCTAAGAACTAATCCAATTGTTTAAACATTTTCTCCACTAAACTAAATCAGTGACACTTTGATCTTCAGAAATAAAAGTTTGAGGACATTTTAAAATAGTCTCATGAGAGAGCGAAACAAAGACATGATTTTATGGTCAAGTCAGGGCATAAAGAGGAAACTATATGTACTTCAAATTATCCCTCAGACTGGCAGGACTCCACTATTAAAAGTTCAAATGCCAAAAACTTTATGTATTTAGGTGTAACCTCAATTTCCCCGAGGGGGTAAGAGGCCTAGGTCTAGATAGGGGAAAGCAAAATGGTAAATTAGTGAATTTCCACTAAAATCCAGTATGATGGAGATGCACTGGAGTCCTTACTGTATAAAAGGACCGGTATCATAGGCTCTTCCCTATTGGACTATTGAGGAGTTGGAATAAGTCAAAATAAAATTAAGTCTTTCATAATATGTCTTTCTGTTTACTAGGTGGAATTTGTTCAAGAACTCCCAAAGACAATCACTGGGAAAATCAAACGCAACGTTTTAAGAGACCAAGAATGGGGACGACTGTAGCTCAATAAAACTGACAGACTAAGCAGTAATGAAACAGAATTCCTGTGACATTAGAAGTCCCAAATTATGACCTTCTGATCTTCCTCGTACTGAGAATAAAAATTTAGTCCTGATGAGGACAGAAACCAAGGAAGCTGAGTTTATCTGGCTAACTAAATCTACATGTATTCCCTATTTCCTCTCACAAGAGATTTGAGACAAAAAGATCTCTATAGCCAGCTTTGAATAAAGCTATTTTCCTCACCAATCTGACTCTTGAGTTTTTGTAGAGCATGAGCTTTGGTAAAGGCTTTTTCCTTGCCGCTCTCCCTTCCACCATTATGGTAACCAGTTGCTGCTTTTAGTACTTGCACTTGCTTCCAATAATTCTATAACTACTTTTTTTTTTTTTTTTTTTTTTTTTTTTTGCAAGTCTGGGGATAGAACCAGGGGCATTTAACCTCTGAGCCACACCCACCTGCCCTATTTTTTAATTTTGAAACAGGGTATAAGTTGTGGAGGGCCTCACTAAATAGCTGAGGCTGTCCACAAACCACAATCCTCCTGTCTCAGCCTCCTGAATGCTGGGATTACAAACTAGGATTACAAGTGTGTGCTACCATGCCCAGCTATAACTACTTTCTTAAAATGTTTAAATTTTCCTGGCTGAAAACTCATTTTAGTCAAAATATTTAAACATTTTAAGCATATTTGAGAGTATCATTATACAAAGGTAATAATTTGTAGTGCTTAAAATAGCAGGGGTAAAATTACTGAGAAAAGGATAATATATAACAAATATATTTATTTTGTCCTGAAATTCAAAATAAAGATAAAACCTATTCTAAGAGGAATTTTCAAGTTAGAATTTCTTCTGCTCATATAATTCATAATTACCAAACTATGGAACCAGCCTAGGAAATAGATGGATTACAAAATTATGGGATTTACACACAATGGAATTCTACTCACCTATAAGACAAAATTATGTAATTTGCAAAGAAATCGATGGAACTGGAAAATATGCTGAGATCAGATTGAATGTTTTCCCTCATATGTGAAAGCTGAGAAGAAATTGGAACACAGGAGAAACTCCAGACAAAGTAGAAACCTTAGTGAAGTGAGGGAGGGCACCTGAGGGACCCAGCAAGGAGACAGAAGAGGGAAACACTTCCAAGGATGTGACGCACATACACACATTTATCAATGTCAACCACAATGTCGTGCAAGAGGAGAGACAGAGAGGGGAAGGGAGTAGGGAGGGAACTGGGGGAGGTCTCACCTGGTGATGTGTACATCCCTATCACTCTGAACTTTATCATGATGTATGATTACAATGCACCAATTTTAAAAAAAATTCTTCTGTTTAACAACTTAATGAGATCAATACTTTAAAGTTGTTGAAATGCTAATGTTAAAAATGAGGAAGCCTGCCCGGAGTGGTGGCGCAGGCTTGTAATCCCCGCGCTTGGGAGGCAGAGACAGGAGGATCGCGCAGGTTCGAAGCCAGCTGCGCACACTGGCTTAGGAGACCCTGTTTCCAAATAAAAATGTAAAAATAGGACTAGGAGTGTAGCCCAGAGGTAGAAGGGCTTCCCCAGTACCACCAAAAAAAAAAAAAAAAAAAAAAAAAAAAAAAAAAAATTAGGAAGCCTAAGAATTAGAAGGCCAGTAAATAAATTTAATGAAATTACGTATTGTATTGCTGCCTCATTTGGGAGCAAATCCTGTAAAATATCTGAAACTTGGATTATTTATAAATATTTATTCAAGAATAATTACTACACTTTTTACATCTTTACTTTCCATGTACATGACTTTAACACACTGACATGTAAACAGTTTTGTTATATATTACATATACACACACACCCTATAAAAAGATTTGCTAAAAGAAAAAAAAATACAAACAACCAATCTTTAGGGAACAAGTTTATTTTGGTTTTTCTGAAAATATCAGGAACTATGAAAAACAAGCTCAAGATTTGGGCTGTACCAAAAGCAAAATACACGTAAAAATAACATTTGAACATCACATGTAAGCTTAGAGAAATAGGTTTTAAAATACCAAGTTAAACTCGTTTCTCTACAGAACAAGTTCACTAAGCCACATTGGACTGTTTTATAACTGCCATATAGATTTTTTAATAAAAACCTAAAAAAAAAGCACCCAATCCTCGCCCTGGAATCTCACCATTTACAAAACAATATGCTTAAATGTCAGTGAAATAAATATATGATAAACCCGAAAGCAAAACTTTCAATGAATAAATTCCCAATAGAACACAAGTGCTGTGTAATCGGGGGACCGCCTGTACCACACTCAGGCCTCCCAAATGCAAATAAATACGAAAGATAACTAAACACAAACTATAAAAGCAAAATCTTTCTGTAGAGTAGCAGCTTCACAATGCGAACGGAACTCAGTTCCCTAGAGTTCTGTAGGTGTGTGGCCAATTTCTCCCCAAAGTCCCTCTATCTTGTTCTATCAAAATAAATGTATCTTTGTCTTGGATCAAGTCCACTGAAGAAGGCACCAAAATCCTATCCTCCCTTTCCCCCAGATGATGGTAATACTTCAGGATCACTTCAACTTCACTAAGAGTTAACACTCTAAATATCTGAAAATATCTAAGGAAGCTCCAGCCCCATGTACATTAGCAAAGTACTGCCTATTCTCTTTGCCTCTCCCAAATCCTTCTAGTCTAATTTACCAAGCAGGGGCACTAGTTATAAGAGTTGAAATATCTCACACTGACTGCCATTAAATAAACATGGTCACTTGTGTAGGAAATCTAAACATTTATACTACATTTTAAGTTTTTTTAACCTAAAATAAACTCATCTCCAAAACTAACTTTATAATCTCTTAACATTCTCAATGTAGACAGTTTATTTTGCAATGCTCTCTCTCTTCTAGCCTTTTCAATCACTTTGCCTGGGAGGAGTCCTTGAAAAGCACTTTCCAATTAAGTTAGCTTCTGCAGGAAACCTTCATGGTATGAGTGTGAACACTAAATTAAAGGATATGCTAAGTTACTTAATTTGGTTTTGTTTTTTTCCCAGGTGGGTTTTCGTACGACTTGAGACTTTTGTATTCTTCATTTTCAAATGCAGATTGCTGCAGAAATGAACTTTTCCAGAGCTCTTTTCCTTCTAAATCTTAGATTCTATCACTTTAA
Organism: Muscardinus avellanarius; assembly: GCF_963383645.1. Taxonomy (NCBI): domain Eukaryota; kingdom Metazoa; phylum Chordata; class Mammalia; order Rodentia; family Gliridae; genus Muscardinus; species Muscardinus avellanarius. Next base: position 96,909,732 of record NC_137796.1, on the reverse strand, counting down.
AGGGAAGAAAAAATCTCTAGGATCCTGCAGAAACAATCATTTATACATGCAGTGGAAATGCCTACTAAATAGGCTAGTTTTTGTAGCCACTTTACATTTTCAAAGCAGTGAACAAGACCTATCCTATTTTCTTGTAAGAATCGAGAATTCACCTTTCCACTCAAATATCCTCTGAAAATGCTTCCTCTGAAAAGCCAGTAGGTCTCTGCAGCATGAGTTAGGTACTCTGTGTCCTGCTGTTAGTTGGGGTTTAACACTATTACATAAATGGATCTTTACTATAGTTAATCATGTTTGTAGCATTACTGGGAACTGTCTTCATCTCCAGGTTCTTGATATTGGCATCTCTGTGAAAAAAGCAGTGTGCTATCTGTCAACATCGGGATTTCTTTTTTTTTTTTTTTCCTTTAATGAAGCAAAGCTGTCCTGAAGCCATCATCAATGGAGCACCAGGACTGGAGCTGACAGACCTTTGGTTTTCAGGTATGAAGACCTAACAGTAAATATATAAAGGTCTTTGTTCTGGGGGACTTCTAGCAGCAGCAAAAAAAAAAAAAAAAAAAAAAAAAAAAAAAAAAAGGATTTGCTCACTTGTTTTAACTGTCATCATTTACAAATATAAATGCTACAGCATGACATATTTATAAAATGTGTTGACTCAACCTACACAGAACCTGTTGTTTTTCAGCAAATTTCACAAAACCTCTTTAAGCATCATGTGATGTGTCATCAATACATCAACTTGTTAAACTAATAATTTTCATTTCTTGTACTGCCCCAGCATTTTAATGTTAGCATTATTAGATTTTCACTAACTATATAAATTTTTATTTTCGAGGATAAGGTCTGCTACGAAATAACTTGCTACTTAAATCTTTTCGCCAAATGTGATTTTTGAACTGCTGTTTTGACAATCAGAAGGCCAGTTGAAGTAATCAACATCCTTATGATCTGATTTTACTTGCCGGCGTAACTGCTAGTAAGCCGAGTATCAGACAACACGTGACAAAATAGGACAGCTTGGATTCTGAGTCCACGTAAGACCCCACAAAAAGCAGCTCCCACTCTACAGAGAGCTTCTTTGTACCTTTTGAACAGTAGATGGAAGTAACTGGAGACTAATTCTTCATCACTGACCTTAACAGAAATGTCAGAGGTCTATGCCTAGAATGCTCCATCTCTCTCACACCTTGCCTTCAAAAACTGCAGCAATGAACTATCAGATTTGTTCATAACAAACATTAATAAAAGACATAATAGAAAAACACAAAACTACCCCAAAATAATTCACTTCTAACCTACAGAATCCACATTTCTTGCAATGTTTAGAATAAAATGGCAGAAAATAGCTGAGTTGTGGCACATAAAGAATTTCTTCCTTACAATGAAAACCTCCCTCTGATTTTCTGTCAGAGTGTATTCACTCCCATAAGTCAGTTGGCAGTGCATAAGGGGAGGCTGGGGAAGGTAACCAGGAAGAAAAAGCCAACACCTCCCTCCGCCCACCCTCCCATGTGCAACAGCAGGTAGGCCTATATACACTGCCATCCAGGGTTGAAAAAACTCTAACGAAACTGTTAACAGAGCTGAGGGATCACTGTTTATTATTGTGAGATCAGCACTGAGGCAGCACACAAAGGCTAATATTTTAATGATAATTTTACATGGAAACCTAGTACCATCTCACAAAGCCCGTTAAGAAACCCATCTCCAACACAGACCTCCTCTCCTAGGAGAGGTCATTATCATTTGACTGGGATCCTTCTGTGACTTGACTTGCAAGTTCAGGTTTAGCCCCTCCCTCATTCACCACCTGCTCCTCTGACCCCGGTTTTGTCTGCCCCTGCTCCTCACTATTGTCTGGTACCACCTGCTGGTTATTTTCTCCTTCTGCTGGGTCATTTTGATTTGCTTTGACCTCAGGTTCCAACTTCACCTCCTTGCCATTTCCCAGCTTTGGGTGAAGCTGTGATGGGTCTTTCGCACTCTTCACCACCTCTTGGAGATTGTATTTTCTGAACAACATATAATCTTTCACAACACTCAGACAACAGACAGCTTTGATGATTTCCACTACTACTGTGTACTGTGGATTGGTGAGATCCACTTTATTTTCTGAATTGAGGCCGCCCACTATACCTGTAACAAAAGTAGAAAAACAGTCTGAGAAGGGTACCATTAAGCTTCGTAGATACCAAAAAAAATTCAGCACTTTTTGTTTGGAATTTGTTGAAACACCATATATACCAGTTCACTCGTCTATGTGGACTTCAAATTTCCCCAAATCCAGCAAGGTGTGGTGGCACACACAAGTTCACGGCCAGGCTCAGCAACTTATAGAAGCCATTCGCAATTCTGTGAGACCCTGTTTCAAAATAAGTTAAAAAAACAGGGCTGGGAATATAGCTAAGAGTTCAGTACACCAAAAGAAAAAAACCCTTTCAATAAATAAAAACAAATGGAAACCCGAGATATATATTAAGAATACAGTTGTCCTCCAAATCCACAGGACCCCTGTCCAGATTCAACCAACCCTGGACCAAAATTCTTGGAAAAACTGTATCAGTACTGAGCATATAAAATAATACAGTATAAAAACTATCTTCCCAGTACATACACTGAGTTAGGTATTCTAAGAAGTTCAGAGATTAAATTTAAAGCACAAAATATGTGCATAGGTTATATGCAAATACTATACCATTCGATATAAGAAACTTGAGCATCCCCAGATAATAGTATCCGTAGGGAGTCCTGGAACCAATCTCCATGAGTACACAGAGACAACTGCACTTTTTTCCCTAAAGAATATTCAACTTTAATTTGGAAAAAACTTTTTTTTTTGCAGTTCTGGGGATGGAACCCAGGAGCATTCGACCTCCAAGTTACACCCCTGCTGTTTTATTCTTTAGTTGGAAACAAGGTCTCTCTCACTAAGTTGCCATGGGCCTCACTAAGTAGCTGAGGCTGTCCACAAACCATGATCCTCTGATCTCAGCCTCCTGAATACTGGGATTACAAGCATGTGACACCACATACCGCTCTTGAAAAGACTGTTAACTACACATAATCTTATATTTAAAATACTGAAGTCAGTTACGGTTGGGTTTTTTTTTTTTTTTTTTTTTTTGGTGATACTGGGGTTCCTGGAAACCCTTCTACCTCCAGGCTACACTCCCAGACCTATTTTATATTTTTATTTGGAAACAGGGACTCCTAAGCCAGCGCGTCTGGCTTCGAACCTGTGCGATCCTCCTGTCTCCGCCTCCCAAGCGCAGGGATTACAAGCGTGTGCCACCATGCCCGACTAGGTTTCTATTTTAATATATTTATTCTATACTACATATTCTCAAACTTATTTGGCTTGCCACCCTCTTTGCAGAAAAAAAAAATTCAGCATCCAACCCTGAAAATCTACATTTTTTAAGTGAGTACCCAGAACGATGCAGAGACAAATTTCCATTCTTTTATGTATTTATATTTTATTATAGTGCACTCCTGGGGGTGATATCACCCTCTTTGGGAATCTAGATTCTATACTAAAAAAATGTAAGGCTTAAAGTCTTAAAGATATTTAAACGCAGCATTTATCAGTGTACACATATATAAAATCAGCAAGAGAAACATACCTGCCAACTCTTTGATAACTTCCTCTCTATTCACGTGACTATTATTTCGAGATTTGTATACAATCTGAAATGTCCCTTTGTTTGGAGCTTTAAACCAGGGTTCCAAAAACGTTTCTGCATATTTTTTCATATCTTCTAAGAAAGCTTTGCAAGTGCCTGAGATAGGTAGCATGCGTAGAATTACCCGAGTCTTCTTCTTCTTGGTGTTGTACATATCCTGGAGAATGTGATGCACCAATTTTTCAGGTTCTAAAAGAACACACACAGAACAAACAATACTTCCTTAGTGCCTATTTTGAACCTAATATTTTAACTTCGGTCATTATTGTTGCCTTGATTTTGCTAATAAAAAAAAAAAAAAGTTTATGCACACCCTGGAGTTAAATTTTTTTGTGAAGTCCTGATTTACCCAACTACAATACCCTGTTGTTTTATATAACAATAGCAACTAACAGTGCAACAAACACTAAACATTAAAACTTTTTCACAAAAACAAAAGCTGTGAGTCACTTAGGAAGATTTAATTAATTCATTAGATAATGAGCACAAGTCTAGATCTCAGACCTGGGAAGAATTCCAGAACCACACAGTGCGCTATCGAGAACTGGCAGTCCTCAGTCTGCATCCTGCCTACACACAGTCTGTTTGGGGATGCTCAGGGTTTTCAATATTTCTAAATTAGATGACCACATTTCAAAATCAAAGAAGCTCAGATTTCCAACAGAAGATGATCTAGCCCTTTACCAAATGGCAAATATTGGCTGGAGCTGAGAAGCAGCTGCTCCTTTCAGGCAGAACGTGCACTCTCATCCCGCCTAGCTACACACATCAGAAGCAGCAGCCAAGCCCAGGCTATATACTGCCTTATTCTACTTCTCCATGTGCCAACTGTTAATTCAGTGTAGAGAGGTTGCAATCACCTGATTAAAAGACTCATGCTCATGAAGTCATTTTGTAGGCAAAGTTCTCTAAGATGTCCAGGTATTATAGGATCAATTACTTAGAGGATATTAGACAGACACACCTATCCCAAGTGTTCTGATGAAGACCACATTATTCGCTCCACTCTCTACTGACTGGAATCTTCTTAGCCTCATTTCTGTGGAAGCTTTAATGTCACCAACTTCTTTCTTCAAGGCAGCTTCCACATCATCATCTTCCCCCTCACTTCCAGAGGGCTGCTGATCTTTGTCTGTAAACTGTTTACATGAAACCAATAAGCAGAAATGACACAACAGCTCATGTCCACACACTATAATTACTTACTGATGTGAAACCCCTAACAGGAGAGCTCAATACTGACAGGAATTTTTTTTTTATTAAGAGACTGAAACAAGCTGGGTGGGTGGCACTCCCTGGGGGGCTAAGACAGGAGGATCACAAGTTCACAGCCAGCCTCAACTTAGTGAGGACCTATGCAACTTGGTGAGACCCTGTTTCAAAATAAAGAATAAAAATGGGGCTGGGGGTGTTGCTCTGAGGTTGAATGCCCCTGGGTCAATCTCCAGTACACACACACACACACACACACACACACACTGAGACAACACTCTCTCCAAAATTTGGAGGAAGAAAAAAGTTCCCTCAGAATGTGGTATGTTATCATTTGACAATATTTTCAAAAACATTTTCAGCCTGGCACTGAGGGAAATAAATGTGCTCAACAGATGACACCCATCAAAGCAGACCTTAACACCATCTCTAAACATTTTTGTTCCTGACTCTCCTTTTGGTGAGATTATAACCGAAAACTTTACTCCTGTTCTATTGAGAAACATGGTACAGAATGTGTTCCAGTTTAGATAAGATATGCAACTGTTGCCCAGTTCTACTCTATCAAGGGGTTTGCCAGACACTAATAATTGCCCACATTTAAGAAGTCTTAGCTGCATACCATAATGTACTTGATGTAGATAATACACATAAGCAACTTTCTGGCCAACCTCAGGAATTACTATCATTCTTCTCCTTGTTTTAATCTATCTTAGCAGAACTAAGTAATCTGCCCATGCCCAAGTCCTCAAGCTAGTAAATGATGGGGGCTGTTGTACTATGCTTCTTCACTGAAGCTTCTTCACTGAATTCCTCAGGGTATACATACGTATATTGGTCCAGATTCTGGGCCAATATTATGACTTCCAAGATGTAATAGGATGACATTTTAGGTGGTACTTTGCTAAAATAAGTCTTAGCTTTTAAAATGTATTCTTGCGTGAACTTGGGAAATATCAAATATTCGTTTCAAACCCATTATTTCATAGATATTATGGCTCAGGACACACATTATTAAAGCAAACTTCACAAGGCGGTCGTGAGAAGTACGTTTCTGAAAGTTCTTCAGCACATCGCCTGGCCCCCGGGAAACACGAAGTAAGCGTTACCACGAGTAACAGAAAACCCCCGGTGAGACACAGCGCATCCAGCCAGCGTCGCGGAGGGCGGGGACTGCGCCGAGGCCCCGCCCCGCCACGTGACCGCGGGGAGCGCGCGCGCACGCAGGCCGCCGGCTCGCACGTGCCTCCGCGCTCCCAGCCCCAGCCCCAGCCCGGCCGCGCGCCCCGAGCCCAGTACCTTTTCAGGCCCGTACAGGTCGTCGCCGTACTCGTTGAGCAGGCTGTAGGCCTCCTCCACGCACTTGCGCTCGTTCATGTTGCAGGTGATGAGGATGCCCTGCAGCCCGGGCTCCAGCTGCCGCGGCCCGCCCGCGTCGCCGCGCCGAGCCCGCTTGGCCTGCACGTACTGAGCCTTGCCTTTGCGCTTCCCGCCGCCGGGCTGAGGGAGCTGCTGGACGGGGGCCGCCATGGCGCGCGCGAGCTCCGGCAACCGCGCCGCGGCTTCCTCCCCTCGTCGGCGCGGGCTGATTGCGTCAGAGGGCGCGCCGGCGCTCCCCCGCGCGCCTTCCCGCGCCCGCCTCCGAGCCTCCGTCCCTGCTGCGCCGGGTCCTAAAGCCCGCTCGACCCGGCGGTCGGCTCCCTCAAATGCTTCTAATAGATTGCATTCCGCCCAGATTTACCAGACTGTGTTCTGTTTTACTAACTAACCGGACTGTTAGCTGGTGGTGTTTTTTCACGCTGCTTTATTCGTGGCATTTTTAATTCAGTCTCAGCAATTATCTTGTTATTTTTTAAGATCATTGAGAAGATGAGTCACTGGTGGATGTTTTCAAGAGTGGGGGCTTGCCTTGCACACCCCAACTATTTTTTTTTTATGGTACTGGAGATTGAACCCAGGGGCACTCTACCCTCGAGCTACTTTCCCAGTACTTTTTTTTTTTTTTTAATTTTGAAACAGTCTCGCTAAAATGGCATGGCTGGTCTTGAACCTGCAATCCTCCTATCTCAGCCTCCCAAATACTAGGATTACTAGGAACCACTGCAGCCTGTTTCCAACTACTCCTTCGGTACGAAGTTGTCACCAGATTTGAGTTCCTACAAAATCCTAAAAGAGCCAGGCATGGTGGCGGCGCAGGCTTGTAATCCCAGAGTTTGGGAGGCAGAGACAGGAGGATCGCGCAGGTTCGAAGCCAGCCGCGCTGGCTTGGGAGACCCTGTTTCCAAATAAAAATATAAAATAGGTCAGGTAGTGTAGCCTGGAGGTAGAAGGGTTTCCAGGAACCCCAGTACCACACACACACACACACACAAAATCCTAAAAGAGATCATCTGATAGGCACTGAACTCACAGCCAGTAATCTTTGGTTCCCGCACTGAACTCACAGCCAGTAATCTTTGGTTCCAACCCTAGATCTACTACTATTTGCACAAATGTTACCATCCTATATTTTGTATTTAGCACAGCCTTTCCTTTTCATATTTTCACTGATGGGTGTTATGTAGCACAGACTTCCAGAAGCCTTCAGTTGCTTGTGAAAAGCAGTCTCTACACTGGAATTGATTTGGTGTCAAGGGGTGTAGAGAGTTGAAACTTTTTTCATCCTCAGTACCTAGTATAGTGCCTTGTCCATAGTAGGTGCTAATAAAATGTTTTAACTCAAAACAATGGCCAATAAGGAAAACAAAGCTAAGATTCGTGATATTAAGAGGAAAAATAGGCCCAAGGAGCCATACCAGGGGAGCTGGAAAAGGTCACTGGTAGTCGGGCGTGGTGGTGAAAGCTTGTAATCCCAGTATTTGGGAGATAGGGAGAATCAAAGTTTGTGGCCAGTCTTCCCCCGACCCTATTTGGAAGTCTTTATTTTGAAACAGGGTCTGAGTTGAGGACGGCATAAGTGGCTGAGGCAGTCCCCAACCTGTGATCCTCCAATCCTCCTGTGTCAGCCTCCCAAGTACTGGGTTTATAAAGGCCACCATGCCTGGTTTAAGTCCCAGGCATACTTAAGTATGACATGCTAGTGTTGTAAATCAGGAGACAAACTTGAAAAACCAAAACTCAAATTATTATGTTTGATTATGGACTGTGCCAGAAAATATACAGATTGGGTGACTAGTCCTTTAGATGTTAGAAATTAATTCTCCCCATCCTATGGCAAGTGCCAATAATGTTTCCATTAACCTCCTCCCTTAATCAGACTCATAGGCCTGCTCTGAATAACTCAGCCTTTGTTTATTTTTTTTTCTTTTGTGCTGCATGGAATTGAACCCAGAGGCATTAAAGCTACATCCCCAGCATTGTTTGTTTAATTTATTTCTTTATTTAAAACAGTGTCTCACCAAGTTGCCGAGAGCCTCACCAAGTTGCTGAAGCTGGCTTAAACCTGTGATCATACTGTCTCAGATCCAAGTACTGGGATTACTTGATTATTCATCAAACTGTCCATTATTTCATTGAGAGATTTCCTTGGCAATGCTGGACCACATTTATGTAAAACTTGTATTTGTGTAAATTTTCATCTCTTTAGGTTACCTACTAGTCATAGTCAGTGGCCTCATGTCTATCATTGGGCACCAAGGACTCTATGATGTGTCTCTTCTGGCTCCTGTATACGTGGGAAATTTCTAACAGATAAAAATGCTGGAGTTATAGAAATGACCACCTGGCACTTTTTGGAGTGGATAAAGGTGCGTGCTTGGAGGTATATTGCCTTTTATTTTAGTCAACCTATTTGTTTCACATATTCAGAAAGGCTTTCAGCCTGGCAAGGCAATAATCATGTAAGTCATCTTAGATTCCCTTTCTCTTTTTCATCCTAACCTTCAAAGTTGCAGCCACTTAATTTCTACTTGTATGTTCAATACAGAATCTGTCTTGGTCCTGCCTGAAAATAGATAGGAGGTACTCTGACACTTCCTGCTCTGGCCCTGCTCTCAGCCAGGACTTTCTGCCTTAATCTCGTCTTACCCAACATCTTTGGGGAATACATGTCCTAACACTGGATCCTGGGCTCCTTTTGATATTATTCTCAATACCTGCTGCCTTCAGAACTGTATGACTACACGTCCAGATTCTACAGTAAAACCAAGTTCAAGTCCTGGTTTGTGCCATGCCGTGGCTGCAGGACTCAGAAAATTACCCAAGCCAAGTTTCAGTTTCTTCATTAGAAAAAAAAATTTAAACAATTTTTAATGGAGATAATAATAACAATAACAATGCCTACATCATGGATTATTAGGAAGACTCAGTAAGAACAGGTATAACAGGTACTTAGGTCTCACTCACTGTTCAATCCACGTGGACTAGTCCAGCTATTTGGGAGCTTGGTTGTGACTTACAGAACCCTATATGGGGGGTTGGGGGGCTAGATACATATGTTTAATGTTTAATTTACAGTTCACATTATATGTTTATTATTTAATTTACATTTCATATATGTTTATTATTTAATTAATTTACATTTCATATTATATGTTTAATATTTAATTTACAAAGTAACTAGGGTTTAGAAACTTCTTTGGCAGATTAAACCTACATATAAATGATCTACATGACTGCTAGGCTGAATAATTTATATTTAAACTAAAAATTGTAGGGAAGCCGTTGAGAATGCCATGTTCAATGTATGGGTGAACAGTAAGACAAATTAGCAATACACTCAAGTCAGAAGGTCCTGAATTTAAATCCTGAGTCAGATGCGTTACTGCTCCGTGTTCTTGTGCAGTGTTACCATTTCACCTTCTTGTTCCTCATCTGAAGTGGGAATATGTACCTTCAAATATGTAATGTGTATTTTACTCAATACTCCAAACAACCTATAAGATACATATTATACATTTGAAGGTCCATATTCCCCTTTCAACCACACATACAAGTACTCAAGCAATGTCAGCTGCTACTGTTTTGTTGTAGATGTAGGTAACCGGAAAGTTTCTATTTTAAAATACTGCGGTTTAAAACCCCAGCTTTTATGTTGGTCAGTTTGCTTTGAAGTGTTTCCAGCCATTCTTAGTACCCAGCAAACTCATTATTATATCTAACTGTTAATATGAAAAGATCTACAACATACATTTAAGATAGGGGGGAAAATCTAAGTGAGGTGTGTGTACTTTGAACCAACCCTTGTTTTAGAAGGGAATATATATATATATATATATATATATATATATGCATAACAAACATGCACATGAATATATTTTCATCATAACTCTGCGTGTAATGGCAGTAAGACTTTTGTTTCCCACACAGTTTTGAATTAAAGTCCAAAGCTAAGGATCGAGAGTGACAAAACCTCTGTCCTTGCCCTTCTAAACAGAACTGTCAACAAAGGTTAAGCAAGGCAGCTCTCCAAGTTTGCAAAAAGGTGACTCAACTGGCCCTACTGCTCCTGATCAAGTCCCCATTTACACCGCCCTGCTTCTCAGCTTACTTAAGTCTGGCCAGGGCAGAGGGAGTGTTTTCACACCCTCTGCTGAGAGACAGGAAGGATCCCTAAAAGCTAGTGGTGGCTGAGGAAAGAGAGTGGCTTCACATTCCCTGAGTGATAACCCTCTCCCCTGCAGAGAACAACAGAAGAGGGACCTGCAGCCCATGGTGGAGTGCTCCAAAGCCCCGTGAGTATCTGGGGCATCAAAGGAACCCCCACAGAATACTGTGGCTTGCACAAGTAGACCTAATAGAGGGTTAAAGTCACACTCAGTGTAGCTAGCCCTTTTATCCTAATCTCTTTTCTCTACCCTCAACACTGGAGGATCTAGAGCTTAGAAGAAGGAGTAGGAAAGGTGTCTGAGAGGCAGGTAAGGCCACTTGACTCCAGTCCAGGTGATGGGGTGGATCAAAAGAGTGAACAACCCCCACCCCTGCCCCTAAAAGTGCCCAGAGTCACAGGCCAGCCTGTGCTGAGGAGAGGGGGAGGCTAGAGTGGACATTGAGTTTGAGATTAAATATTGTGAGTGGACAAACATTAAATAACTAAATATGGTTGAGAAGTTATGGAATATCCTAAGATATCATGAAGAGATGGAAAGAGAATATCAGAAAGAGCAAGAGGAGAAACAAAAATTGGAAAAAAATAAGTTTTGAGTTAAAACTTGTTTGAGAAGTACTTACATTTCTCTATCACACCTACCATCCCCCCTACACACACACACACACACACACACACACACACACACACACACACCACTTGCTTTTGCAACACATTTGCAAGCCATGTTTTATTTTACATCATTCTGTATCTTTTATCTTTGACCTTATGCATGTGTCATTTCTATAAGTTAGAATAAAGTATCATTTATTTATTTATTTTATTTTTATTTATTTATTACTCCCAGCCCTATTTTTTTTCTCTCTCTCTTTTTTTTTTTTTTAGGTCTGTCTGGGGATGGAACCCAGGGGCATTTGACCTCCAAGCTACACCCCCTGCCCTATTTTTTATTCTTTATTTTGAAACAGAGTCTCACTAAGTTGTGGAGGGCCTCACTAAGCAGCTGAGGCTGTCCACCAACTGCAATCCTCCTCTGGTTTCAGTCTCCCAAATGCTGGGATTACAAGTGTGTGCCACCATCCCCGGCCTTTTTTAGTCATTTTTTATTTTTTGAAACAGGGTCTTACTGAGTTGAACTGTGGCTGTCCGTGAACCACAGTCCTCTGGTTCTGCCTCCCAAATGCTGGAATTACAAGCATGCTTACACCAGACCTGAAGTATCATTTCTTGATGTCGCTGCTCACCAAAGTATTTTGCCCACCCCCCCAACCTGAGCTGTGCCCAGGGTTTCTCAGTTCCCAGGAAGTGAGGATAAAGTGAATGAACTGAGGGCAAGTGTGACACATGCTACTTCCAGACCTAAATTCATAAGATTTCCCCACCTTCTGCTTGACAGCTTGCTGATTTCAGAGGCTCCCACCAGGACTCTTAGGAGACCTAAAGGAGAAGAGAGCCTCTAATATAAGAATCCTAAGTCAGTACTTGGAAGAGAAACACCCAGGACCTGCATTAGGTATAAGCCTCTGAGCTTTAGGTCTGTTTGTTTCTGCAGCCTGGCCTAGCACATCTTGACTAATACACTGGGAATCTGGTTTGTTCAGAATTTCTTCACTATCCTTATTAGAACCTATTGTTCATATAGATTATGAACATTGTCCTTCAGATAAATTAAAAGCAGATCTCATGATATATTAAAGAGAACATGGATTCTGGAATCAGATCTTAATAGGAAGCCCAATTATGTAATTTTCTTTTTGGAATCATTGGGAAATCCTGGACCAGAGGCCAGTCTTCTGTTTTCCTGCCAGAACACCATGAGCTACATCTTATTTTCTCCTTAAAAAATGCTCATGAAATAGAATTTAAGTTCTTCTGTATATATATAGCTTATGAAGTGGCTAACACAGTTCTATAAATCTTTGTCCTTTTTCCTGTTAAGTTCAATCACTTGAATTACCAAAGTCTAGAATTTGGTAAACTATAAAGGACAATATTCTACTTTCTAACACAACTTGCAAAGAAAAGGAACCGGAAGATGAAACTTACAGATTTTTTTTAAAAATTTAAGATATTGTAATAAAATGCAATGTGTTGGCCCTGAATTGGGGGGAAAAATGTAAGACAAAATTTTAAGAGTTTATCTGGAAAATGTAAGATAAAATTTTATGAGTTAATCTGGAAAAATATAAAATCTTTAAAATGATAATAAGAATAGCTGGTGATTATAAATATTACCTGGTGAAAATAAAGCATTATGGATTTTTCAGATGTTAAAATATTATTGTGCCGGACATGGCAGGAGCCAGAGAGAAGTTCACCAAGTGAGGTGTGCACATATGTCATTATCATTTGGAACTACATTATGAGACTACAATATACTAATAAAAGTTTATAAAAGTCATGAGAGATCCCACTGTTGGGATAAATTCATACCAGGAAGCCATTCTCTCATCAGCGGGTCTATTTGGCAGCCAGGGCGATGGGCAAGTTCAGAGGCTACGGGCCGCCTTGAGCAACAAGGAGGCAACTGAAAAACTAGACACTCCATTAGGTCAGAAATGACTTCAAGAAGTCCAGTGAAACCTGGGCTTGGTGAGTATTTTCCAAGTGTTGGCCTACCATTATTTTGGCTTTAGCAGTAGTCCTAAGGCATCAAGTTACACAAAGGGCTAGTCATTTGAACAAAACACAGTGACAACAGCAAAATAATGTGCAATACTGATAATATAAAGGAGAAAGAGCAACATACATAGCTGAGGTCCCTATAACAAAAGGCAGATTAACAAGAGAAGAGCATATGAATTTATTTAATATAAGTTCTACACTAAGCATCTGAAAATGAAGACCCAAAGAAACTAGTAAACTTCTGCATCTTTATTCTTAGGTTTGGTGATGAGATGGTTAGTCATGGAGAAATATGACTGGACACAGATTCAATCTAATGGTAATAAACTGAAGTAAACAGCAGGGATGGTTTGTTCAGATTTTTCTTTATGACCTGTTGTTTTCAAGATGTTCCTTTCCTCTGTGTATTAGGGAAAATTTTTTATTAGAGTACCTGAAACCATTATTTATAAATAACAGAGATTTATTTATAATGTGGTTCTAGAGACTCAGAAGTCCAAGAGCAGGGAGCTGGCATCTGGTAAGGCCTTTCTGTTGCATCATAATATGGTAGAAGACATCACATGGCCAGGCAGAGCAAGAAGTCTAGGTCATGTCTCTTCCTCTTATACATTCACTAATGCTGTTATGGGGGCTCTTTCCTCAAGACCTCATCTAATCCTCATTACCTCCCAAAGACCGTACCTCTAAATACTACTGACATAACATGAAAAAATGTTCAACATCAGGGAGATGCAAATCAAAACTACACTAAGACTCCATCTAACCCCAATCAGAGTGACAAGCATAAAGAAGTGAGAGTTAGGGAGAAATGGGTCATAGGAGGAACTCTTGAAAGAGGAAATCCTATAGAGGAGCAAACAAGACAACCTAAAGGAGGAGAAAGGAGGGGGAAGAGGAGAATCTCTAAAACACACAATGTACTTAAACATATCGAAGTCAACCACTGAGCCAAGCAAGGGAGGGAAGGACGGGGAGGGAATGGGGTGGGAATTGGGTAGGGGTTAAATCAGTAATGAGTACATGTTTGTACACACAAGTTTTTTACCCTAATATGATGTTTGAATATAATGCACCAATAAAAAATTTTAAAAGAAAAATAAATAAATAAATAAATAAACAAACAAACAAACAAACAAAAGAAGAAGTCAAATAACAACAAATGCTAGTGAAGATGTGGGGAAAGAGGAACTCTTTTACACTGTTGGTGGGAGTGCAAACTAGTTCAGCCACTATGGAGATCAGTGTGAAGATTCCTTAGAACACTGGATGGTCCGACTATACTACTCCTGGGTATTTTTCCAAAGGGGTTGAAATCAGAGAACTACGGTAACATATGCATACCCATGTAAATAGCAGCACAATTCATAATAACCAAAATAGGGAACCAACCTAGGTCTCCATCAACAGATGAACGGATTGTAAAATTATGGAAAATACACACAATGGAATTCTACTCAGCAATAAAGAAAAACAAAATCATGTCATTCACAAGAAGATGGAAAGACCTGGAGAACATTATGTTAAGTGAGATTAGCCAAGCACAGAAAGAGAAGGGACCTATGTTTTCTCTTATATGCTTAAGCTAGGGAGTATTAGGGATACCAGAGGGACTCCAGATAATGAAAGAGAATCCTCAACAAAGCTAGAAAGGAAGGGTAAGGGAGGAAGAAGACTGAGGTTAATTAATGGAAAAGGTACATTTGAAAATGTGTATACATATGAATATAATATTGTTAACCTGGACACTCAGTATCGGGAGGAAGGGAAAAGGGGAAAGGGAGGGAAACCAAGTGCTGTGTGAACATATGCCACTGTCAACATGATCCACATTATGATGTGAGACTATAGTGCACCAATAAAAAAAATTAAAAACTAGGCCGGGCATGGTGGCGCACGCTTGTAATCCCCGCGCTTGGGAGGCAGAGACAGGAGGATCGCGCAGGTTCGAAGCCAGCCGCGCTGGCGTAGGAGACCCTGTTTCCAAAAATAAAATAGGTCTGGGAGTGTAGCCCGGAGATAGACGGGCTTCCAGGAACCCCAGTACCACCAAAAAAAAATAATAATAAATAAATAAATAAATAAATAAATAAATAAAAATTAAAAAAATTAAAAACTGAAAAAATGAATGCTACTGACATATACATTTAAGAAATGGTTTTTAACCACACGAATTCTGATGACACTAAAATCACAGAAATCTCAAATGAGGGTCTTCTGACCTGCTTTCTAACAGAAAGAAAGAAGCTGAGACTGTCCCTTCCATTTCTACATTTTTTCTCAAATGCCATCATGCCATATTTGTGGGTAGCATGTCCTGAACTCCATCAATAACTTTATCATAGTAAAGAAATTCTTCTCTAGTCACATTTTACTTTTTGATATAATGGGAGTTATGAATGACTGTTAAAATTCATCAACTACTTTTTCCAGATTCATTAAAATGCTCATTTGGGCTCCTCTGTCAGTGTCTAGTACACTGGAGACCTAAGGGTAAAGCCGATTCACGGGATACAGGGAATGCAGGTTTCATGTACACTGCATGTTTTATTGAAAGAGCAATCAGACTTTTATAGAGAAAGCTTCCATGGGATCTATAGACAACTTTTTTTTTTTTTTTTTGGTGGTACTGGGAGTGGAACCCAGGGGCTTTCTACCTCCAGGCTATACTCCCAGACCTTTTATATTTTTTTATTTGGAAGCAGGGTCTCACTAAGTTGCTGAGAGCCTCACTAAGTAGCTGAGGCTGGCTTCGAACCTGTGTGATCCTCCTGTCTCAGCCTCCCAAGCGCTGGGATTACAAGCATGTGCCACCATGCCCGGCTCAAGTTAACTATTTTAGACATTACAAGATTATCTTAAAGCAACAATGGATGTGTATGAGTAAAGCCAAAGGACTAGTCTCAAAGCAACTTTTTGTTTTATAATTATAAGCAAAGAACACCTGTGACCGCTTATAACATCTCAAGCTGTTTATTATACCAATAAGTTTTCTCAGAGATGTCTATGCTGGGAAGGACATTCAGAGAGAGGGCCGGAGCTGCTTCCGACCTTGAAGGCAACTCGGCAAGACTCATAGCTCACTGATTAGAGGACCTATGCTTGCCTCCCAGCCTGGCATTCCAAGCTGCTTCTCAGGAGCCAGAGTTGCTTTGTTAACCCTTCAAGCAGGAGCCTGCATCTCAGTACTCTCACACTCCCCCACTCCTTTTTGCCATATTCTTAGATAAACTCAAACTGGTCACGATGGGTTTCTTATTTTTATGCATTACTGGTTTTATTAATAATTAATTTTAGGTTTCTTATTTATGCTCATAGAATATAATATCTTGCCTGTGATTTTCTTCCCAATAGTGTTCTTGTCTGGTTTTACTATAAATTTTATTCTAATCTCAAAATATAAAACGAAAGGACTTCTGTTGTGGGGAAGATGGTGTACGCATGCTTTTGGTTGTTTTGTTTTGTTTTGTTTTTTTTGGCTGACCACAACTAACATTCCTGGACATTATTATATAAAACTAACATAAGAAGACTTTGAAAGGAGAAGAAAGTAAGGCAGACAGATCATGGACCTGGAGACCCAAGAAACAACACAGTTGTGAGTTCCTTGGGTCTTCTTTCTCTGTTTATCCTATACTTAAGAGCTAAAGAAGCCAGAAAATTAGAAATGCCAATGGGTACCAGCAAGAGAATTTGTCCCCCACCCTGAGTCAGCTATCTTTAGTCAAGAACCAGGAAAAGAGCAGTGTAGCAGACAGAAAACTATTAAACAATAACTACTCTACCATAGCCAAACAACACACAAAATATAGCTTCAACTATCCTACCCTATAGGAGCAAAGACAGATTGAGAAGCCAAGACTTCTACCCTCATGAGTCCATAACCTAAGGTGCCCCAGTTCCTTTTCTTTGGTCAGCACCACAGAAGGCCAAGTACAGGCCAGTCCAATGTCAGTGTAGATTACATGAGGAAATGAAATTCTCATCCTCACCCAACAAGGCACTCACACAACTCAGGTGTCATTAAAAGCTGATAGTTAATGTAGAATTAAATTGAAGTATAAGATACCTAACTGATGTCTGCTAGAGAACTGCTTGGTGAATGGGGCGGGGGAGGCTCCATACATCTAATTTCAGAAGAGTTGTGTTGAGTGGTGTGCAAGAGCAGAAAAAACAGTGTGATTCTTTTTTTTTTTTTCCTATCTCTAATAATGGACTCAACCATCAGAATGGAAGGAAGAGAAGAAAAAATTAATGAACTAAAAGATATATTACCCAATCTAAATTACAGAAGTAAGACGGGAGAAGAAAGAGTCTTGGGTATTTGTGTGATTATTACAAAAACTCTTTGAGGGGGCTGAAAAATACTCCAAGAAATAATGACTGAAAACTGACTCTAAGCTGAGTGTGGTGGTGCACGCCTGTAATCCCAGTACTTGGGAGGCTGAGACAGGAGAATCACAGGTTTGAAGACAGCTCAGCAACATAGTGAGGCTCTCAGCAACCTAGTGAGACCCTGTTTCAAAATAAAAAAGAAAAAGAGCTGGAGATGTGTCTTGGAGGTAGAATGCTTCTGGGTTAAATCTCTAGTGCCAAAAAGAAAAAAGAAAATAAAACAGAAAACTAACTCTAAGAAATAATGAGTGAAAACTTTCCAAATTTGAGACAAGATATAAGCTATAGAACTCAGCAATACATAAAAATAGTTTTATACCAGCAATCAGTGGAGTTCTTCCCAGAGAAGCAAAGCTAGTTTTATACTAGAAACTCAGTTAATGTAATTCCCTACTAACAAACTAAGGAAGAAAAAAAATTACATGATTATATTAACTGATGCTGAAAAATTGCCCAAATTTAATACCTATGTATGACAAGATTATAGGAAATATTAGGAATAGAGGAAAACTTCCAATGTGAGAAAGAGCATCTATTTTTAAAAAATACCTACAACTAACACTGGATCTAACTATGAAAGCCTAAATGCTTTCCCTCTTATAAGAAAGCAAAGCAATCTTCTCTAGCAATGCTACAAGATCACATAGAAAGCTGGCGTGGTAGCACACACAGGCTTGGAATCCCAGTACTTGAGAGGCTGAGACGGGAGGATCCAGATTCACGGCCAGCCTCTGCTACACTTATTGAAGTCCTCTGCAACTCAGTGAGACCCTGTTTCAAAATAAAGAATAAAAAATCGAGCTGGGGGTGTAACTTGGAGGTAGAACACCCCATGGGTTCATTCAATCCCCAGCACCACAAAGAAAAAAAAATTGCATAGAAACTGGCAGGCTCCCCTAAAAATAGGAACAAGACAAGGATGTCCATTATCACCTCTTCTCTTCATTATAGTTCTTGAGACCCTAGCCAGAGCAATAAGGCAAGAAAAGGAAATCAGAGGAGTACAAATAGGAAAAGAAGAACTCAAACTTTCACTATTTGCAGATGACATGATACTATATCTAGAAGACCCAACAAACTCAACCAAAAGACTTATAGAACTGATCAACAAATTCAGCAAAGTGTCTGGATACAAAATCAATCTTAAAAAATCAGAAGCTTTCCTGTACACCAACCATAAATCTACTGAAAAAGAAATTAGGAAAACACTTCCCCTCAGGATCTCCCACACACAAAAAAAGGAATAAACTTAACCAAGGAGGTAAAAGATCTCTACAAAGAAAATTATAAAACATTGAAAAAAGAAACCGAAGATCTTGGAAGATGGAAAGATCTTGCATGTTCATGGATAGGCAGAATAAATATCATTAAAATGGCCATCCTTCCAAAAGTGATTTACAGATTCAATGCAATGCCCATTAAATTACCAAGATCATTCCTCACAGACATAGAAAAATCAGTCCTTAAATACATTTGGAACAACAAAAAGCCCAGAATAGCCAAAGCAGTTCTCAGCAACAAAACTCATGCAGGAGAAATTACATTACCTGACTTTATTTAAACTATACTACAAAGCCATTGTAATAAAAACAGCATGATACTAGCACAAAAACAGATATATAGACCAATGGAGCAGAATAGAAGATCTAGAAACAAGTCCATACACTTATAGCCACTTGATTTTTTTACAAAGGGGCCAAAAACATACACTGGAAAAAAGATACCCTATTCAACAAATGGTGTTGGCAAAACTGGTTAACCATATGCAGAAAACTGGAAATTAATCCCACTTTCTCACCCTGCACAAGAGTCAAGTCAAGATGGATCAAAGACTTGGAAATTAAAATAGCGACCTTGAGGTTCCTTGAAATGGGGATAGGTACAACACTGCAACACATAGGCACAAATAAAAACTTTCTCAACAAGGCCCCAAAGGCATGACAACTAAAAGAAGAATTAATACGTGGGATTGCATGAAACTGAAGAATGTACAGCAAAGGAAACTGTCAAGAACCTCAATAGAGAGCCAACTGAATGGTAGAAGATTTCACCACCTACTCCTCTGATAGAGGACTAGTATCTAGAATATACAGAGAACTCAAGAAAGTCAACACTAAAAAAAAATAATAATAATCCAATCAAAACATGGGCCAGCAAACTAGACACTTCACAAAAGAAGAAATTCAAATGGCCAATAAATGCATGAAAAATGCTTAGCATCATTGGCAATCAGAGAGATGCAAATCAAAAGTACCCTGAGATTTCACCTTACCCCAACTAGAATGACAACCATTCAAAACAAAAAGAACAAATGCTGGTGAGGATGTGGAGAAATGGGAACTCTAAAACATTGTTGGTGGGATTGCAAATTAGTGCAACCACTTTGGAAAACAGTATGGAGAATCCTCAGAAGAATGGGAACAAATCTACCATTCAATCCAGCAATATTACTTCTGGGTATCTACCCAAAAGAAAGGAAGCCAAACTACCAAACTAATGCATGTGTGTCTATGTTCATAGCTGCACAATTCACCATAGCCAAACTATGGAACCAGCCAAGATGTCCATCAACAGATGAATGGATTACAAAACTGTGGGATATGTACACAATGGAATTTTACTTAGCCATTAAAAAAAACTCAATTACATCATTTTCAGGGAAATGGATGGAACTGGAGGACATTATGCTAAGTGAGATTAGTCAGTCACAAAACGTAAGGAATCGGATGCTTTCCCTAATATGTGAAAGCTAAGGTGAAAGGGGTCATAAGAGGAACTCCAGGTGAAAAAGGAGATCCTACAGAGAAGCAAATAAGGCAACCTAACTGTGGGGATGAGAGGGGAAAAGGAAACTCTTTAAAGTGTACAATGTACTAATTCATATCATAGTCAACCACTAAGCCAAGCATGGGAGGGAGGGATGGGAAGGGAGATGGGTGGGGACTGGGAGAGTGCTGGCTGGGTGATGTGTGCATTTATGTCCACACAAGTTTTTTGCCTCATCATGATGTATAAATACAATGCACCAATAAAAAAAAAAATAAAAAAAATAAAAAAAAAACTGGCAGGCTTCCATTTTGTAACCAAAGCCTAGGCATCTATTTGGTAACTTTTGTACATGTATCTATACATTCCACTCCAGGATATACTGGTTTCATGTTTCTCCTCTTGTAAAAATCTGCCCAGTAAAAACTAGCCAATTTTGCGGGTGGTAGAATGCCCCTGGATTCAATCCTTATTACTGCAAGAAAAACAAAAACAAAAACAGCCCACTGTATTAGAATATGAAAGCCATACTCCAGCCAATGGAGAATATAGTAGTCTTCAAATTAGGGAATAAAAAGCTGAACTGACTGCTTACCTGTTGTGCCTGTACCTTCAACACAGAAGTAAATTGCTTTGCCAAGTTACTTTTGTTTTCATGAGTTTTTATTTGCAACCTCCTTAAAATACATTTCTAATACTTTAATATTAGGAAAAAAGATTTCTGTCCGCACCACTCTCATTCAACATAGTAGTAGTGCTAGCCACCACAATAAGGCAAGAAAAGGATATAAAAGGCATATAGGTATCAAAAGAAGAAATAAACCTCTTTGCAGATAATGTGATTATCTTCACAGAAAATCTCAAGGAATCAACCAATAAATTCCTGTTTTCATTTCAGAGAATTTGAGTTTGCTTTTTATCTCATGGAATTGAAAGTCACAGAGCCAGTTATAGGTGGCATATGCCTATAATTTCAGTACTTGGGCAACTAAGACAAGAGGATCACAGGCTTGTGGCCAGCTTCAGGAATTTAGTGAGGCCCTCTGCAACTTAGTGAGACCCTATTTCAAAATTAAAAAAAGAAAGTAAAAAAAAAAAAAAAGGCTGACTTTGAACCTGTAATCCTCTTGTCTCAGCCTCCAAAGTACTGGGATTACAGGTATGTGACACTCATACAGCTTTTTGTACTACATGTAAAACTTGAAGTGAGGTGAGAAGCACTGAAGGATTCTAGCATGAATGGTCTGAGAGTGTTTATGTTTAGCCCTGACCAGTTCAAGACATATATAAAGCAATAGGTTTGCTGAGACCTTGACAACTTTTCTTTCTTCCTTTTAAATGGGGTTTCTTGAGAAGAAACACGGCGTTTCCTTACCGAATTCTTGTCTCTGGTGAGCGAAGAATGACACCCGCAGACATCAGGAAGGGGAGTAAAAGGTTTATTGGAAGCAGCAGGGAATAGGGAAAAGTGGCTGAACGCCCTTAAGGGCTGTCAGAACTTTTGATGTCCAGCAGCTGCCTTCAGGACAATACTTGAGGGTAGCCCAAGCCAAATGCCTTCAGTTGCAAGCTGCTTCCTTCTCCCAAAGTCCACGCGATCTGCCAGAAAAGAAGTACAGGTCACCCCTAGGGGCCCTGGCCGGCCTTGATGTCCGGTGGAGGCCTTCAGGTCACTACCCGAGTGTAGCCCGGGCCAAGTGCCTTCAATTGCACCCCACCTTCTCTCAAAGCTAACACGACCTACAAGAGAGAGAGAAAAGGTCCCCAACGGGGAGGGGTTCCCAGAGTGGGTAACCGTCCTGGTGACTGCTCTAGGGGTTTATATATGTCTGCATGTCCTCTGTTGGTTGGAGTCTGGGAAGCAGTTCTTAAAATTTGAATAGGGTATTTGCATGTCCTTTGAGGGGTCTCCTTTCAGTTAGGGGTATCAGACTTGCTCCAGTGATGTCTCCTGGTTTGTTGATTAGTAAACAGATGGGTTTTGTGAAGCTTTGGTCATTCTTATCTCTGAACCTTGGAAGAGCTGGTCTCTTTTAGGAGCCTTGGAAGTTAATTAGTGTTCGTTGCCCCTCAGGAAATTAAGTTTTTCTACCGAGGCCTCTTCCCTACCTGCCTACTTCCTTTCTACCTCCTCACTTTCTTTCTCTCCCTCTCTTCCTTCCTTCCTTCCTTTCTTTCTTTCTTTTTCTTTCTTTCCTTTGTTTTTTTTTATTTTAAAATATCCCTCTGTCTTCTTCCATTTGTTCTTTCCTCCTTTTGAAAACTTCCCCTGCCTCTTCCTAGGGCTAACCCTTCCAGGAACTCTAGCAATATCCTGCCTGTGAATAAATGCTTTCTCAGCCTGCTAAAAGCTTGCTGTGTATGTAAATCATTACTTGTAAGGACTGCCAAGGATTGTGTAAACTTTGGTGTAAATTTAGCCTAGAGCATCTCCTCCTCCAGCCTTGCTCCTTCTGATTGGCAGACTACTTCTCTCTTCTTTCAGCTTAAAGCAGAGGTAAGAAATCAAATTAAAGGCTGCTAGTCTAGGAAACACATCTGCCATCACAGCCAGCCGTGTCAGAAGCCATAACTTCAGTAAGTACCTCATTTTCTCTCCTGTGTAAATTTGCTATGCTAGTACAGCCATTTTTATTTACTTATTTTTTGTTTAGTAAGAATAATAAGCAAACAAAATCAATGAATCCAAGTTTTAAAAAGAATATTCTCACTGAAGTCATTGGCAATCAAAATGTTTTTCTCAAAATTTCTCAGTTACTATATGATATTTAATAAGTGATGAGGATTATACATACAAAAAAAGGCTGCATGCCAGCAGAGTTTTCATGTTTTTTAGTAATTTAAAAACTTTTTAAGGATGTGCATGTGTTTACTTATAAAATATTTTAGAAAAAAAATGAATCTGAGTAGAAGCTGAATTTTTCACAGTACTCTCTACTTAGCTCCTCTGCTCAGTGGCAGATGGAAAATTTTCTTTTGCACTGTCCAGAAAGCCTATAAACTACCCCTAGAAGACTTTAGGAATCATACAGATGTAAAAATCTAAGAAAATAATCTAAAAGCAGCCACTTTTCTCCACTAGGTGGTCAAGGGCAGCTCCAAGAGTTGCACATGGGTGAGGCTTAAGGTAGGGTCTTGTTGGGGTTGGGAAGAGCTGTAGGAGCTTTGCCTTGCTTTGAGGCTATGCATATGGAACAACTGTTATGACTTAACCTACTTAGGGGGAGAGGTGTTTATGAAGGTGTGGGGAGGTTAAAGCCCTCTTGACACCAATTTTTATGTGGACATACATTTGCATTTTAGGTGAGTCAAAAATACTTTCAAAAGCCCATCTGACTAGTCAGTGGTACTGTCTTTATTAGAATTTTCATTAGCAACATTTCTGTGGATCAATATAAAAATCTGGACTCTCCCTGGGAAAGTTATCTCAGTTCTTTTATCTACAAAAAAAATTTATAAGCCAGGCATGGTGGTGCAGGCTAGTAATCCCAGCATTCGGGAGACTAAGACAGGAGGATCCAGGTTCACGGACAGCCTCAGCTACATAGTGAGGCTCTTTGCAACCCAGTGAGACCCTGTTTCAAAATTAAGAATAAAAAGTAGGGCTGGGGGTGTGGCTTGGAGGTAGAATTTCCCCAGGTTCAATCCCCAGTACCTCCACACACACAAAAAAATTTACAAATCTAGAAATGGAAATTGTAAAACACTAAAATCATTCAAAAGGTAGGAACTGAGCTTTATGGGGGAAAGGCAATATTATGGTTTTGGTGAGAAGGCCAGGCTTTTTTATATTTTTGTTTCTTTATTAGAGTTTTTAAAAAATTTTGGAGAACAGAAAATTATTACATTCATTTTAAGTTCCAACTGGCTGGTCAAATTTCTTTTTAATGTATGTTTAAAGGATTCTGAAAGGGTAGAGAGTTTTATATCAGGTATAAGAAAGAAATAATATTGAACTCTGACTCTACTCAGTATCAGCAAGCTGCATAAGGTGTATTTATCCCCAATGATACTATGTACATAATTGTTTAATAGTCTAGAAACTTCACAGAAGCAGGACTAGTTGTGTCTTGTTCACATCTGCTTATTGGCAGTTAGTATAGGTCTGGCATTAGTATGTGCTCAGTAAACATGCGGTGAATGAATGTCTGGCCTTCTTTGGATATGCATGTGTGTGTGTGTGTGTGTGTGTGTGTGTGTGTGTGTGTGTGTGTGTGTGTTGTGCTTCCTTGTCTGTAAAATGAAAATAATAATCAATGCAAAATGCTTAATAAAGTATAGCCACTTGACAGATCCCAACAAAAATTCCACATCTCTGATGAAACTTTCTCAAATAGCCTCCCTTTTCTCCTGTTACTTTTTTTTTTTTCGTGTATAATGTCACATTTATTTGTTGCCTCAATTATATGTCTTTCAATGACAGCAGGGAGGACCCTGTCTTTTTCATTCACCCATAAATCCTCTATGTTTGAAGCTTTGCATGGCAGGTACTCAGCCAATATCTGTTAAATAAATAACTGAATCACGCTAACCTGCCAAGAATGAAGTACAGTGCCCTAAGATATTTGTTCCAACCAGTCCAAATTCCTGCCTTTTAATAGGATCAGGATTTTTTATTATACTTACTTCTTAACTATTTTAGATGTGTGTGTGTGTGTGTGTGTGTGTGTGTGTGTGTGTGTGTGTATGTGTGTGTGTCTGTGTGTGGTACTGGGGATAGAATCCAGGGGCATTGTACCTTCAAGCTACACTCCCAGTCCTATTTTTTTATTCTTTATTTTGAAACAGGGTCTCACTGAGTTTCAAAGGACCTAAGTAGTTGAGGCTGTCCTTGAACTGCGATCCTCCTGTCTCAGCCTCCCAAATGCTGGGAAGCATGTACCATCACGCCCGGCTACTTCTTAACTATTTTAAAATACTATTTGTACATCCAAGCAATGAAGGAAAGAATCAGAACATTTCTTTTAGAGGAAATAGTTTCAAAATGTCATCAAAATAATACAGATAACTCAAGTGACCACTGATAGGGGACTGAGTTAAAGAAATTATGGTATAATTATTCACTATAATGCTATGCAACTATAAAGAAAAAATGAAGAGCTCTTTGTATTGATATAAAAAAAAAAAAACCCCTCCAGCCGGGTGTGGTGGCACACGCTGGTAATCCCCGTGCTTGGGAGGCAGAGACAGAAGGATCGCGCAGGTTCAAACCCAGCCGCACTGGCTTAGGAGACCCTGTTTCCAAATAAAAATATAAAATAGGTCTGGGAGTGTAGCCCAGAGGTAGAAGGGCTTCCAGGAACCCCAGTACCAATATCTGTTAAATAAATAACTGAATCACGCTAACCTGCCAAGAATGAAATACAGTGCCCTAAGATATTTGTTCCAACCAGTCCAAATTCCTGCCTTTTAATAGGATCAGGAATTTTTTTTATTATACTTACGTCTTAACTATTTTAGATGTGTGTGACAATAAATAAATAAATAAATTTACTTACCAATAAATAAATGAATAAATAAGTAAATAAATAAATCCCTGTTTCCAAATAAAAATATTTTTAAAAAAATAGGTCTGGGAGTCTAGCCTGAAAGTAGAAGGGTTTCCAGGAACCCCAGTACCACCAAAAAAAAAAAAAAAAAAAAAAAAAAAAAAAAAAAAAAAAACCAAAAAACCTCTCAAAATACATTGTTAAAAATGTTTTAATGAGCCGGGTGTGGTGACACACACTTGTAATCCCAGCATTTGGGAGGCTGAGACCAGAGGATTGTGGTTCACTGACAGCCTCAGCTACTTAGTGAGACCCTTTGCAACTTGGTGAGACCCGGTTTCAAAATATAGAATAAAAAAAATAGGTATGGGGGTATAGCTCAGAGGTAGAATGCCCCTGAGTTCTATCCCCAGTACCACACACACAAAAAAAAGTTTTAGTAAAAAGAATAGTGTGTATATTCTAGGCTATCTGATGTGTAAAATGGTAGAAAAATGAAAACATAGAGTTATATTTGTCTGAGAGGACATAAAAAATGCTTGAAAGATGCATTAAAAGAACAGTAGTAGTCCCCTGGAAGGTAAGCGTGGGATTAAACTGGAAGCTTCAAGACTGAGGATGGAGTGCAGATTTTTCACTATCTTTTATGTTTTTTGAACTATTAGAAGACATTATGCAAACAACTAAAAAGAGAGACAAAATATGTCCAGAAACTTAGTGCTAACCACTTCCTTCAGTGGAAAGAACCCTGATGCTAATTCTGCTAAGACAAATAGTCACCAAGTGGGCAGGTTATAGCTTGCCAGGAAACAGTAGAGACCAGTAGTTCTTCTCTCTCTGCTCTGTCCCCAGTGCCCATCAAAAGGACATTTGAGGACTTGAGGACTTCACCCCTAGAAAAACTGGGCCTCAGAGTGATTTTATTTCTGTTCTAAAAAAGCATCTTTTCTCCTTATAGTTTGAGATACCTGGACCCTTGGGAAAATCTTATCTTGGGAAACTTACCCATTGATTTTCCCATATTGTAATTAATGTTTCATATCAGTCTGGTTACAAGTTATTATCAATATAGAGAAGCACTGCCCAAAAATTTTATTGTAATGATAGAATTGTTTTATGTCTGCACTGAAAGATATATTATAGCCACTAGTCACATGTGGCTATTGAATACTTGAAATGCAACTAACATATCTAAGGAACTGATTTTTAAACTAGTGTAAATAAATCTGCCACATGTGGACAATTCAGGTAGTCACAAAACTCTGATTAAAGTAGTAGATGAATTTCTTAGGTCTTAGGTTTTAAATAGAACTCTTATCAAGTTTAATTTTTGAGATAACTGACAGAGTTCTATTAGTCTCTGAGTAAATTGTGAAAAATATGTTGCCAGGTCCCACTTCCAAAGATGCTGATTTAATTAGTCTAAGACCTAGTGTATCAGAATTTTTTGAAAAGCTTCCCTAGTGATTCAAATGTAAGACCAAGATGAAGAATCACTACTCTACTGAAATACTGTTGAACTGAAGTACAAACACTCAAGTAGGAATCCAAAGACTGGAGTTCTGGCTCTAACTCTGACATGACAAGTTGAAGCCAGTTTCTTTGTTTTTTGTTTCTGGGGCTTTGTATTTCTTTGCAGGTGAAAAATGAGGAAGTTCAAGTCAGATGACCTCTTAGGGCTCAAGGAAACTGACTTGTCAGATCCTCACATAAAGAGGTGGGAGGGCCAGAAGAAGTACCCAGGTTTTCAATTCAGTCCTTAAACATGATGCCCATATCCCAGATCTCTTTAGGGTAAAACTAATTTTATACCGTTATTATGTATTGTTTGGGCAATTTATTAAAACAGAAATGCTTCCATGTAGCCAGGTTGCCTTATATACCACACAGCTAGAATTGTAGTAAAAGTTATGCTTTAATGATTATGGGAGATATACATGTTTCATTGTAGGAAATTTGAAAAATTACAGGAAGTATAAAGAGAACCTCAAATCATCATAATCCTAGAACTATATTTATAATAGCTTCAGCCAAGTAAATGACATGATCAGATGATTTCCCACAGAAGCAGGGAGGGCAAGGTGACCCCAAAAGGCCTCCTCCACAGAAGCTATAAAGATTAAGGCCCTATGATTACGTCTTAAGTAAATGCAGTTCCATGCCTAGACTTGAAGGTAGTGTGGGTTGCTATTGGAATCATGGGAACTGTTGCCTATAAACTGGACAGAATATAAACTTTGATGGTGCTTATGTTTAATTAGTAGTGAGCTACTCTCAGTTTCCTCATCTGTAAATCATCCTCTATGAAAACTCTTCCTTGATATTTCTGCACTACTTTTGAAATCTGCAGGTAAAAGATGCTAGATAAGAAGACTTTCACCCTGTGCAAACAGTGAGATTACCTGGGTGATCCAGATATTTACTTCTTTAGAAATATGCGTGGGAAGCAATTGTGCGTAGTAGTCAGCATGGTCTGGGACCAGATGGTTCTGGGTTTAAATCTACACGAGGCCTCTTGCTAGTCATTTTTTTTTTTTCTATCTGTAAACAGAGATGGTAGCAGTACCTACTCCACAGGGTTACTCTGGGGATTTAATGACAAAGTGTATATAAAACACTGAGTAGAGTGTTTGGAACACAGGGAGTATCCTGAAAATGATGCTATGGTGCTGGTGGTGATGATGACGATGATAGCAACTATCCATTTTGGAGTATGGCCACCTTTAGGACAGAAATACATATAGGTCTTTGCTTGTCTTTTAGATGGATTAGTCTACATGGAAATCCTGAGTGTTAAAACATCCAACAAGACTGATGCTAGCTCTTGTCACCATGAAGCTACTACTTCGTGCCAAGTGTTTTCAGCACCTAGCAATTCCTGGTTCTATGAGAGCTTTGCATAAAGATTACAAAACAGCAATCCCTCAGAATTTCTCCAATTATGAATCCATGAAACAGGACTTCAAACTGGAGATTCCAGAGTATTTCAACTTTGCTAAAGATGTTCTAGACCAGTGGACCAATGAGGAAAAGGTATCGGACTACAATTTCTCAACTGGGAGAGACTTTGCCCGCTGTGGACATTAAGCAATCTTTGGAAATGTTGCCCTAAGAGGGTAAAGGGTGAATGGGAGGGAATATTATTGGTATCTGGTGGGTAGAGGATAGAGATGCTTCTAAAAGTCCTATCATGTAAAATAAAGGGTAGGAATAAAGAATAAAGAATTATCTGGCCCACAATGTCAATAGTTCCATGGTTGGTAGAGGAAGCCTGGATTGCATAACTAGGTTGATTTATTTTTTAAACAAAAAGTGGAGTGAAAAGTGACTTTAAGACTCATATATGAGTCAGGTGCGGTAGCACAGGCCTGTAATCCCAGTTCTTGGGAAACTGAAACAGGAGGATTTCAGGTTTGAGGCCAGCTTCGGCAACTTAGTGAAACCCCCAGCAACTTAACAAGGCCCTCTTCCAAAATAAAAAGGGATGGGGGTATATCTTGGACTTGGAATATCCCAGGGTTCAATCTCCAGTAACAAAAAAATCAAATGGTAGGAAATGAGGCAAAGTTCCAGAATTTAGAGAAATATAAAAGAATGTAATTATTCTAACTTTTTGGAAAGAGAAATGATCGAAGTGAATAGCAAATGACATAGGCTAGAAGAAATTACATGGCTCCCAACATCTGCAAATAAGGACCCCAGAGTTACTTTCAAATATTCCATTTAAGACCTAACTAATGACTTGTGAATTTTCTTCAGACAATGTAGTCTACCGAGTCAGTTGAAATAGAATTTAACTGTATAACAACTTCTAAATCCATGACTGGTTTGTCTTTCCTTAGGCTGGAAAGAGACTCTCCAATCTAGCCTTCTGGTGGATAAATGGAAGTGGAAAAGAGGTGAGGTGGAGTTTTGAGGAACTAGGATCTTTGTCCAGGAAGTTTGCCAATATACTTACAGAAGCCTGTTCCCTGGAAAGGGGAGATCGAGTAATTGTGATTCTGCCTAAAATCCCAGAGTGGTGGCTTGCCAATGTGGCCTGTTTGCGAACAGGTTGGTAATGTTTTCAGTCCAGTCATATTTAAACCAAGCCAGATGGGCCCCCCCACCCCGCTCCAAAAAATGGAAGTAATCATGAAAAACTTATTTGGATATAGTATTTAAAGAAGAACTGTACACAAAGTAGACTTATCCTCAGGAACCTTAGAAATGTCTTTTGACCTACATGGGAAGTTGGGCTTTTCCTGATGCAATAGATTTATCGAGTGAATGCCAATCAACAATTAAGTATCTTCATACCTCTTTTCCCTTTCCTCCTATAGAATCCACGGTCATCTGAAACTTGAAGGATCAACTCAGTTTTGTTTTATACCTTCATTCCTCTCATGATTAATTATTATCCATCTGGTGCCCTAAGGCAGTCAGCTATTGATATTTCCTTATTAATAAGTTACTCTATCTTATAACTTTGGCCTTTTAAAAAATACTTTTACTGGTGCATTATAATTATACATCTTAGTGAGGTTCGAAGCCATACAAATCAACATGCACACTGGTCTTGGTGTGTTTTCCTTCAGGTCCCACCCTTCAACTCGCCCTTCCCTGTACACAACAGAGACTGGTAGTGAGACCCGCATACATGGGCACAGCATGATTTGAATAGTTTCTTTTATCAGATCTCCATTTTTCCTTCCCCATCTTTTTTTTCTTACCCCCTTCCACTGTTCTACCACTCACTATTGTCAAATATCTAAATTCCCTTTTGTTTCCAATTTTCTCTGTAGCTTCCACGTATGAGAGAAAATATTAGACTCTTGGTATTCAGAGTTTCTCCTTTTCTCTGTTTCTAATGCCATTGTTTTATTCCACACACTTATCATTTCTCAAATGGATTTTCTCCAAAATCTTCCTAATTCTGGTCTCAAGTATAACCACATTCTTCTCTAATCCAATTCATCCTCCCAAGCCAGTGTTTTTTTCTAAAGCACAATTTTATGCTGTCTTTTTGCTGTTTGACATTATTATCTAATAACTCTGCACTGCCTACCAGATACATTTTAGAATTTTTTAGGTGACTCATTGAAGGCTCTAACTATTTTCCCTTCATTGCTTTAATTTCTCTATTATACTCTGTGATCAGGCCATATCAAATGATTTTCTATAAGGTTTGTGGTTATTCCCATCTTGTGGGTTTTTTTGCAGTTTTTCACATGTGGAAAACCTTTTTCTCACACCTAGCCACAAAAATAACTCTTAGTAGGTTTTTGAGACTCCATTTAATGTTATTTTCACAAGTACACTATCTCAACACAGGAACTTTCTTCTTTGAGCTCTCCAAAGCAACATGTATGCATTTCTATTTTGACAGATACTATACTGTTGGGGTATACAATTGGCTTATGTCTGTCGTTCTCATAAGACTATGAAAGTTCCTAAACTGATTCATTCTGAGAAATATAGAATGCACACATGCTATCTACAATATATTAACGTGATGAGAATAATCTTTCTTCTAAACATTATTTCTTTTCTGTTCCTATAGGAACAGTTGTGATTCCAGGAACCACTCAACTGACCCAGAAAGACATCCTTTATAGACTACAATCTTCAAAAGCAAAGTGCATTATTACTGATGAAACATTAGCCCCAGCAGTAGACGCTGTTGCACATAAATGTGAAAATCTTCACTCCAAGCTAATTGTATCTCAGAACTCCAGAGAGGGGTGGGGAAACCTCAAAGAGATGATGAAGTGAGTAGCCTTAATTGTAGAATAGCTGCCCAAAAGAAAGGCAATAATGGAAAAGATCTTCAACCCAGTAGTGATCAAAAATGCAAATTAAAGCACTAGACAAAGGAAATAATTGGCAACTATCGCTGCACTAATAGAGCTAAGATCTGAGGCTGGAAGGGGGTTGGAGGTCAAGATCCCAAGGAAGCAGTCCCTGGGATGGAGAATGGTGTATGAGAAGTTTATAAAGGAGTTCTCATGGAATCAAAACCTGTGAAGGAATGAGAAAGGTATGGGACTGGGCAGAGGAAGACATGAGTCTGTAATATATTCTCTACAAATCTCTCAGCCAAATCACTGGGACTTCTGGAGTTTGGACAGCTCCTCAAAGCTGTTTCTAGTAAACAAGAGGTCCTGGCCTTTATGTACCAACTTTTATCAGTTATTGGGTGTGGACTGTCCCTGGAAGGAGTTGTGACTTTGAAGGAGGCAGCTCTCTTTAGCCAAGTCAATCTTTAAGAGGGCTCCCATCGAAAGTCCTCCATTCCTGCGAGGGATCTACAAGGTACATCACATCATCAACCACAGAGCTATTATTGTCTCCCATAGAAACTGATCACAATCAGTCCTTCTGTGGAGGCTAGACCATTCATTCCCTTGCTGGCAGCAACACTTCTATTATAGGTTATAATAAGAAGAGCACTTAATGCTAATGTTTACAGTTAAAACTGAATTACACTAATGTTCCAGCCCTACTGTGGAGTGCTTCTAAGAGTTATTTGAAACTCTTGCCAGGTCGAGCTATATTTTAGTGTTAGGATGGAAGCTTGTAGCAATTTCTCTTTCTAGAATGAGCTTCCTTCCTTTATTCAAGTATTTGGGAACATGTTCCTACCTCCTTCTTAATAGCTAATGTGAATTGAGTTCCTACCAAAGACCAAGTATAATTCTAATAAAAATAACGTTATAATTGCAATAATTAACATTTATGTGACATTAGTTGCGTGCCAGAAAACTCTTCTAAGCACTCCAGATACATTAACTCATGTAAATATCACACTGGGCTAGAGGGTAGGTACTATAGCTGGAGATATGAATAAAGTCAATGCTAGTAACTGGCAGAGCTGGATTTCAAAGGCAGCTGGCTTCTGAACCCACACTCCTAACTGCTACCTACACTGTCTCTAGTAGTATAAGATCAGCACGACAGTCCTGCCTTAGATTTTGGGGGTAACGATACCTGTGATGGAAATGCAAGCATGCAGTTGTAGTGTGTGTGTGTGTGTGTGTGTGTGTGTGTGTGTGTGTGTGTGTGTGTTACTGAGAATTGAACACAAGGCGCTCTACCACTAAGTTACACCCCCAAACCCTTACAATTTTTAACTTTGAGGTAGGGTCTTGTTAAATTGGTGAGGCTGTCCTCAAACCTGGAATCCTCCTGTCTCAATCTTCCAAGTATATAAATAGTGTTTTTAAGGAAGATAATTATGAAATTATAGACTCCACACTCAGCCTAGCTTTATTAGGCTTTAAAAATAGTCTATTTTTAACCGGGCGTGGTGGTGCACATTTGTAATCCCCGTGCTTGGGAGGTGGAGAAAGGAGGATCGCGCTGGTTTGAAGCCAGCCTCGCTGGCTTAAGAGACCCTGTTTCAAATATATATATATGTATGTTAGGTCTGGAAGTGTAGCCCGGAGGTAGAAGTGTTTCCAGGAACCCCAGTACCACCAAAAAAAAAAGTCTATTTTTGTATTTCTCGTGGCCTAGATGTTTTTTATTCATTCTCAGCCTAGTGCTCCCAGATCCATCTGTATACTTCTTAGATACTTAAAGTGTGTCCGTGTACTTTCCTCCTCCTCTTGGCTGCTCTAACAAATGACTTATTGAGAAGCCAAATTATCCTTTGGAACTGAAAGGTTTTCTTTCTCTTTCACTACCGTTCTTCCTTCCCTGAATGAAGGTGTAGTATTATTGTTTTGTGAAAGCAGCCAGGGATAATAAACATATCTCTGCACCAGTAAAGCTTTATTTAAAAATTTGACCCAAGAGCCATAATTTGCAGATTTTTGTCATTACCCATTACTTGCATTAATATACTCATTTTTTACTCTTTTTTTCTCTCTCTGTGGTATTTGGAGATCCAACTCACGGTCTTACACATTCGAGGCAAGGGTTCTATCATGGGGCTACAACCCCAGCCCAGCACACTCTTTCTTTTTTTTTTTTTTTTTTTTTGGTGGTACTGGGGTTCCTGGAAGCCCTTCTACCTCCAGGCTACACTCCCAGACCTAAAAATTATATTTTATTTGGAAACAAGGTCTCTTAAGGCAGCACGGCTGGCTACGAACCTGCGCATTCCTCCTATCCCTGCCTCCTAAGCGTGGGGATTACAAGCATGCGCCACCATGCCCGGCTAGCACACTCATTTTTAAAAAATCATATTTTAAAGCATTTACAGTAGAGAGTAAGGGGAAATTCTTCATATATTCATGATTATGAGATCAAAGAAAACTCACTGTGGTGGAGGTATGATACAACTCTTAAGTTTTTAAAAATGTCCTTTATTGTATAGTGAAACAGCTATGAAATCACTTATTATAAATGTTTTTTGATAGCAAAATTTGATTCTAGAAATCACCTAACGAGATGGAGAGAAGGTGGTAGCCTTTACCTTGGGGTTCACCTAAGAATCAGGGACCTGATCCTTGAGACGAAAAGGTCAAAGTAGAGAGTTTCCTAAGTCCTTTCCAGTCTAGCAGTCTACGTCACTGTTTATGTGCACAATCACTGTAGTTTTTCCTTTCCAGGCATGCCAGTGACAACCACACCTGTGTGAAGACAAAGCACAATGAGATGATGGCCATTTACTTTACTAGTGGAACAACTGGACTCCCTAAAATGATTGGACACACTCACAGCAGTTTTGGGTTAGGATTATCAGTAAATGGAAGGTATTCCACAGAACTATAGCTTGAGATGTCAAAAAATGAAAAGATAATGATTCATGCATTGGTCTTTAAAATTTGTTTTGATCCAAATTTAACATTTTTACATATTTAAAAATATAGCCATTTGAAGCTGGGTGTGGTGGTGCATGCTTGTAATCCCAGCATTGGGGAGGCTGAGACAGGAGGATGGCAGTTTGTGGCCAGCCTCAGCTACTTAGAGAGGTCTCTGCAACTTAGTGAGACCCTGTTTCAAAATAAAGAGTAAAAATAAATAGGGCTGGGGGTGTAGCTCAGAGGTAGAATGCCCCTGGGTTCCATCCCCAGTACTGCAAAAAACAAAACAAAATAAAACAAAAAAAAGCCATTTGAATTTATCCACATATTTATAGATGTCAAATTCCTAAAAAAATAAATTTATGCATCAGGGTTATTCTTTGTCTTTCTAGGTTCTGGCTAGATTTGACACCCTCAGATGTGATGTGGAATACCTCAGACACAGGCTGGGCAAAGTCAGCATGGAGTAGTCTTTTTTCCCCATGGATCCAAGGAGCATGCGTATTTGTACACTATTTGCCCCGTTTCGAGCCAATTTCCATCTTACAAGTAAGGCAGAGTACAGGAGGTCCACATTTAGAAATGAATTAGCATTACTGTTGACAGGACTAGTGAATAATTTGCAGAGATCAGGGTATACAACATGATTTAAAACATTTAATATCCAAAATGTCAGTACATCTGAAAAGAGATAGGAGTGAATGTATTTACATTAAAATAATCAGTCTTTAAATTGTGCTGTGCCTACCATAGACATTTAAGCACTTATCAAAGCTGTAGTAAAACTGGGTTTGCTTTTCCTATGCTGCAGACACTCTCCAAATTTCCCATCACTGTCTTCTGTTCAGCACCAACTGCATACCGAATGCTTGTAGAGAAAGATATGACCAGGTAAACAATGTTGGTAAATAGGCACTTAGTAGGGGAGGGAAGATGAGGACAACACTAGGACACTGAAGATCGTTCTATCTAAAAGCTTGTCTCCAGATAAGCCAATGCAGGGTTTTGACAATATCTTCCTTTTCCTATTTGCTAACATTCTGTAAATGATAATTAATATGTCTAAGGCAGATTTCTCCAAGGAAGAAGAAAGGGAGGGCTAAGCCATGTTTAGAGTTCTTAGCCCATTGGCTATGGGCAAGGAATGTATTTAATCAGCTGGGTGGGGTGGTGCATACTTGTGATCCCAGTACTTGAGAACCCAAAGACAAGAAGATTACAAGTTTGAGGCTAGCCTCAGCAACTTAGCAAGACCCTGCTTCA
Source organism: Muscardinus avellanarius (assembly GCF_963383645.1). Classification (NCBI taxonomy): domain Eukaryota; kingdom Metazoa; phylum Chordata; class Mammalia; order Rodentia; family Gliridae; genus Muscardinus; species Muscardinus avellanarius. The sequence continues at coordinate 96,874,019 of NC_137796.1, read as the reverse complement.
AATAAAAAGAGCTGGTGGTGCAGTTCAGAGGTATAATGTTTCTGGGTTTATGTACCAAAAAAAGTATTTAATTTTATTTAATCTTTGGGATGATGGCTATTAACTGAATTGTAGCACATGCTTGTAATCCCTGCGCTTGGGAGGCAGAGGCAGGAGGATCGTGCTGGTTCAAAGCCAGCCTCGCTGGCTTAAGAGACCCTCTTTTCAAATAAAAATATAAAATAGGTCTGGGAGTGTAGCCCAGAGGTAGAAGGGTTTCCAGGAACCCCAGTGCCACCAAAAAAAAAAAAAAAAGAAAAAAGAAAAAAGAAAAGAAAAATGTTGCTCCTAGTTGGAACTTTATCTCAGCAAACAGGAAAGAGGATGCATAGATTCCATTCCAGGGGGTGGACTGGAAAGAAAAACCACCATTTGACTATACTCACAAAACTCAATACTTCACATCTCCCTTGGGAGGGGGTTTTTAACTGTTGATAGTGCTATTATAAGCACCATCCCTAAACTGCATAGCTTTCCTTTGCAACAAATACCTCCTATACTACCCCCCCCCACAAAGGAGATAAGAAAAAGACTGGTATAAGGGTGTCATTTTATATTAGAATGATTTGTTGTATTAGGCATAACTTTAATTTCCACTTCTCTACACTTTTTCCTCCTAAACCTGTTACCTGTTTTCGGAGAAGCTACAAGTTCAAAAACCTAAAGCACTGTGTGAGTGCTGGGGAACCAATCAACCTTGAGGTGACTGAACAATGGAAAAACAGGACAGGCTTGGATATCTATGAAGGATATGGACAGACAGAAACGGTACCTGACCTCATTGAAAAGTTGGGGCTGGACTTGATTTACTCAGTGTCTATTTTGTAATTATGAGTGTTTGAGGGATATGGGAAGAAATGGGGTGATTATCAAAGAGTTAAAAAAAATAAAAACTTAAAGAAAACTAGTTGCAAAAAAGCTCTATAACAGATAGGTTTTTTTGTTTGTTTGTTTTGTTTGGGTGTGTGTGTGTGTGTGTGTGTGTGTGGTCCTGGGGATGGGATCCAGGGACATTCTATCTCCAAGCTATACCCCAGCCCTATTTTTTTATTCTTTATTTTGAAACAGGGTCTCGCTGAGTTGCAAAGGGCCCCACTAAGTAGCTGAGGCTGTCTGCGAATAGTGATCCTCCTGTCTCAGCCTCCCATATGCTGGGATTACAAGTGTGTGCCACCACACCCAGCTTAACAGATACAGTTTTTTAAAAGATATTCATTTAGAAAAATTGCTATCAGTTGATCATGGTAATGGAGTTATATTTTAATGAAAAAATATTGAATCTATGAAAAGAAAGAGTTCCGCATTAACTGAAAGGTAACTTTCTTAGTCAGGGCTGCTGCAAATTGGAAATGCAGCCATGTGTGGTGGCACACACCTGTAATCCCAGTACTTGGGAAGCCGAGACAGGAGATGTCAGGCTATAGGACAGCTTCAGCAACATAGCGAGATTCTTAGCAACCTAGTAAGAAATTGTTTCAAAAACAAAAAATAAAAAGGTCTGAGGGTAGACTGTCCCTGAGTTCTAGCCCCAGTACCACAGTAACACACACACACACACACACACACACACACACACACACACATATGCTGGTTGAGCTCTTTGTTACTTAAAATATTAAACATACTTTAAAAAGTGCTTTTTAGGGGCTCATGCAGACAAGCATAAGAAGAAATTCTGGAGGAAAGTAGTGAAATAAGAACAAAAGTATTATTTTGCAGGGGAGCTAAGGTAGGGCAAATAAGAGAAAAGTTGAATATAATTTTCAGCACGTCTTTCTATAATGCTTCAATTTATAAGTTTAATGTACTACCTGGTCAAAACTTAAAATATCAATCATTTAAAACTTGATAAATTATTTAAACAGAATTGGCACAAAAATATTCTACTACAAGTACAAATGTTAATATATTCATTTTAACAAATATGGCTATTTCAATAATTATGATTTATTGTCTTATAACTTTTCTCTTTGTATATTGTTAACCTCACCACTGATGTGTACAGAATTCATTTTGAGCCTGGTTCACACTAAGTTCTCAGTAAATATTTGTCGAATAAGTGAATGATTGATGAATAAATTAATTTTGTTACTTATGTCCCTTTCCATTTTCTTCTTTTTAACTAGGTGCTAATCTGTGGAAATTTTAAGGGAATGAAAATCAAGCCTGGTTCAATGGGAAAGGCTTCTCCTGCTTTCAATGTTAAGGTTTGCACAGATGCTTCCAGGACAATGTTTAATAACAGTCGGACCTGTTTTCCTGCCCACCCCTATATACACTCCAATAGGGGCTCCATGTTATTTCCATGATACTTTAATTTCTATGCAAAGACAGAAATGGGTTAGAAATGTTAGCTTAATCAGGTCTCTATTATTTTGCCAAACCTATATTGCACTATGTAGTTCTAAGCATTTTATTAAGTATTAACCCATTAATTCTAAGAAGGAACATAAAGACATACTAATGGGCTCATTTTACATATAAGGTCACAGAGACCAGTTAGGAACTAACCTGAGGTAATATAGTTAGTAACTGCTAGAATAAGAATATAGTTTCAAGCAATCTGGATCCAATATCCATGGTTTTTTGTTGTTTTTGTTTTGCAGTACTGGGGATGGAACCCAGGAGTATTCTACCTCTGACCTACACCCCCAGCCCTATAATTTTTTTATTCTTTATTTTGAAACAAGGTCTCACTGAGTTGCAAAGGGCCTCACTAAGTAGCTGAGGCTGTTTGCTAACCCAGATCCTCCTGTCTCAGCCTCCCAAATGCTGGTATTACCAGCGAGCACCACCAGGCCCGGCCACTATCCATGTTCTTAACCACAATACCATACCACTCTGGTGAGGGAGATCAGGATCTCCTGAGGGGATCAACGAGCCCCAACGAGGCACAAGAATACAGAGGCTACAGCACTCTCCCTCTCTGGTTCCTTCTCTGCCTGCCTGGACATTTCCAGGCTTTTTGTAACCACCACCTTTACCATCACTTGAGACCATAGGCACATTCTATTTCTCTGCACACTTTGTATAGGGTCATAATTGTTCTCAGATGGACGCGGGTGCAAGTCTAGGAAAAGCCAAAGAACTTACAGTAATAAAGGAGAAAGCAACAACAGTCAAAAGGCAGACTGGATGCATTTCCAGAGTAGAGCTCAGACCCAAATTTACCTGAAGGTTCGTTCTAGACAGACATCAGTGTGTCACAAGCTCATGTGATCATAAGAATTACATGGCTACTTGTTTAAAATACAATTCTTTGGAGAATTGAATTGATTCTTTGGAGAGACTGATTTAATCTATTTGCTGTGGGGCCATGAAATCCATGCTTTTAATAACATATACTGCTAAATGAGCTGGGAGCAGTGGTGCACACCTGTAATCCCAGCTATTGTGGAGGCTGAAGCAGGAGTATCACAAATTGATATGTATCAATTTGATACATATGATGCCTATGTATCACAAATTGACGGGCAGCCTGGGCAATGTAGTAAGACCCTGTCTCAAAATAAAATAATAAAGGCTGGGATGTAGCTTAGAGGCAGAATGCTCCAGAGATTGATTCCCAATACTGAAAAAAAAAAAAAAAGATATTGCTGAATTATAAAAGCAGGTTACAAAACTACATAATATGAAGTGATCTTATTTTTACTATATCTATATTGTCCCAAAAGGATACTACCTAAACATGATTATTGCTGGATAGTAGAATTTAAAGACATGTTTATTCCTCTTTTAACTTTTGATAATCTGCATTTGATAGTATTTTATGCAATTAAAATTTAAATAAGTGCTTTTCTCTCAGAATTTTAAACTATACTTAAAATGTTTTTAAAGTCTGTATCGTTAAGTGGTAAAAACACATGCAAGTTAAGATTTAAGATGTGTCATTAAATAAACATCTTCTTAAACTGTTCTGTCGTATCCTAGATTTTGGATGCAAATGGCAATATTCTACCTCCCGGACAAGAAGGAGATATTGGCATCCAAGTTCTACCTAATCGACCTTTTGGCCTTTTTACTCACTATGTAGTAAGAGACTATTTTTTAAATCTCATATTTTCTTTTAATTCTTGAAGGTACTTGGTAACTATTCCTATTTGTCATAAAACACACCTATGTCTTCAGTGAGAGATTCATTATCTCCTGTAATAATTTTGCTTACTGGGAATTGAAGAAACACCCAAGTGCTTGATAAAGATGAATGCTTTAGTTCTGTAGGCTATAACACCCATGGAGGGTAGAAATAAGATAGTCTCGTACATTCACGTCCTTAACAGTCATCAATCCTCATAACTAGCAAATAACACCTACTTATTTTCCTGACATCCAATCAGTTTTCTCTTTTCTCAAGAGGAATGGGAGGAATATGGAATGGGACATTGGGATTAAATAAAGTCCTTCCACATAGAGCTTCCCAGCTCTTCACTGTTTGCAAGCAAATTTCATCTCTAATCATAATATAGAAATTAAAGCACAGTTTATATCAATATAATAAGAGGTTTCACTTCAGGTTCTACTTGCCAGTGAGATTGATGCTGTAACAATTATTAGTTCATTTTATGTCAGATTTAGAGAACTAGTTCTCTGCTTTTGTGTAAAACAAAACAAAAAGTCATGTCGGCTCTTTTGAATTCTTAGGTATCAGTGGGTTTTCTTTTCAACACTCTGGCTTCTCTTAATTCTGTGGCTTCTAAAAGCTGCCAAACTTTTTCTTTGAACATTAAAAAAAATCTATCTATACAGTAGAATCACAAAGTAAATGAACACAATGCCTTTTTCTTTTGGCAGGATAATCCTTCAAAAACAGCTTCAACTCTACGAGGCAATTTCTATATCACCGGGGACAGAGGGTATATGGATGAAGATGGATATTTCTGGTTTGTTTCAAGATCAGATGATGTCATATTATCCTCTGGGTAATTTTCTTCTCCATCTGTGTATATGTCTATGTTAACTGATCAGCGGCATTCTGGACTGAATCTATGACTCATTCGTAAATTCCTGCCATATGCCTTCCCAGTTACCGAATTGGACCATTTGAGGTAGAAAGCGCCCTGATGGAGCACCCTTCAGTTGCAGACTCAGCTGTTGTCAGTAGCCCAGACCCCATCAGAGGAGAGGTAAACCAACTGATTTGTGTCAGCATTATAATTTGTTATAGATCTAGTACAATACTTCAAAATAGTACTTCCTTGCAACAGAATTACACAAATGTTTCATTCACTAAGCATTCAAGTTCTATAAAAATTCAGTTCCTAAAACAGGGGCGGTAGCACATGCCTATAATCCCAGGTACTTGGGAGGCAGAGGCAGGAGGATCACATGCTTGAGGCCAGCCTGAGCAGCTTATTAGTGAGAGCCTCTCCCAAAATAAATAAGAAGGGACTGGAGATGTAGATTACCTAGCATGAATAGGTGCATGTTTGTAATCCCAGTATTTGGGATGCTGAAACAGGAGGATCACAGGTTCACAGCCAGCCTCACTACTTAGTGAAGCCCTCTGCAACTTAGTGAGACTCTGTTTCAAAATTAAGAATAAAAAATCAGGCTGGGGTGTAGCTCAGAGACAGAATGTCCCTGGGTTCAATCCCTAGTACCACAAGAAAAAAAAGCAAAAAAAAAAAAAAAAAAAAGGGGTGGGGGGTCGCTATACAATAAAACTAAAAAAATAAAACATATACTAAAAAGAATTTGAATTCCATGGGGCACTGGGGTGAAGATGGGATGGATGCCAGTAATTCAGGCTCACTCCAGGAAGGGCGTCCAAAGGTCAGCTAGATCAAGTTGTTACCTAGAAGCTTTGGAAGTTGATGCTTGGTACTGCAAAGGAGGAGGAGCTGGCATCAGATATCAGTGGTGAGAGCAAGGTCAGAGGCAAGAACTAAGGCTGCCATGGGCAGGTCTGGTAGGGAGATAAGTAGAGGTTTCATCAAGTAAATGAAGAATAAAGCAGAAGTCCTGAACGCCCACTTCTACTGGGGCTGACCACATGGTAGTTTGGGCTTAAAGGTACTATTGCCACTGTTTTGCCAGGCAGGGCCTCATGGGTTTTGCCCGAGTGTCTACCACATGCCTCTGGGGTTGTGCGAGTTGGGGCACATGTTCTTACAATATAACTCCAGTCTATATCCCTTCTAATACAAAATCAAGTTTGGGAGATGACGTTGACATTAGTTTAAGTCAGTTTCTGTACCCTGTTTTAAGTTCCTTATCTTAAATCCTAGGTATGGGGTAGGGTTACAAGGTATTCACCCTCAAGAGGTTGAATAGGTCATTGAGTTTAAGGCAGAAATGAGAGATGTGTAATAGTACAGCAAGGATAGATCCTCCTGCCCCTTCCCACCCCAGAACTGACTATCCTAATGTTGATGGCAGAGCATAATCTGTAGGTCTTTCTGGATGGCCCACAGTTGTTTTGGATATCGACCAGTGGTTGATGTTTGCTGGTTTGGTTAGTTGTTAGAATGAAAATGCCTATGTACTATGAAGGGGAATGTTCCAGAAAGGTGAGAGCAGGGCACAGATCAGTGATTACTGAGGTTTGTCTCTCTACTGAACTCCACTGGCAGGGTGTCAAGAATCTCAGCTCCTCCCACACCTCTCTACTATGACGACTTTCATCCGCCTATATAGGTACTTAATTGGGACAGGATGGCTATAGCATCTTTAGGACCAGACTGGCTTGGTAGTCACCTGATATCCCATGATAGCAAAGATCTGTAAGTGGGTTGAGGTCCCTCCACAGTTCTGGGGTTTTGATATCTGATTAGCCAGAGTAAGGCATAGAGTTTATGTGTAGACATAAAGTGATGGAGCAGAAGGAAAGATGTGCCTTCCTTCTGCTAGATACAGAGTAGAGGTCCCTACCATTTTTACTCTTGTCCATCAGGGCCATGTCACCCTGTGTCAGAGCAACAGCAAAGTGCCTGTTGGAATCTTCACAGCCTTGTATAATGAGTTCATGGTCTCAGGGAGTTGTTCCCTTCAACGAGGGCATGACAAACCTACGTTCACTACTCTTTACAAGGGCTACAACAAGAATAGGATCCTAGAAGCTAGTCTGGACCTGGCTGGGTTGTTTCACAAGAGGTTGTATTTAGTACACTGCCGACTTTCTAATTAAATGAGGTAAAAGATGAGGCAAGAATTCAAGGACAGAGATCATCAAAAATAGGTCAGAAAGCAAAATTTCAAAATGTAGTAGATGAGAGGGTATTCAAGAGCAGATCATAAATAAATTAGGGATCCCAAAAGCTATCTTCTATCTGGTACAGCCCAAGAGGTATGGAAGTCAACAGGCTGGCTTAAGAGCACGGAGCTCTGTTAAGTCCTTTGCCACCGGGCACAATTTCCAGTTAGAGAAAGCAAACAAGACATACTAAAGCATAAAAATATACAACTCACTTTCAAATATTTATTTTAGGTAGTAAAGGCCTTTATTGTTCTGAACCCTGATTACAAGTCACATGATCAAGAACAATTAAAAAAGGAGATTCAGGAGCATGTAAAAAACACTACAGCACCTTACAAATACCCCAGGAAGGTAAGCATCGTAACCATGAATAATGTTTTCAACTGTTTATTTTTCCTATTTAATGAACTTTTCCTCAAACATGCTATTCAAATTGTTCTAAATGGAAGTAATGACATGTACCTAAGAATAAAAAATTTTTGAGTAAAGTGAAACTCCTATTTTTTTTTTTTTTGGGGTCATTTGGCTTAGTGGACTTGTAGGAAATACTAAATATCAAGAAAAATAGCACGGCCCCTCTCTTTTTAGTTACCTAAAAGTCCACAGTAGTGGCTAGCCAAATTCATAATAGAAGTAAGTACTATAAATGGCTTTTTAAAGATGAAATCTTCTGGACTAATTTTTTTCCCCTGATACCAACAGGTAGAATTTATTGAAGAGCTGCCAAAGACTATAAGTGGGAAGACAAAAAGAAATGAACTAAGGAAGAAAGAATGGGAGTCAACCTAAATTCATTCCATTAACTATCACAGTACCTATAAGACAAATAGGGTATCTATAAATCTATAGAAACCAGAGTTTAGAAAGAGGTAATAAAAAATGTGGTAGTATGTTTATAAACTTTGTTTAAAATGTTTTGTGGTTATGACACCTGAGGCTGAATTTTCAGTAAAATATTCAATAGCTTCATCTGCATTACTGCCCTATAATCTGGAAGCATGAAAAGAATGTCATCAATTGCTGAAGAATTTCTCAAGTACAGTAATAAAAGCAGATTCTAGCAATCAATCACATCTTTGTCCCAATGGTTTTCAAACCTGAGTTGAGTACTTCCTATATGTTAACATACAAATCAGAACAATCTTCAAGCCTTGAAATAAAATTAAATAACGCATGATCCTTTAGAAAAATAAAAAAATTATCAGTCAGAAGATTATAATCCTCAAAGTATCCACCTAAAAATAGATTATAAATTATTACTCAAAGTCTTGTTCAAATAATTGAAAGATAGAAGCCGGGCGTGGTGGCGCACGCTAGTAATCCCCGCGCTTGGGAGGCGGAGACAGGAGGATTGCTCAGGTTCAAAGCCAGCCACGCTGGCTTAAGAGACCCTGTTTCCAAAAATAAAAAAAAGTATACAATAGGTCTGGGAGTGTAGCCCAGAGGTAGAAGGGCTTCCAGGAAGCCCAGTACCACCAAAAAAACAAAAACAAAACAAACAAAAAATTGAAAAATAGTTTAATATTTGTTTCCTGGTCTATGAAAAATGAGTATCATGTACTATTGTTGTTTATTATATTTAACCTAATGAATACAATTTACAAATTTTTTATGGGTGAGAAAGTAGGATAACTTAGCCAAAAAAGTATGACACGATTAAAATTATGTAAGACATTATGACAATATTCATGTTTGGGAATTTAAGGAATACTAGGATTCATACATGATCAAAGAGAAGACAAATGTTAGACAACTGACAAATGAAAGCTCATGAAATTTATTTTCTTCCTCATTGTATGTGTGTGTTACTACTCTAGTGCAGCCTACAGAGCTCAGATATGCTAAGCCTCCATAACTTGTAGTCCTATCGTTTTTTTTATCTGTTTTGCACTAAAAGATATAGAATTGTGGTACTAGAGATGGAACCCAGGGACATTCTACCTCCGAGCTATACTCCCAGCCCTATTTTTTATTCTTTATTTTGAAACAGGGTCTCAATTTGTGGCGATCTCACTAAGTAGTTGAGGCGCCCCACGAATCTGCAATCCTCCTGTCACTGCCTCCCCAGTACTGGGATTACAAACGTGAGCCACCATGCCTGGCAAAACACACAGTTTAGACGTAAAGACAGCTTATCAATTCCTCATTGAAGGTCTGAGTCTCAAAGAATTTTTTGTAGGAAAAAAGTTACTATCCTGAATATGGCTTGTTTCTGGAGAACTAAAAGTGAGTCCCCCTGTGGGATGAGATACAACTGTGGTGCTGGCTTTTTCCTTTTGAAGTGTTTGTTCCCATTTAAAATAACCACAACGTTTTCTGTTCTCTTGATATTTCCCAACAGGACAACAATAAAAGACTTTTCCATGATTTGGTCCATTATTAGAAACAATAAGTCTCTTGGATCTTCGGCCACACTTACATAAGGGAGGCGTCATTTTCCCACTTTTCCAATGCTCTTGTAGATTAACTGTAGAAGTTAATACAGGAGGGAGACTCTTCCGGGAAGAACTTCTTACTGGGGAGCAGTCAGATAATATAAGGTTTTCTTCATGAATAGTGATGGTCTGTTTTTTTGCTGGTGGGAAAACTGGTGGACTAAATGAATTCCTTTTAGTAGCACCTAATAAAAGAGGCTGTTTCCCCAAAACTAAAGGATGAGATGCACTGCCAGCAATGCTGTTGAAGGTACATGATTTGTGTTCAGGTAACTTGAAGGCAGACACATCTGAATCTGGGTATTTAGCTTCCTTTACATTATAAATAGTAGTGTGAGGACTCTTATAGACAATGGACTTAGAGGTCTCAAAGTTTTGAGGAGTTTCCTCATTGCTTCCAAAATTTTCATGACTCAACATTTCCAATTCTTTTAAAACTCTTAGTCCTTCTCCAGAATTAAATGAAGTATCTATGTTTGTGTCACTAGTAGGAGATATAGAATTTATATTATGCTCAGGCTGAGATGCTGGCAATAAAACTACATCTTCCCAATCAGATAACATAGGCAAACAGTCCAAGGTAGAACTCATTTCCATATGAGAAACATGATTAACAGAAGGAATAGTGGTGGAAACAAGAACCAATTCTGAACCAAATGTTGAAGACTTAGACTTGGTATTAAAAGCAAGATGCTCGTTTTTTCTTTGCCTCTGCATATGGACAGGTGAGTTCAAAGTAGAAGATTGCAACTGTCCCAGAGATGTAGAGGACTTATTATTAAGTAGAGATAAGCAACTTTTGCCATTGTGAAGACCGGCTTTTATATAGCTCTTTAGTTGTAACTGATCCTGTTGTGCCTTTTTAGGAGAATTCACACAAACTGAACTCATCTGAACTTTTTCATGAGCACTTATTGAATTTTTAGGTTCCCTATCATAGATGTTTGGATGCTTGATGCTAATTTTGCAGGTAACTGTTTCCTCAACTTGATCTGTATCCGAATTTCTGGTCAAAAGGTTGGGATCCTTCTTAGTAGGAACCTATGGTTTCACAGACAAATCCAACAGCTTTAGAAACTCTGCCTTTATAATTTCTTCAGTAGAGACATTTTATGATATTACAGAAAAGAAAATGTCATTGGCTTACAAATGATCACATACATAACATGAAATCTACATTTCCATGGACCTATGTCTACTTTGGGGCTTGAGATGACAAAAAAGTCAGGATGCCACTAACCTTGCTGAAGGACCTTGTGATTTTCATTAGGCAACCATCCTTGATCATTTTCCAAGCAAGAAGAGCAGTATTTCGAGAATCATCCAACCCTGAAGAAACAAATATCAAACACAGAATTTAGTGGCATTACTGTAAAGAATTAATAGCAAAGAAAAAAATCAAGACTTAGATAGTGGAGCATATTGTTAGTTTTTTGATCATCTACTAATTTTAATCATAATAAAACTTGTCTTGTAGAAAGATGTAGCAGCATTACCAATGAAAGATAAGATACTTCATATTTAAAGAGGAGGATGTGAAAACTGACCAGTTTCCACAAATGTGACTAGCATTCTGTGGGAGCCATGATTTGTGAGTAATCAAATAGTCTTTTCAGCTTTTTTTGTAATCCACCATATTATTTGGGCACTTTTTGAATCTCCACTTGAGATTTGGCTAATAAATTCTTTTTAGGAACTAGAAAACCACTAGATGGCAATCTTTATCTCAAATAATTCTTAAAGTTGTTAACTCGAAAAATCATGAACAAATTGCGTTGTATAAGTTAGGAGCAATTTTTAGTCTGAAGGATATTCCTTTTAATGGCATTACCAAAAGTGAGATTTATATGAAAATTTTACAAAAGTCCACTGACTTACATAAGAAATTATTTGTAACTTATACGAACCAGAATGTTCTCGTCCTGAGAATTCTATTCCCACTTCCTGCAAGGCACCACTTAGTCCTTTTGGTTTTCGCCTATAGAAAAGCTAGTCAAATAAAAAAAATACATCTAAAAATAAGATTACTATTTGAAAGGCTACATATTAACCACTTACTTTTCATAGTTTTTAGTTCCGTTAAATTTGAATATGCTTATTTTTATTGTGTTGCTTTAAAATATTTTAAGATATATTTTGGTGGCATTCCCAAAGGACATAATTTTTAGAAAGCTATATCCATGTGTAGGATAAAATATAATCACTGTTTAATAGAAGGAAGGGAACATGCCTCCATAATTGACCCTTACCTTATAAGTAGCTCTGAGATCAATCCAAGAATTTAAGAACACAGGTTTTAACAGTTGTTTTCTTTTACACTCATACTCCAGGCAAACCCCCAAATCCCAGTCTGCATTAAGTATATCAAAATAGAACAAAGTTATTGGTGGTAGCATTTTTTCTACTTATAAATAGGGAAGATAATGTAAAATTGGACAGTAAGATTTAATTGCTCAGTTAATAACTAACAACCATTTATATGTTTTATTACTTTATATAAATCATTATTAAGTAATTACATTGAAAACTAAGTTTCAAAATGACTTCTTAAACACACAATAAATCTCTTGACTATTTCATAAACAAGTCAAAAATGTTAAATTACGAAGGCTGCATTTCTTATATTCGAAGAAACAATGTAGTTGAGAAACCAAACATTATATAGCAACTTGAGGCCAAATATGACTATCACTCTATACAGTCAAGGGTATCATAGGCTCCTAATGGCAATGCTCTAGTGTGGTCATACAAAAGATTTTTGTCATTAATGTTCATATTTGTAAGTATCAATGCATAAAAGCAAAAGATATGAGCTATATGAAGACTTTCAAGGCTATAGAAAATAACCTATGTGTTTTCACTAAACCATCTTTCCCTGACCTCAGAAGAAAAGAGGAACATCTAGAAAGACTGTAAAAGTTAAGGTTTAAATTTTTAAGGTATCTCAATATCATAATGTTAAAAATATGAATGAGCTGGGCGTGGTGGCGCACGCTTGCAATCCCCGCGCTTGGGAGGCGGAGACAGGAGGATCCCGCAGGTTCGAAACCAGCCGCGCTGGCTTAAGAGACCCTGTTTCCAAATTTAAAAAAGTATAAAATAGGTCTGGGAGTGTAGCCCAGAGGTAGAAGGGCTTCCAAAAACCGCAGTACCACCAAAAAAAAAAAAAAAAAAAAAGAAAAAGAAAAAGAAAAAAGAATGAATTTGCTTCAACATCTATTAGGCATTTGAATTTCTTTTTTGGGTCCAGGGCGTTAAGTATAAATCCAAGTTAGCAAGTAGAAAACTGGAAATAAGGAATTATATAGTGATAATGCTACCATTTGTGATTAATAGGCATAATACATATTTTACCTGACCAAGTAACAAATGCACACAATTTTCCTTCAGAATTAGAAGGCTCCGAAACCCCAGATGCAAAAATAATTTTCTTCTGTTCCTGAATCTTTTGAATCCATTTACAGAACTGAGATAGGCAAATCTTCAGAGGGGCTCCTTCATCAACTTGAACCTTATAAGGAGTCACAAAATCTGAATTCAACCATCAAATTCTATAATTATCAAACACATATTATAATCATACACTATGGAAAGATATAACAAGACATTCTAACGGGCAAAGAGTTTTTCTAATGAAAAGATGTTAAAATACACAAAAGTTCTATAATGAATACAACCACCAATATAAATTAGGCTGATAAATCTAAAATCACACAGAAAAAATAATTACTAAACCCAGACAGATAGAAATAAAGACAAATTTGAGTCAATTAATTTCCATAAAATAATTTTAAAATAATAACGAGGAGATCAAAACCCAGGGAATTCCATATGCTAGGCAAGTGCTTTACCACTAAGCTATACACCCAGCACTGATCTTCATGTTTTTAACAATTTTTAAAGATTCCAGTGGACTTCTGGGAAGAATATTATTTCTCCTAATATTAAATAAATCTAATTCTAAATGGCATATAGTTTTTTTTTTAATTTGATTTATGAATTTCCAAATTTGCATCATACCTGCTTTATGCCTGTCAGCTCCATGCAAAATTCAGAAAGAATTGGATGTTCTTGAGGCTGAACATAAGTGTGGAATTCAGATTCAATCTCTCCAGTTGATGTGTTCAGCAATACTGCTGGAAATTCAACTAAATGAAAGAATCACCAATTGATGCTTGAATATATAATTTTAAAATATGTTATAATCACAAAATTGAACATATACCCGTCATAACAGCATTATTAAGTTTTAGTAAAAACACATTAAAATGACCAAAGTAGTATGATACAAAGTAATAATAAAGATACGCTAAAAAATAAATAAAAATATTTAAATCATGTGCACATCTATTTATACTTCCACAACTAAATATAAAGAATACATTTCAAATATGAAATATTTGAAATGTATTCTTTTTTTATGCAAGGGTATATTGATTTTCAGTTTCTATGCAACTGAGGTTTTGTATGTAATCTTAAAACAATTATATATGACACATTTAGGTATTTGGGATTTTGTTCTTTTTAGTAAAGACAGGTTTTATATTAAATGACAAATTCATAGATAATCCTGTTTTCTTAAACTGTTGTTGGTTTATAGCTATAAGCATTTAAAGAGACTCATCTAATGCTAAATTTGATCACTGGAATTCCATACTTACTTATTTCCTGAGTATTGTGGCGTTTCCCATCATTCCAGCATGTAGACTCAAAATCAATCACAATTAGGTAGCCATACAATTGCTCTGCAAAAGATCAAGGTGTCCTTATGCTTTACCAGTGCTGAAAGTGCAAGGCTACGAAATGTAAAGAAACTACACATACTACTTACTGGATTTGCTTTTTCCTAGATTCTCATTTGCTGGTGCAATCGATTTCCTCCTAATTAAACCAAGTTGCCTAAAAACGTAAAACAAGCCAAATAAGATTTAGAAACACATTCGCACTCCCATTTTTTTTTTTTTTTTTTTTTTGGTGGTACTGGGGTTCCTGGAAACCCTTCTACCTCCGGGTTACACTCCCAGACCTATTTCATATTATTATTTTTATTTTTTTTGAAACAGGGTCTCTTAAGCCAGCGCGGCTGGCTTGGAACCTGCGCCATCCTCCTGTCTCCGCCTCCCAAGCACGGGGATTACAAGCTTGCAGCACCAAACCCAGCCGCACTCTTGTTTAAGTAAGCTTGGTGGTGCACGCTTGTAATCCCAGCGCTTGGGAGACGAGACAGGAGGATCACACAGGTTTGAAGCTAGCCTCAGCTACTTAGTGAAGCTCTCAGCAACTTAGACCCTGTTTCCAAATAAATTATAAAATAGGCCGGAGGTAGAATGTTCCTGGGTTCCATCCCCAGTACCGCAAAAAAAAAGGGGGGGGGGTTGGAGGTATAGCTAGGAGGTAGAATGCCCTGGATTCCATCCCCAGTACCCCCCCCCCCCAACACACACACACACACACACATTATAATTGAAAAGAAATTCAACTAGACTTTGGGAGAAAAGTCTCAAATTAACTGTGATCTTTAGATTTCAGTAGTCATGTTAAAAACACAGGCTTTACAGTGCATGTTTGCAAACAGGCTAATTTTATCTGCTCCCCATATGGTATTGGTGAAGAACTCAAATGATTGTAGTGGTACGGGTGCACTGAAAAGCTTTATTTTTGTCTTTGCATTTTTAAGTCCTTACTGTGTATATAGCACAGTTCTGAAGAACATAGGACATGTTCCCATCTTCTACAACGTAACAAATCTGGGTAAAGAAACAAGACATCCATAAAATCACTACAAGTTAACCTATAATAAAGGACCCTTGAAGGCAATATGCCAGTATTCAGAGAGTAGGAAAAGTGTACTGAAATCAAATGCAGGTGAGACAATCTCTGATGAACAGATAGAGTTAACCGTTGTAGCTTTTTTTTTTTTTTTTTAGAGATGTGAGGGATTTGGAAATAATAATAGCTAGCATTCAGTTTATTACATAACAGGTACTAAACTTAAGACGGTGACCTCACTTAAGACAACAACTCTAGGAGGTTTGCTACCCATACTTCACGGATGAGAACACGAGGTCATCTGTCAAAGGAACACAGCCCTGACCGGCCAGCCCAGGACCAGCCCTGATCGTCCAGCCCTTTAGTCCACGCTGTTCACCCACCCATCACTCCGCTGCTGCTACGAGTGAGCGGTGCGCACCGCGCGCCCGGAGTCAACAGGTCACAGGAGCAACTAGACGGGTCTTTTGCAAGTGCGGAGGCGAACAGCCGAGGGTGCAGCGGGCCCTGCCCGACACCTCCCAACAGTCCACACCGCGCTGTCCCGTCCAGTCGCGTTTCCCGAGGTCCAGGGCTCAGGGCCACGCAGACGGGCAAACCCAGGACTCCTGGGGCTCCTTGGGGCCGGAGCCCGGGGTCACGCAGGGGCGTCCTGCGGGGGCAGAGCCCGAGGCCGGCCACCGCGGACCCGGAGCGCGCGACCCCGAGCGCCCTGCCCGCCCCGCCCCGCCCGGGAGCCCCGCCGCGTACCGCGCGAGCCGCTTGGTGGCCATTCCCGACAGACACCGCTCCTCGGCGCGCGGCCGGCGGAAGTGGGCGTGTCGCTTCCGGTCGTTCAAACGCGCGGCGCGGCTGCGGGGCGTTGGCGGCCGTTGGTGCGGCGGCGGCGGCGGGCGCGGTGGTCGCCGGGGTTCCGGGGGGGGGGGCGTTTCCGGCTCGGGGGCGTGGGGAGTGGATTTAAGCGGGGAAGCCGCGGGGTCGCGCCCAGTTCGCGCATGGCCGGTGGTGGCGGCGTCCGAGCCGTTGGAGCTGTTTGGAACCCCGGCCTCGGGCGCGGACGGTTGGTGCGACGCCCGCGTCCCGTCCGCGGGGAGGGGAAGATCGTTCGTTGGCCGACTCTGGATTTTCTTTTCTTCTTTTTCCCCTTTGGTAGTGGAGATTGAATCCAGGGACATTCTATTTCTGAGCTACACTGCCAGCCATTTTTATTTTTAATTTTGAAACACCGTCTCATTAAATTGTGCCGGGCCTCGCCAACCTGCTGAGGCCGGCTGGTCTTGGAACGTGAGACCCTCTTGTCTCAGCCTCCCAAGTATCGGGGTAACGGGCCTGCGACACCACGCCCGGCTTTCTTTTTTTTTTTTTCTGCCTCTTTTTTAGGGCGGGCTGGGAGAGAGCTGTAAACTGGCATTTGGGGCCACCGGGGAGTCACGTCTGGGAGGGGAGCGATCATGAGGGCCCTGTGGGTTTGGGAGGTGGAAAGGGCGGGGAGAGCTCTTGGTTGGGGAGAGGATCCCTGGGAGGCTATAAGCTATAAAGTCCCTGCAGCTCGTTGCTACCCCCACCCACAGATCTGGCCATCAGTCTCAGCTCCAGGGGTTCTTTCTTTGCAGCTTCATGGAGCCAGAGGAGGGAAAGATGGGGAGGTACCCCAGGAAGGGCAGGAAGAGGAAGCAGGCCCCAAACAGACTGGTCGGGGCGACAGAGGCTTTGAGAGCTCGTTGGGAGTTGGAGGACAGGCAGCCGGAGCCCAAGGTGAGCTACCAGGCTGCCCTAGGTGTTTAGGGGCTCCCAAACCCTGGCGCCATCTGCCCTCCAGGCCCCCAGTCAAGGATCCAAGGATTGGGCTCACCCTCCCATTGACCTCACTAAGCCTGCTCTTTGATCTGTACAGTGGGGATAATACTGTAATAATCTTTTACATCAAGGCTGTTATTTATGGTTTAAATCTGGCACACAAAATGTTCATCCAACAAATATTAAAGTCTTCTGTGTGCCAGAAATAGTTCTAGGTTCTGGAATTATCTTCATACACAGAAACACAAAATTCCCTGCCCTCGTGAAGTTTATAGTCCTGTAGAATAATAATAGAGCTAATCATTATCCCTAACATTGAGAGCTAACTAGACTATTCACCCCTTCAGTCATTCACCAGGTTTTTATTGTCTTCTTTGTGCAAGGGCACTGAGGTCCTTGGGGGTATATGAATAAAGATCATATTGTAAGGCTTCTAGTGAACAGAGACAAATAATAGGTATAAATAAATGGCATGTTAGAAGGGAATTCATGCAAGTTGTGGGTGGTGGTGCATGCTTGTAATCCCAGTATTTGGGAGGCTGAGACAGGAAGATTGGAGGTTCAAGGCCAGCCTCAGCTACTTAGCGAAGCCCTCCACAACTTACTGAGATCCTGTTTCAAATTAAAAATAGGGTTGGGGGAGTAGCTCAGAGGTAGAATGCCTCTGGGTTCAACCCCCAGTACCACAAAAAAAAAAAATTCATGCTATGACGTTTTTATTAAGATGGGATTACAAATATTTTGCCTATCATACAAGCAAAAATTCAAGTTAATGTAAGGAAATTGACAGTTTTTTTTTTTTTTTTTTGGTGGTACTGGGAGTGGAACCCAGAGGCTTTCTACTTCTGGGCTATACTCCCGGACCTTTTTATATTTTACTTGGAAACAGGGTCTCACTAAGTTGCTGAGAGCCTCACTAAGTAGCTGAGGCTGGCCTCGAACCCGTGCAATCCTCCTGTCTCGGCCTCCCAAGCGTGGGGATTATAAACGTGCACCACCACGCCCGCTGACAGTCTTTTTTTTTTTTTTATTTTGAAGCAGTCTCACATTCCCAGAAACTGCAAAAAACAATGCCAGAAAAACTACCTCCAGCCAGCACTTGAAAGTAGTTGCTGACACAATAATCTATTTTCCCTAATTTTTCTATTTTTTGTGTAGTTCCTGCTAACAGTTGTACATAATCACTATGCATCCATCAAACTGAGGAAATTAACATGGATATATTGCTGCCACCTAATCCTCAGATCCCATCCAAGTTTTTCTACTTGATTAATTTCTTTACCAGTAAAATACAGTCTAGGTTGCCATGTCCCCTTCAATCCAATTTCTAAGTCTTGACATTTATGATCTTACTGCCTTTGAAGAATTCTGGATCATTTATTCTGTAGAATGTCCCTCAAGTTAGATTTGTACGTTTCTTCATTGATTAGATTTAGGTTATGCATCTTTGGCAGAAATACCACAGAAGTGATACTCCTCTTGTAGTTTGTACATGATTTTCACTAGTCTCGTTGGTTTTATTAACCTTGAATACGTAAGATAGTGTCTGCTAACTTCTCTAAAGTTCTCTTTTTCTCTTTGTGATTTTGTGGGAAGTACTTCCTCATTACATTAATTTAAAATCATGAATTCACATCAGTACCTCTATTTTCAGTCTTGTGAATTAATGGTTACAGGTTCACTCTAGTTTTCTCCTTTTTAACATTTGTAGCTTGTTTCTGTGAGAAACCTGATCCCATATATATGATCAATTCCCTGTCATTGCACCACCTCCCATCCTCATATACTCCTCACCCTGCTTGGGATCCATTGTCTTACACCAGGTCACTTCCCTGGAGCCTTTGTCACTCCATGACAGGCTGCTACCATCATCCCTCTCACACACACACCCTTTTCAGGCTCTGAATCTTGCAGAAGACCACTAATATCCCTCAGCAGTGATGCCCTCTTTTACCCTCAAGATAGTAGGGTACCCTCCTACAATGATGTCCTGGGCTTCTGTTCCTAGTCCTGGACTATCTCCCATACGAGGTGTCTTCTCAAGAGTTCTGATATCCCATGCCCAACAACCATGATTATTCACCACTATAGGCTCCTATCTTGCTTAGTCCCATCTTCATAATCTCATACGTTTTTGGTTATAAAAATAAATCCAGCCGGGCGTGGTGGCGCACGCTTGTAATCCCCGCGCTTGGGAGGCAGAGACAGGAGGATCGCGCAGGTTCGAAGCCAGCTGCGCGCACTGGCTTAAGAGACCCTGTTTCCAAATAAAAATGTAAAAATAGGTCTGGGAGTGTAGCCCAGAGGTAGCAGGGCTTCCAGGAACCCCAGTACCACCAAAAAAATAAATAAGTAAATAAATCCAGAAGTTAGAAGTATTTATAGCCGGGCATGGTGGCACAAGCTTGTAATTCCAGCATTTGGGAGGCTGAGACCGGAGGATCGCGGTTCACAGATTAGCCTCAGCTACTACTTAGTGAGGTTTTCTGCAACTTAGACCCTGTTTCAAAATAAAGAATAAAAAATAGGGCTGGGGGTGTTACTCGGGTTAGAATGCCACTGGATTTCATCCCCAATACAGCAAAAATAAAAAAAATTATAAAAAAGTATTTATCAAAATGTAAAATATATGTGCGCATTTTTACCAGGTACTTTTCTTGAGAAAACAGGTGCATAAGGCTGTCTGTACAAGGATGCTCATCATAATATTGTAATTCTTAAGAAAAAAAATATCAGGGATTTTTACAGATAAGTTATAAACATTTAGGTAAATTTAGATAATGAACTAACTATTCAGTTACTAAAATTGATGTTATATTTAATTGTTGGAAGAAGATATTCACAGATTAAGTTGGGAGTTGGTTACAAAACAGAATGGATGGTAAAATCCCTTGGGGGAAATAGAATATATAGAGAAAAAGAACTTGGGTTTGTGTTCTGCATCCCAGTTGTGGTTCTGTTACCTGTTCATTTATTTAATTGTAAAATGGGGATAGGAGTGCTTGAGAGTTGTCACAATTAAATGATTTAATGCATGTAAAGTGCTTAGGACTATATCTAGCTTATAGCAAATGTTCAACATTAGCTTAAGGACACTGAACCACGGGAAAGTTAGCAAAAATAATACCTTCTATTTTTTATTTCTTGCGGTACTGGGTTGGAAGCCAGGGGAATTCTACCTCTGAGCTACACAGGAGCCCTATTTTTTATTCTTTATTTTGAAACAGAGTCTCACTGAGTTGCAGTGTGCCTCACTAAGGAGCTGAGGCTGTCCGCGAACCATGATTCTCCTTTCTCAGCCTCCCAAATGCGGGAAGTACAAGCATACGCCACCATACCTGGCTAATTAATATCTTACTTTTATTAAGTATGTATGTCAGGCTCTAGCCTTGAAACATTGCATTAGACATCTTATGAAAGAATTATAGTCACTCTGTAGATGAGGAAACTGAGTCTTAAAAAGATAAGGTACTTGTCCAAGATGATAGAACTTAGTGTTTTAACTCTGTGACTCCAGGCCTCAAGACTCTCAAACTTTATACTCATATGTTTTCTTTTTGTTTGTTTGTTTCCATACTAGGGATTGCACACATAGACATTCTACCTCTGAGCTACACCCCCAGCCCTATTTTTATTCTTTATTTTGAAACTGGATTTCACTAAGCTGCGGCGGGCTTCACTAAGTAGCTGAGGCTGGTTGCGAACCTTTGGAACCTTTTATCTTCCTATCTCAGCTTCCCAAGTACTGGGATTACAAGCATGTGCTACCAAACCCAGCTCACTCATGTTTTCTAGACACAAATGAAAGTGTTAATTGTCTTGAGTTATACAGATGGCTTTTATATTTACCTGTTGTGTATTTATTATGTTTTACTTTTGTCTATAATCTGAGTCTTTGATAACAAACATGAACCACTGTAATATCCAGAAATAAGTACAAAGCCTGTTTAAGGAGATGGTGACTTCATTGACCTTCCTGGTGCCGTAGGCCAAATTTTTTGTTTTTGTTTTTGTTTTTGTGGTACTTGGGGTGGAACCCAGAGGCTTTCTACCTCCAGGCTATACTCCCAGACCTATTTTATATTTTATTTGGAAACAGGGTCTCACTAGTTGCTCAGAGTCTAAGTAGCTGAGGCTGGCTTCAAACCTGTGTGATCCTCCTGTCTCAGCCTCCCAAGCACAGGGATTACAAGTGTGCGCCACGACACCCAGCCATAGGCCAAATTTTGATTCCTTAGCCTAGAAGACATTTTTTGTCTAATGAAATAGAATTTTTGAGAGCACAAATTGTATTTTATTTATGCTATTTCTAGCCCTTAATCAAGTATAACTCAGATTCTATAGCAATGTTAGTAAATACTCTAATAACATCATACCACAGTTTGTTTTAAATTTTCATTTCTAATTAATTAAAACCTTCCTTAGGATTGTATATGTGTTAAAATAATCAGAAACTAAGCCTGGTGTGGTGGTGCACATTTGTAATCCCAGTACTTGAGAGGCTGAGACAGGAGGATTGGAGGCTTGTGGCCAGCCTTAGCTACTTAGTGAAGCCTTCTCTAACTTAGTAAGATCCTCTTTCAAAATAAAAAATAAGGCTGGGGGGTATAGCTCAGAGGTAGAATGCCTCTGGGGTCAATCCCCAGTACTGCAAAAATAAGTAAAATCAGAAACTAGAATAGTAATTTGCTTTGCTTTATCACTATTCTTGATAAAGCACAGTTTGCTATGCTCTGATTTTTCTTTTCAGAAAGCTCGTTTATCTACAGTTTTATTTACTGAAAACTGTGAAATAACCCATGGCCAGCTACGTGAATTGCTGAAGTATGCAATTCTTGGTAAATCCAGTGCTCCTAAACCCAGGTAAAAGATGAATTTAAACAGTATATATAGACTACAGATTTCAAAATGGTGTCTAGGAAACTATATCTGGCTTTGACATTATCTATTTGCCATGCAGCATATCCTAGTTTCTTTTTAATAATGTCTACCAACATCATATTTTTTACTTTTTCATAAAACTCAAAGATCTGGCAACTGTCCCAGTATTCGCACTTAGCACAATTTGTCAAAGCTGAGTGATGGTCTTTTCCTTTAGATATGGTTGCCTATACTCCAGTGTCCTACTTGACCTGCTTTCCTGATTTTCAGTATCTGTCTGGTCACTATAGATATTTTAGTTGTTGTTCCTGTGTAGACCCATTGAAATAACCTGGTGATATGTTAATAATACTAGTCAGTTATTTTTGTCCTTTTACAAATAAAGGCAAAGGGAGTTTTACTGCTCTAATATTATGAAAATTATTTTTGTATATTCCAATAAACAGGTTTCCAAATGCACACTTTTTTCCCTGGGGGAAGTTATGAATTGGCTAGATACTTCGAAGCTATCTTCCTCATCAACAAATACTGCTATCAGACTGCTGTCTGTCTGTCAGTTTATCAAAAATTGAATTTCTTGAAGCCAGCCATTTGACTACCTGGCTTAGCAAGGGGATGAGCTTTTGGAAAATGAGCTAAATTCTGACTTAAAAGCATATCTTAATATGACAATGAATTAAAATGCACTGCATTTCTCTTAGTATATTACTTGATTTGAATGCCATAATTTATTTCAAAAGATCTTTATATGGGTTCTTGAACTAATGACTATCTTCCACTTCCAGGTTGGTGTGTCCTAAAAAATCCCATTAGCTATCACTCCTCTTTTTGTCTCATGCTTTCCTTCTGTCAGCCTGTAGCTGACTTAAGACATCACTCTTAACTATGTTGATTTGGTTTTTCAACAGCTGGTGCCAGCTTTTTCACCAAAACCAGCTGAATAATGTGGCAGTTTTTGTTCTGCAAGGAATGAGTCAGCTACACTTCTATAAGTTCTATTTGGAGTTTGGATCTCTCCGAAAGGCATTCAGACATGTAAGTTAAGCAAACTTTGTATTGGAACGGAATTATGTCTTCTCATCTATGACTAGTGCATATATATGAGAATAGGCTTTGTGGTGATTTAACTGAATAAAGCAATAGGAGATATAGAAAGTACAGATGTAGAAAGGACTAAGAGTCAGAGACCTCATGTTTATATTTCTTTTTTATTTTCTTTGGTGATCTAGGTAAAATCTTTATTCACAAGTTACAATCTGTAACTCCAAGTTGATAATGTCATGTTTAACAATTTTGAATATGCAATTTTTAGAAATCTTAAAGCTTTCATAAAATCTGTTTTTCTATCTTTTTAAGAATTTTTAAGAATCTGTTTAAGAATTTCAGCCGGTGTGGTGGCACACGCTTGTAATCCCAGCATTCAGAAGGCTGAGACGGAAGGATCGTGGTTTGCCAACAGCCTCAGCTACTTAGTGAGACCCTATGCAACTTAGTGAGACCCTGTTTCGAAGTAAAGAATAAAAAATAGGCTAGGCGTGGTGGCGCACGCTTGTAATCCTCGTGCTTGGGAGGCAGAGACAGGAGGATCACACAGGTTCGAAGCCAGCCGCGCGCGCTGGCTTAGGAGACCCTGTTTCCAAATAAAAATGTAAAAATAGGTCTGGGAGTGTAGCCCGGAGGTAGAAGGGCTTCCAGGAATCCCAGTACCACCAAAAAAAAAAAAAAAAAAAAAAAAAAAAATAGGGCAGGGAGTGTAGTTCAGAGTTCAAATGCCCCTGGGTTCCATCCCTAGACCCACCAAAAAAAAAAAAAAAAAAATTCTAAGATTGGGCACTCTTAGGACAGTATCTGGATCTGAATACAGCTATCATCATCTTGAGAAAAGGCATGCACTGTCCATTTTCCTTTGGTCTCTTTAATCCATTTGCCCCTGAAGGTATTTGAATTGATGAGCCCTAATTTATATCACTGAATTTCCATTTTCTTTTTTGCTTCCATTTATCGAACAATTCCTATATACAAGTCCTATGTTAGTCATATTGTGTACATCTTTAATTCTCACAGTAGTTCTTATAAGAGAGATACTTTTTTTGGTACTGGGGATTGAACCCAGGGGCATTCTGTCTTTGAGCCACACTTCTTTAAAATAGGATTTTACTAGATTGCTGAGACTTGTTAAGTTGCTGAGACTGGCTTTGAACCTGTGATCCTATAGTCTCAGCCTCTCAAGTACTGGGATTATATGTGTGTACCTTCACACCTGGCGAGAGATAGTTTATTCACTTTTTTTCCCTTCGGTACTGGGGATAGAACCCAGGGCACTTCTACCTCTGAGCTACACCCCAACCCTATTTTTTATTCTTTATTTTGAAACAGGATCTCACTAAGTTGTAGAGGGTCTCACTTTGTAGCTGAGGCTGGCCGTGAACCTGCAATCCTCCTATCTTAGCTTCCCAAGTACTGTGTGTGCTACCATGCCCATTCCCATTTTATACATAATAGTACCTTGCTCAGGTTAGATCTGTGAAATAGTGGGGTTGGAATTTAAGCCCAGGTGAGTTTGATACTAGAGCTCTTAACCTTTGCACTGCTATTATCATCTGTCCTGACTACCTGGCATGCTATCCAATGAAATAATAGATGTTGAAGTGCTTTGAAAAATTTAAGGGACTTTTCTTAAAGTGCATTTTTTAATGTTTATTATTTTTGCAGTATATGAGAAAACCAAATTGCCAGGAGGTGGTGTCAGTAGTAAATGTGACTTTGACTAGTCACTGTTCCATATTAAGGAAACAGTTCTCATTTTACAGTGCAAACATTTAAGGTCTAGAGCTTTTATATCTCTGACTGAACTAAAAGTCTAGACCTTTCACAGTATTTAAACTGTTTTCAAACATTTTTGTAAAAACCTGTTAATATATTTGCAGAAATTCCGCTTGCCTCCTCCATCATCTAACTTTCTAGCTGATATTATTGGGTTTCAAAATAGAGAAACAGCTGGATATCTACCCAAGATTATCAAAGGTATGACTATGACTCTAGTTTGATAATGTGCCCATTATAAAAGATGTTATGGATATGGTCATAGAAGGTTTATTAGTCATGTTTATTACTGTAAACAACAAAACTCAATCCTGACTAACTTAATCAGAAGAGCAATTTTTTAAATCTTTTTATTTCTAAGTTTTTTAAAAGGAGAAATGTGCAAATACCCAGGAAAGCTCTCAAGAACCACAGCCAAGGTTCATGAAGCCTAAGAAACTATCTGGTTTATTGGGGTAGATAAGGATGTCTGAATATCACTGACATTGGACTTTTATGAATTACTGTGAATAATTTCTATTAACATACGGATTGGGAGGAAGATCTTGCCTTTGACTAGTTTAGAGGATACTCACTAATACTACTCAGAGTGAGAAATATATTTAGATGCTTCTGACAAGTGGTATAGACCCAAAAGATGAAGCTTCTTGTAGATATATGTCTATGATAGCATGGCCATGTCTTTTAGACTCTGGGTTGAATCCTACTAGCAAGTTATAGCCCAACCTTCTGTTTTTGAGGGAAATGAGGGTGAGTGAAAGAATAGAATAATATTTACCAGCATTTATTGCATATAGTATGGGTAAGTTTTGTTCAGTGATAACTTTTTTGTGTGTTCAGAAATAGTGTCATAATTGTGTAATTGCATTATGGGGACATGAAAAGTGGTGAGAAGTAACCAGTGATTTCTTCCCCTCTCCTTCAGAACAGTGCTTTCTATTATCCTTTGTCTTAGTAGCATCTTCTAATTTTCTACCTTTTCATTGTTTCCCTCTCCTTATAGTAGATGTTGTATCTGATCCACATCTCTGTTTGATTTAATATGCACTATATTTTATTTAATTTGCTTTTGTTTTTGTTTTTTGGGTTTTTTTTTTTTGTTTTGTTTTGTTTTTGGTGGTGGTGGTACTAGGGTTCCTGGAAGCCCTTTACCTCCATGCTACACTCCCAGACCTATTTTATACTTTTTTATTTTTGGAAACAGGGTCTCTTAAGCCAGCACGGCTGGCTTCGAACCTGCGAGATCCTCCTGTCTCCGCCTTCCAAGCGCAGGGATTACAAGTGTGCGACACCACGCCCGGCTATTTAATTTGAAAAAAACTTTTTGTGGTGCTAGGGATGGAACCCAGAGGCATTCCACCTCTGATCTACACCCCCAGCACTGTTTTTTTTTTTATTATTATTATTTTGAAACAGGGTCTCACTAAGTTGCAGAGGGCCTCACTAAATAGCTGAGTCTGTCCATGAACCACAATCCTCCTGTCTCAGCCTCCCAAATGCTGGGTTACAAGCATGCACCACCATGCCCGGCTTGTACTGTATTTTAAATATCTTTGAATAATCAAATAATCATGAAATCTTTAGGTTCAAGTAAAGGTCTTGAGTTGAGAAAGGAAAGGTATAATCAGGAAAAAGAAAACTGACATGACTAAAGAACATTAACTCGCTGGGGATGCTAAGGGTGAGTGAGAGACATATCCTCGGAGGTTCTTAGACATAATAATTGTCTTTCTTGTTTCAGGATCTTTACTTTCTACTAGTTCAAAAGCCAACATCAACCTGAAGAATGACCCCATCATTCAAAAGTATGGCTTTAAGAGAGTGAGTTTGATCAGATGCCTTCTGACGAAGGAAGAAATGAAAACATTTCACTTTCCATTACAAGGTCAGCTTAGACTTAATCTAATGTTACAGTTTATATAGGTGCTTCTGTTGAAAGTTCACTTTTCTGGCTGCTTTCTGAATGACTTATTTTTACTTATTCCATTTTCTATTAGGAAGGAAATATCTGAAGTATAGTGATTCCTAAAGTATGGGGTATATATTATGATTGGTAAAATTTGAGAGGTATTGTGTGAAAATGAAATATTTAGTTAGGAAGTTATTTATGTTCGGTACAAGTTTTCTATGTGGACATATGCTTCTATTTCTTTTGGCTATATACTTAGGAATGCAATTGTTGGGTCATATGGTAAATTTGTTTAGCCTTTTGAGGAACTGTCAGACTGTTGGCCAAAACAGCTGCATCATTTTATATCTTCACTGGTAAGGTATGAGGGTCCAATTTCTGCACATTCTCACCAACACTTACTTCTACATGGTTTTCTCAATGAGTGTGAAATTATATCTCATGATTTTGAATTGCATTTCCATGATGGCTAATGATTTTTAATATCTTCTCACGTGGTTATTGCCCATTTGTTTATCATTGGCAAAATATTTATTGGGATCCTTTATTTAATACATTTTTTTAAATTTGGTACCAATGATTGAACCCAGGGGCCTTCTACTTCCATGCTACAACCCCCAGCCTTTTTGTTTTTGAAAGAGGGCCTCAAGTTGCCAAGGATGGCCTTGAACCTGTGATCCTCTGTCTCATCCTCCCAAGTACTGGGATTATAGGCATATGCCACCATGCCCAGCTCTTTTGTCCATTTTTTAATTGGGCTATTTTTTTATTAGTGAGTTATGGGAACTTTTGCAGGTCTGGGGATGGAACCCAGGGAGCATTTGACCTCTGAGGTACACCCCCTACCCTATTCTTTTACTCTTTATTTTTTTATTTTTATTTTTTTTTTGTGGGGAGACGGTACTGGAATTCCTGGAAACCCTTCTACCTCCGGGATATACTCCCAGACCTATTTTATATTTTTATTTGGAAACAGGGTCTCTTAAGCCAGTGAGGCTGGCTTTGAACCAGCATGATCCTCCTATCTCCTCCTCCCAAGTGTGGGGATTACAAGTGTGTACCACCATGCCCAGCTTATTCTTTATTTTGAAACCAGGTCTCACTGAGTTGCAGAGGGCCTCACTAAGTAGCTGAGTCTGTCTGCGAACCACGATCCTCTGGTCTCAGTCTCGCGAATGCTGGGATTACAAGCATGTGCCACCACGCCTGGCTTGGGACTTTTTAATATATTCTAGAGACATGTGTTTCCTTTACAATAATAAGAATATAAGCTATCTGTGAATTGGAGTTAAAATTTAGTTTATATAGCATAGTATTATCATAAGGATAAAGTCAGTATAACAGGTACTTAGCATAGTGGCTGGCACATAAATACTTTTAGAATGTTAGTCATTTTATTGCTATTATTGCCACTAATAGTATAAGTAAGTACTATAGTGTCTCCCAGATTTGGGGATGCCTTTCTTTTCTGGGTCAAACCATATTTTGATTCTGTTAATTGTAATCAGTTGAAAATTTCAGAGATCAAAACTGGTCATCGTTTTTCATATTTTCCTTTGTTTCTTATCAAACAAGATGTACACATTACCTTTACTCCTTCAGTACCTGTGTAAAGTTAGAAATCTTCAATGATTGAAATGTTTTGGATTACTGAGCTGAACATGGCAGGTTACATAATGGAGGGAATACCCTATGACTATGTTGAGCCTCTAAGAGGGAATTTTCAGGTTATGATTCTAGAAATACAGTTGAATCTCTGAGTAGAGATTTCAGAGAATTGTCAAGGGCTGAGTTGGGTAGAAGGATGCACCCAGGGAATTTTATTTAAACTTTGTCTGCTATTTAGTTCTTTTAGATGTCTAGTAGAATGAAATCTCTTTCCTGTTTTCTCTTTTTTATTTAGGAAATAAAAATGCCACATGTGGTTATTTGCATACTTTATTCATTTCTTTTAGTGCTTCCATAGAAAAAGTCCAATGGCTTTAGATTTAGTGACAATTTAGTTATAATCTCTTTTCTCAAAAGGAGGAAAAATTGTTACTTGATAGTTACTGTAAGTCTGGGCCCCAGGATCTGCTATAACAGCAGCCTACATTATTTTCTCAAAATATAAAAATGAATGGATGGAGAAAAACTTAAGAACAGAAATTACCTCTGGTTTAGACTTTATATTTCAAGTATCTAATTAACATAGAGAAGGTACCTAGCAAAGATGGTATTTCAATTTCCTAGGATCAATCTGTAACCTTTATCATATCTAGTTCTAAAGACCAATATTTATTCTTTTTCCTCCTAGGTTCTTCTGACTGTGGAAACTTTATAACTACCAAATACAGTGGTCCTATAACAGACAATAGTCCGCTGTTTGGCCTTGACTGTGAAATGGTAAGTACTATTTTGATTTTTAAATTGGAATGTTGCAAACTGGTGTTTAGTGGAAGATGATTTCTTGATTCTAATATACCAGTGAAACAGTGCATTCAGTTCCATTGTTGAGTTTCAATAACTGAAAACAGGTCCTTTTACTCACATTTTAGAAAAGGTAGACCCATGTTACAGGATGAAGAATAAAGATATAAGTTTTCCAGTTAGTTGCTATGTTTAATCAAGTTTTAACACTTTACTAGAAGTTTATTTCTGCTGTTGTTTAAACAAGTATTTTGTTGTTATTGTTGTTGCCATTGTCATGAAGACTTAAATGCCATTTTTTAGCTTAGTTTTACACATTGAAGATCAGGAGGGTTTCCCTGCTTTTGCACCACTTGTGCTTTACTTTGCCTAATTTTAGTAAGCCTCCTTTCTAAGACAGTGTATTCTCTCTCAGTACTCATCAACTAGTTCCTGTAGTCTTAACAGAGTGACCAAGAGCTAATGTTTTGGAATCTGACATCTCTGCTGACCTCTCTTAACCTCAATTTCTCTTGAAGTAGAAATAATTAAAAACTACTTCACACGGTTAGGGCATGCTTCTTAAAATTTTTCCTATAGAGCGGTGTTGGATACCTGTAATTCTAGCTACTCTGGAGGCTGAAACAGGATTAAGGAGTTCCAGGCCAGCCTGGGCACTTAGCAAGACCCAATCTTAAAATATAAAGGGCTTGAGATGTAGTTCAGTGATGTAGTATATTAGTGGTACTTAATAGAATACATGTTATAGTACACATTCCATAAATTGTAGATACAATTATGATTGATATTACTCCTATTCATCTTTGTGAACATCACTTTCCAGAGGAACTGTATGGTGTTGCTTCTCTTAAGTATAGCATTCGGCAGCCTGTTTAACATCATTTGTACTGGATCCTCTAGTAAGCAAATGCCTTTGCCATAGCTTCAGGGACCTGGTAGTTGAGGATAGGGGGTAGGTGCTTTAATGGATAATTTTAAAAAGAAGCAGTATCTTTCACAATTCTAAAGCTTGACTATTCTGGTCTTCCAGTGCCTTACATCCAAGGGGAGAGAGCTAACACGTATCTCACTGGTTGCTGAAGGAGGCTGCTGTATTATGGATGAACTGGTCAAACCCGATGACAGAATTCTAGACTACCTCACCAGGTATTTTTCACCTTGCCTCCAGCTCTTCCTAGAGTTATAAACCTACAATGGAATAAGACTTGGTAGGAATGACTCACAACTTCCGTTTTACTTAATTTTTTTTTTTTTTTTTTTTTTTTTTTTTTGTGGTACTGGGGTTCCTGGAAGCCCTTCTACCTCCGGGCTCTACTCCCAGGACTATTTTATATTTTTGAAACAGGGTCTCTTACTCCAGCGCGGCTGGCTTCGAACCTGCGCGATCCTCCTGTCTCCGTCTCCCAAGCGCAGGGATTACAAGCGTGTGCCACCACGCCCGGCTAATTTTATGTACTTATATTAAAAAAAGACTGGGGCCACACCTTGATATGTTTTAATATTGAAATTATACAGTCAGTATATAATGCCTTTGCCTTTTGTGTTCTCTAGTTTTCTTTTGATGGTAAATTAGAAGATTATCTTCCTTGTCTTAAAATACCCCATTTGTATTCATTATTTAGCAACTACTCAACAGCTAGAGGGAGCTTTGCTTTCTGGTAAGGCCGTATCTAAAAATCTATAAATTATTGTTTGGCAGCCAAATGATCCTAGCACCTAATCTGCTCTGACCTCAAAACAAAACTGAATCTTTCCCATAAAAGAAATTTGAAGCTCTGGCCGGGCGTGATGGCGCACACTTGTAATCCCAGCATTTGGGAGGCTGAGACAGAAGGATCACTGTTTGTGAACAGCCTCAGCTACTTAGTGAGGCCCTTTGCAACTCAGTGAAATGTTGTTTCAAAATAAAGAATAAAGCATAGGGCTGGGGGTGTAGCTTGGAGGTATAATGTTCCTGGGTTCCATCCCCGGTACCGCAAAAAAAAAAAAAAAAAACGGAATAAAATTGAAGCTTTAAATTTTAGTCTGCTTTCTAAAGATTTGTGTGTAATTTCAGAATATGCATACAGTAATTAGGCAAAGAAAAAAGTCAATTTAAATACTACTGTTTTTCTTTTTTTCCAAAATCTATCTATCTTTCTTTCTTTCTTTCTTATTTTTCAGTACTGAGGATTGAACTCAGGGGCATTCTACCTCCAAGCTATACCCCCAGCCCTAGTTTTTATTCTTTATTTTGAAACGGGGTATCACCAAGTTGCAGAGGGCCTCACTAAGTAGCTGGGGCTGGCTGCAAACCCTCAATCCTCTTGTCACAGCCTCTATATTGAAAAAATGTGGGAATGAAAAAGAGGATTAGTTAAAATAGGTTATATAGTTAATGAAATATTGTGTATCCACTTAAAAGTCTGTGAAAATAGATGTCAAGTGGAAACATTGCAAGTGACACTCATGTTATAAAATAGCACATGCACTATAATTGCATTTTTATAAAAGTGAAGTACATTCACAAATATTTATCAAAAATGTAGGAGGATATTTAATAAAACAAAAAGTGATAAGCTCAGGGTGATGGGATTATGGAAAACTTTTAATTAACTTTTAATTTCCACTGCTAATTTGTATTTAGACCTTTTCTTTATGAAGTATTTATTAAGTATAATTTTTATTCTTTCTAAAAGACTTTTCAGGAAAAAATCTTGTTAATATTCTGGCCTGTCCAATTTTCTCTTTTTACTAAAAGCTTTTCAGGAATCACAAAGAACATTCTTAACCCAGTGACGACCAAACTCAGAGATGTACAGAGACAGTTAAGAGCCCTGCTTCCTCCTGATGCTGTGTTAGTGGGCCACTCCTTAGACTTGGATCTCAGAGCACTGAAGGTTTGTGTATGATTTTTTACTTCATTTTTTCTAGTATAAAGACATGATCTGTTTCTCTCAAATCTAAAGTCTTGTGCTCTTTACCTTCCAGCTCACTGTTTTTTTCTTTAACATAAGACACTACTCATTCTATTCTCTTTCTTCCTCAGATGATACATCCATATGTTATTGATACCTCATTGCTTTATGTCAGAGAGCAGGGCAGAAGATTTAAGCTAAAGTTTTTAGCCAAAGCTATTTTGGGGTATGTTTATTTATATATTATAATATTGTCCTGGTAAGTTGAATTTAGCATATAGTATCTAATTTAATGCATATTTCAACACTCAGTGTCTCTGTTCTCTTAATTTGTAAATGTTATTTCATTTCTTAAGAAATGAAGCTGGGTGTGGTGGTGCACGCTTATAATCCCAATACTTGGGAGGCTGAGACAGGAGGATCACAGGTTTGCATCCAGCCTCGGCTACTTAGTGAGGCCCTCCACAACTTACTGAGACCCTGTTTCAAAATAAAGAATGAAAAATAGGGCTGGGGTGTAGTTTGGAGGTAGAATGCCCTTGGGTTTGATACCCAGTATCAAAAAAATATAAAAATAAAGAAATTGTGGGAATAGAGAAAAGGGTTTCTATTTTCAGTTGAAGCCTAATGGAGAGTCAGACACAGACATGCAGGGCAGAAAATAAATTTCAAAATATGATATGCCTATATTGAATATATCCTGTTATATCAAAATATACATAAGATCCCTGAAAGTAGAAAAAGAAACTGGATGTATTTTAGAGGTCTGGCTGTATAAATTATGGTTATCTGTAATTTTTTGAATACTTTGTTAAAAAAAAAAACCTGTGATCTTTGAAAATATGGAAATTTCTCTAAAAATAGAGTAAAATGGAGTTGGAGAGCAAGATATGATATTGATTAGATTTATATATACCTGTAGGCTTAAATATATATGTAAAGTTTTATAAAAATAAATTACTTCAGTATACATAGATACTTGTATATGAATAGAAATTTTCTGGATGGTAACTCTATAAACAGTTGTTACATCTAAAAAATGAGACAGAAGACTGGCTGGGGATGAGCTCTAGAGGCTTTTCTGGCCAGCCTTTTTTCCAGATGATATGCTTACTGTGAACAAAGCCATTCTTGACTGTTTTGCATCACCAGCACCTCGCTCAGGGCCTGGCAATTAGCCAGAAAAAAGTATAAGTATCATGATGTTAATCTGAAACAATGCTGAAATTTTACATGTAACCAGAAGATTTGAGGTGGTTGAAAGAATTTATCATTAAAAATGTTACCAGATGAAGCCAGGCTGGTGGCACTAGATTGTAATCCCAGCATTTGGGAGGCTGAGACGGGAGGATTGCAGTTCACGGACAGCCTCAGCTACTTAGTGAGGCCCTTTGCAACTCAGTGAGACCCTATTTCAAAATAAAGAATAAGAAATCAGGCTGGGGGTATAGCTTGGAGGTAGAATGCCCCTGGGTTCCATCCCAGTACCGCCAAAAAAAAAAAAAAAAGTTTCCAGATATGTCATCTTTATCTTGACTTTCCAGGAAGGATATACAGAGTTCAAACAGGCTTGGTCATGATGCTATAGAAGATGCTAGAGCAGCCCTTGAATTAGCTCGATATTTCCTTAAATATGGTCCAAAGAAGGTTAGTATCTTTGATCAGTTGTATATATGCTTTTTTATATATGATATATATGTTTTATATATGCTTTTATATGTATATATGTGTGTGTGTGTGTGTGTGTGCGTGTTTT
This sequence comes from Muscardinus avellanarius, assembly GCF_963383645.1. NCBI lineage: Eukaryota > Metazoa > Chordata > Mammalia > Rodentia > Gliridae > Muscardinus > Muscardinus avellanarius. Next base: position 96,840,109 of record NC_137796.1, on the reverse strand, counting down.
ATATATGCTTTTTTAAATTATGGGACTGAATCAGTCAGACTATCTCCTATTGTTCCTTCTTTACAAAAATGAAATGTGATTGAATGCAGTGGTAAAGTATATCAAGTCTCTGAAGTTAGGCTCATATACATATAAGTATAGGATCTACAATGTCTAGCTTTATGATGTAGGCAGTTTTTCCAAATAGCTTGTTTCTCAATTTGTAAAATGGCAATACACAGTTCTCTGGGATATTATTAGTGATGATAAATGAGATAGTGTATATAAAACTCTTACATAGTGCCTTGAATATATTAACTATGCTGATGGTGGTGACCACTGCAGTTGATGCTAATAATTGCAATTATAAAAAATCTACAGAGGTTGCTGCTGTCAATTGGGGGGAGCTTGGCATACCATTATTTCAACAACAATGCAGTGGATATAGATTAGAAAAGCACATAAGACAGATACTGAAAAAGACGGTTTCTGAGAGACTTTGTTATAATACATTTTAACCTGTTAGATTGTCCCATTACATAAGTTTCATCATGATTCTGTTATGAAATAAATTGTTATCTGCATAAAATAAGAGCATCCAGAATAGTGTTTTGTGTCATTGAGGTACAAAAACATTCTAAAAGATCTTAATTAGGCATGCAGATATAAGTTATTATTGACTGAGCTCTTACCAAATCTGTTATAAAATGTCTTACAGACATTATTTTACTTAATCTTCACAGAAGTCCTATGGATTATTATCATTTCAATTTTGTTCATAAGCATTATCAAGTTTTTAAAGCTTAGATGACTTTCTGAGACCCTACCACTAGTCAGAGGTAGAACCAGAATTCAGACCTAAGACTGTCAGATTCCAAGGCATGTCTATGCTCTACACCAGGAGAAACCTTTTCAGTAGATTTAGTGAACCATATTGTGTCTGTCACAGATATTCACCTTGCTGTCTTAGTGCAAAAGCAGCCATAGACAATATGTTAACAAATGAACACAGCCTTAGCTGGGAGTGGTGACACACGCATGTCATCCCAGCATTTGGGAGGCTGAGATGGGAGGGTTGCGATTTGAAGACAGCCTCAGCTACTACTTAGGCCCTTTGGAACTCATTGAGACCCTGTTTCAAAATAAAGAATAAAAAAAATAGGGCTGGGGGTGTAGCTCCGAGGTAGAATGTCCCTGGGTTCCATCCCTAGTACAGGAAAAAAAAAAAAACAACAACAACAACAAAAACACAGCCTTGATTCAATAAAATATTCACTGTCTAAAATTGACCTGAGGGTCAATTTCTCTGTAAACCACTACAGTGTGTTTCTAAAAACTTACTGGTCTCAAGACAACTTTACCCTCAAAATGCTTTTGTTTATATAAGTGTGTCATATCTATCAACATTTCCCATATTAGAAATTAAATATGGGCCGGGCATAGTGACACATGCTTGTAATCCCTGCACTTGGGAGGCTGAGACAGGAGGATCGCACAGGTTTGAAGCCAGCCTCAGCTACTTAGTGAGGCTCTCAGCAACTTAGTGAGACCCTGTTTCCAAATAAAATATAAAAGGTCTGAGATTATAACCTGGAGGTAGAAAGCCTCGGGTTTCCACCCCCATTACAACCAAAAAAAAATATGTGAAAATATTTTTAATATTTGTTATGTCTACACAAATTTTTTACCCCATTATGATGTATAAATACAATGCAACAATAAAAATTTAAAGAATCAAATAAAAATTTAATGTTAGCACAGTATATTTTATAGAAAATAGCATTTTCAAAAATAGTAGGAAAATATAATTGCTTTACATATTTTACAAATCTCTTTAATAATCCAGCTTAGCAGAAGATAGGTGGCTTTTCAGATTTGCCTTTATCGGCAATCTGTTGAATTATGCATTTAGAAGAAGGAAGGGCCTTGTGAACTTCTGAAAAGGTTTCTGGAACTCCCAAGGGATCTCAGAACACATTTTCAGAACCTGTTATGCTTGATTTCTAGTAAAAAATCTATCTCACTTGTATAAAAACTAAGGAAATCTGAATTAAGCATGGACTTAACTATCAATATTGGTTCATTAGTTGCAATAAATATACCATAGTAATCTATTAATAATAGGTTAAAATGGCTATTGGGTATATGTGAACTGTACTGTCTTTGTGGTTTTTCTATAAATCTGTTATTATAACGTTTATCGTGGCCTGGCATGGTGGCGCATGCTTGTAATACCAAAAAAATAAAAAGTAAATAAAGTTTATTTAATTTTTTTTCCTGGTGGGACTGGGGTTCCAGGAAACTCTTCTACCTCCGGGCTACACTCCTAGACCTATTTTATACTTTTTATTTGGAAACAGGGTCTCTTAAGTCAGCGCAGCTGACTTTGAACCAGCACGATCCTCCTGTCTCTGCCTCCCAAGAGCAGGGATTACAAGCGTGTGCCACCACGCCCGGCTCTATTTAAAATTTTTATTTATCATTTTCTGCTTCACAACTTCCAAGTAAACTCCCACTCTATGGAAGAAGAAACATCAATTAGAATAGACTTCTCATGGCTTTATATTAAACTAAGTCTTTTTGTTGTGGCTGTAAAAGCCATTCTTGTATTAATTCCAAAAGTTGCATGTTTGCAGAGAAGTACATTTTAAGTGATTGAGTTTGGAATGAGGATGAATCAAAATTGCCATCCTTTTTCACTCAGACTTACTTGGTCCTTTCCTATATTCATATAGTAACATCAGTAGCTGGTAACAGATTGTCATTCTTGGCTAAGGAACTAGAAACCATATAGTAACTATTGAAGCCAGCCCAACACTGTTAGAGTGGCAAAGCCACTGTCTAAAGAAGCAGAGCATACCATTGGGTCTATTTTTATTTATTTTAACTTTAAATAGTTTGCAATAAATTAGATGAATTTTACTACTTTAATTCTTATAGATTGCAGAACTCAATCTGGAGGCATTAGCTAGTCAGCAAGAACTACAAGGAATAGGCCAACAACCAAGAAATACAACAATACTTCAGCACCAAAATGCAAGGTGATGTTTTTCACTTCTAAACAAGAGCAAAAGCAAATAGAGGATCTTATTTCTAATTTTCTGAATCTACTTGATGGTCTAAAATGATATATTTTACAAAATAATAAGACCTTATAATACGTTGAAGTAAGCATTGGAGGAGATAGACTTGTTGGTATTTTTGTTAGAAGAGTCCATCTATATCCTTAGATGTATTGCCAAGATTAGGGGAAAAAACAGATTCAAAAAGACTTTGACTCTAAACCATAATGAATATATCAATCAGATCCTTAGATTCTAGTCTAAAACCCAGAAACAAAACAGAGATAGAGCGCTTTAGGTCTCTTTCTTGATTATCTTTCTCCTCCCTGTTAGCAATATTGTCCAATTCTGTTTTCTGAAGTGATGAAAGTATTCTCTATCTGTGCTATCACATGTGACTAGTACATTTCAGAAACTGAATTTCTAATTTAATTTTAATTTTGTAATTTAAATTAAATAGCTGCATGTTGCTTATAGCTACCATATTGAATATTATAGGTATAAAGAAATAACTGTCAGGTTATAGAAGACTGTATTTCTTATCTCTTTTACTTCTTTACAGTGTTTTAGAATGCCTGGATTCAGTTGGTCAGAATCTCCTTCTTTTGGCCCGGGAGACAGATACTGTTGAACTTCCCTCTTCTGGAAACTGTCAGATTACTAAGTGCCTTTCAAATAAAGAGGTGAGTAACCTACTGTGCTTTTATAGGCTACATTCAGAACATAGAATATAGCTCTTTACACCCCATGCAGGTGTCAACCTTCTTTTCATCAGCAGTGCTGGTTATAATGAGCAAGTCTGGCTTCTGTCTCAGATCTTGTATGGACACTTTAAGTTTTAGTTACTTCATAGGATCCAGTAGCCACTGTTGCTTCCAGGGCCCAGCAGGCCTATAGCATGGCCTTGCACACCACTTTGAATCTCTATTCTGTTTCTGGTTTATGGTGATTTTTACTGCACTTTTGAGTCTGGCTATATCTTTAGGTTTCTTCTTTTTATATTTTATCTTTCATTGCTGCACATGTAAAGCAGAGGGCTCGTATCAAAACATGAATTAAAAATTCAGTTCTATGCTGTGTGTATATATGTCACTGCCAATATGATTTACCTTATGATGTGAGACTATAATGTAACCATTAAAAGCATATAAAAGTAAATGAATAAAATAAAAAATCAGTTCCTCAATTGTATTAGTCACATGTACCCATATCACCATAAGGTGTGCTCAGTCTTTGTTTTATACTTCTGTCCTCCTTTCCCTACCCACAACTGATGGTGTAAAGTATTATTATTTTATTTATAAGTTACTTAGATTCCCATCCCCATTTAAGTTAGCTACAGTTTCACCTTAAAATAAAGTTCAGTTTATTTGTTTGAGTTTGCTTTCAGTTTTAGATTTTTTTACCTCCTTCCACTGAACTTTATTTTTTGGGTCTGTAGAACATTAGCACAATCCCCAAAGGTAAAACTATACAAAATGTATACTCAGAGGTATGTCTTTCTCTCTTATATCTCCTTTTCCCAATCCTGCCCCACTTCATGTAAGTAAATAATTTTATTTTCTGATTTATCCATCATTTGCTTTTTTTGGTAAATATGAGCAGATATATGCATTCATTCTTATTTTTCTTACACAGAAATAGCAAACTACGTAAGTTCTTTTGCAGTTGAGTTTTTTTTCCTTTTAACAGTTTATCTTGGGAATCATACTGTTGTCAGTGTATAAGGATTTTTTTCTCATTCTTTACTATAGCTACATAATACTCCGTTATATTTTTACTATAGTTTTATTTCTCTTTTTCCAATTTTTGTTTCTATTTTATTTTCTTCTAAATAGTATGACTGATATAGCCAGGCTAGCTGAAGTCATTGGTGTGAGACTATTTTTTTCTGCCATAAATATTTTGAGCTATAAATTTCTTCTAAGTTCTTAACATTAGTTGCATCCTACAAATATTGGTAAGTTGTTTTTTCATGTCATTTCATTCCAAATAATTTTTTATTTTTCCTTCGATTTCTTTAACCCAAGGTTTGTCACTGTGTTATTTTGTTTTCAAATATTTGTGGATTTTCCAGAGATCTTTATATTACTGATTTCTAATCTAATTTCTCTGATTCAAGAACATACTTTGCATTGTATTGCTTGGATTCTTTTAAATGTATTGAGAAGTGGAAGCTCCAACTGGAATGGTGGGTTTATCTGTTCTCTTAGTTTTAATTTTTGCTTCATTTTTTATGTGGCTTTGTTGTTAGTTGCTTAAATATTTGAATTATATCCTCCTGACAAACTGATCCCATAATCATTACAAATAGATCTTTTTTATCTTTGGAAACTTTTTGTTTGGCTTTCTACTTTGCATGATTTTTTTTTTTCAGAACTGAGAACTGAATCCTCTAGCATTCTACCTCCAAACTATACATCCCCAGCCTGTTTGTTTGTTTGTTTGTTTATTTATTTATTTATTTATTTATTTATTTATTTTTGGTGGTACTGGGGTTCCTGGAAGCCCTTCTACCTCCGGGCTACACTCCCAGACCTATTTTATATTTTTATTTAGAAACAGGGTCTCCTAAGCCAGCGCGTGCGGCTGGCTTCGAACCTGCGCCATCCTCCTGTCTCCGCCTCCCAAGCGCAGGGATTACAAGTGTGCGCCACCACGCCCGGCTATTTATTTATTTTTATGCAGTACAGGGGCATTGTACCTCTGAGCTACACCCCCAGCCCTATTTTTTTAAGTCTTTATTTTTGAAAGAGGGTCTCACTGAGTTGCGAAAGGCCTCGCTGAGTAGCGGAGGCTGTCCACAAACCACAATCCTTTGGTCTCTGCCTCCAGAATGCTGGGATTACAAGCATTCGCCACCATGCCTGACTTGATATTTTCCTTTTAAATGGCGCATTTAGGCTATTGGTATTTGGTATGATTATTGATACTGTTAGGTTTAAAATCTGTCATCTTGTTTTCTATTTGCTCCATCTATCTCTTCTCCCCCCTCCTTTTTAATTAATGAAACATTTTTAATGATTTTATTTTCTTTGGCAATTTATTAGCTACAGTTTTTTATTATTATAGTGTTGCTTTAGGATTTATAATTTGTAATGATGGTCACATCATTACACATAGTTTACCTATTTTTAGGGCAGGTAGCTACTAGGGATTGAACCTAGGGCATTCTACACCCTAGCCCTTTTTACTTTTAATTTTGAAACAAGGTCTCACTAAGTTGCTGAGGTTGGCCTCAAAACTACAGTCTTGCTTTCTTAGCCTCCCAAAGTACTGGGATTACAGGAATGGACTGCTCCATCTGACTACAGTTTTCCTTTAAGCAACATTATGCCACTCCAGGTATAGGAACCTTGTAACTATGCACTTGCATTTCCCCTCGAATTTTCCCCTAGCCTGAGTGCTGTTGTTGTTGTCAGGCTTTACTTCTACAAATATTGTAAAGCCTACACTATAATTAACTGTTTTTGCTTTAAAAGCTCAATTGTTTAAAGACATTTTAATAAGAAGACATATTAGTTATTTTGCCATGTTATTATTATCATATTTAGTGCTTCTCATTTCTTTGTATAAATCCAGATTTTTTACCTGGGCAGTGCAGGTCTATAATTGCTAAATTCTTAAAGCTTTGTACATTCTTTAATCTTTGTGTTTGAAAGATATTTTGGATGGAAGTAAATATGTAGGTTGACATTTGTTCATGTACTTTAAAGCCATTCTTACATTGTCTTCTAACCTGATTTCTGAGGAGAAATATATTACCCTTATCACTATTTCTCCATATAAATAGGACTTTTTCTCTGGCTATTTTAGTCACTGGTTTTAAGCAATTCAATCTTGATTTATTTTGGTATAACTTTGTTTATTTATTTATTTTTGCAGTACTAGGGAACCCAGGGGCATTGTATTTCCAAGCTACACCCCCAGCCCTATTTTTGTAGTCCTTTTAATTTTGAAACAGGGTCTCACTGAGTTGCAAAAGGCCTCACTAACTAGCTGAGGCTGTCCATGAACCATGATCCTTCAGTTTCTGCCTCCTTAATGCTGAGATTACACTTGGAGCTTGTTGAGTTCAGGAATTCGTGAGTTTATTTTGTTAATTTAGTTAGAAAAACAATTTTTTGACTATTCCAACTTTTTCTTCACTGCCCTCCCCTCCTTTGGGGATTCCAGCTCTAAACATATTAGGATGTTTAAAGTTGCTTCATCACTCACTGATGCTCTGTTCATTTTCTCCCAGTCTTTTTTCTTCTTTTGTTTAGATATTCTGTGATGTTAGGTCTTCAAGTTCCTTAATCATTTCTATTGCAACATTGTCATTGTAATCTCTAGAGGTAGATTGGTGCTGTTATATCTTCCATGTCTCTAGTGAACATACTCAAACTTCCCTCTAGCTTCTTTTTTTTTGGTGGGGGGCTACTGGGGATTGAACCCAGAGACATTTTCCCTCGAGCTATAACCCCAGCCCTATTTTATTTTTTAATTTGAAACAGGGTCTCAGTAAGTTGCAAAAAGCCTTGCTAAACTGCTGAGACTGGTGGCAAATCTGCAGCCATCTGTCTCACCCTCCCAGGTTACTGGGATTACAGGCGCATGCCATCATGTGGCTTCCTCTAGCTTCATGGTTACAATAACTATTTTAATGTCCTCATCTATTAATTTGATCATTTATGTCATATTTTTAGTAAGCCTTAAATTTTAGCCTCATTATGGATTGTATTTTCATGTTTCTTTGCACGTCTGCCTGCTAGTATTTTTTGTTATTGTTGTTTTTTTCTCTCTTTTTTTTTTTTTTTTTTTTTTTTTCTGTACCGGGGATGGAACCCAGGGGCATTGTACCTCTGAGCTACACCCCCAGCCCTATTTTTCAGTCTTTTTGTTTTCTGAAACAGGGTCTCACTGAGTTGCAAAGGGCCTCGCTAAGTAGCTGAGGCTGTCCATGAATCATGATCCTCAGGTCTCAGCCTCCCGAATGCTGGGATTATAAGTGTGCCACCATGCCTGGCTAGTTTTTGTTTTTGTTTTTTAATTGCATGCCAGAAGTAGTATTTTTTATTTTGGTGTTATTGGGGATTAAACCTAAGAGTGTTCTGCCTCTGAGCTACACTCTCAGTTGTATGTTATTTTTTTATTTTGAAACAACACCTCACTAAGTTGTGGAGAGAACTTCATTAAGTTGCTGAGGCTGCCTGAAAACCTTTGATTCTCCTGTCTCAGCCTCCCAAGTACTAGCATTACAAGTGTGTGCCACCACACCCAGCTAGACATAGTACATTTAACCTTATTGAGTACTATATTTTTTCTTATAAATATTTGTGAATTATGCTCTGGATATAATAGTGACTTTGATCCTTTTGGATTTGCTTTTCAGGTTTTTAGGTGAAACTAAAGCAATTTTTACCCCACTATCAAAGCAAAACCATACTTAAGTGCTTAATGCTCCATGAATTATGAGATTTTGCACTCTAGTTTCAGGAATCTAAACTATTCCTGGTCCTAAGTGAGCCTTTAGGATTGTTCCCTGTGATCCTTTTGGGTATTATTTCCCAGGCCTTATGGGGTTTGTGTACATTGATATGCTAATTAGTACTTAACTGAAAATTTGAAGAGAGGTTCTTTATAAATCTCTAGACTTAGGTGTGTAGTTATTTGCCTTCTGATAGTCTAGCCAGCAGATTTCCCCGCTTCTCTTAAATCCTGGAGACTTTCTGTAGGTAGAAAGCTAGAGAAATTTAAGGGCTCACTCATTTATTTCCCATCTCTCAAGTATCACTGACTTTCTTTTTCCAATGTCCTGAGAGTTGTTGTTTCTTTTCCTTTTTTTTTTTTAACCCCATCCTGCACACCTACATAGACCTTAAAGGTTTTGTGAGCATTATTATTTTTTTAATGGACTTTACTTTTTAGAGCAGTTTTTGATTCACAGCAAAATTGCATGGGAAGTGTGTTTTTCCATTTACCTCCTACATTCTCCTCTGCTGTCAACAGTCTACACCAGAGTGATGCATTTATTACAATCAATAAACCTCCTTTGATACAAATCAACCAAAGTCCATTTGGTTGATTATGATTAAGGTCCATCCAATTTTTTTTTTTTTTTTGGTGGTACTGAGGGTGGAACCCAGGGGCTTTTCTACCTCTGGGCTACACTCCAGACCTATTTTATATTTTATTCAGAAACAGGGTCTCACTAAGTTGCTGAGAGCCTCATTAAGTAGCTGAGGCTGGCTTTGAACCTGTGCGATCCTCCAGTTTCAGCCTCCCAAACATGGGGATTATATAAGCGTGCGCCACCATGCCCGGCTATACGGTCCACTCTTGGTAGTGTATTTGCTATGGATTTTGGCAAATGTATGATGATATATCTACCATTATAGTATCATATAGAATGGTTTCATTGCCTTTAAAATCTTATAATTGATATATTCTGCCTATTCATCTCTCCCAACTCCTTTCTCCCTGGAAACCACTAATCTTTTTTTATTGCCTTCGTAAGCTTTCCTTATATACATATATATCTCTTCCCGGATATATATGTAGCCTTTTCAGATTGCCTTATTTCACTTAGTAATAATGTATATAAGTTTTTCCCATGTCTTTTCAGTGCTTTGTACCTCCCTTGGCCTCTGCAGTTGATAGCTTATTTAACATCAAATAATATTCCATCATATGTATGTTTAGTGTATTTATCCATTCACCTACTGATGAACATCTTAGTTGCTTCTAAGTTTTGGCAGTTATGAATAAGGCTTCTTTAAGCCTGTATGCAGTTTTTGTGTGGAATAAGTTAATAATATATTTACCAAGGCACACAGTTGTTTCTTGTAAATAGTATGATATAAATTCCTTAAGCATACTCCACTTTTTTTTTCATTCTTTTGCTTCTTGTTATTCTAACTTAGTGATTTTAAATAATTTATCTTCCAAGATCATTGATTTCTCTCTTCTGCCTAATCAAGTCTGCTGTTGAACCCCTCTGGTGAATTTTTCAACTCTAAAATTTGATTGTTTTTTATAGTTTCTCTTTGGTGATGTTGTTCATGCATCATTTTCCTGATTTTGTTAGTTGTCTGTGTTCCCTTTTCGCTCATTAAGAATCTTTAGACAGTCATTTTCATTTCAGTTATTTTAAATTGTCTTAGCTTATTAATTATTCTTTTGGCAGTACTGGAGATTAAACATAGCATTCTACCTCCAAGCTAGACTTCCAACCCTATTTTTTTCTCTTTTTTCAAAATGGTCTTACTAAGTTGAGGAGGGAGGGCCTCATTAAGTAGCTGAAGTTGGCCATGAACCTGATATCCACCTGTCTCGAGCCTACCAAGTACTGGGATTACGAGCATGTGCTCGTAATGCATGGCTCTTATTAAGCATCTTCTTTTAGACAGTTACAGTCAGCCATATGAATGCAGCTTCCACATCCATGCATTTAAACAGCCATAAATAAAAAACATTCAGAAAAAAATACATTTGTACTGAACATGCATGTACAGGCTTTTTTCTTTGTCATTCCTTAAGCAATACAGTATAATAGCTGTTTACATAGTCACGTTCTCATTTTGTTAGAAACTATATGCAATTTAGAAACAGTGACTTAAAATATACAGGGGAATGTTCATATGTTATATGCTACTTTACGTACATTATATGCACTTAGGTCGTGTGCAGATTTTGGTATTTTCTGGAGTAATGGAGCCAGTCCCCTGTGCATACTAAGGGACAACACTGTTGGGATTGAAATTTATCAAGCCATTCATAGCTCTACATTCTTTAGGTTCAGTTTCTGGAATTAGATTTTCTTCTTTTGATTGGGTAGGTTTGCTTCTTTCTTTGGATGCCATGTGATTTTGTTGCCGCTGCTGTCAAGATGGGCATTTGAAAAATAACCAGTTCTTTCATGAACTGTTTTGTTCAGGAAAAACTTTCGAAGTCAGCTTAGTTAGAGGGTCCATGACCTTCTAAAACTGTTCTGAAAATTTGTTTCCTTTGGAATTGTGCATATGCCTCTAGCTGTCCCAAATTTCCTAAGCAGTTTGTCCCTGCTTCTTTTTAGAGCCTATATACCTATCTTCCTTATAGTTACAGGCTGTGAAGTAGCAAATCATGACCTGTGTTCATTATTTGGCATTTAGTTGAACTTTTCCTTTCTGGAGATGATTTTGTTTGTGCTTACTCTAATTCTTCCATGCCTGTGGTAGTATTTTTGTTGTTGTTTTTGCCACTAAATTTCTTAAGATTCTTCTCTTGCTTATTTTGTACATAGGCTTAGCAGTGTACACTGTTGGGAGTTCTATTGGGATTTCACTTATTTTCTTACCTGAGGTATTATAGAGACTGTGTAGTAGCCCTATGTCCTAGGGCTTATTTGAATGCTGAAGGTACATGTCCTATAAGGGTTTATTTATTCTTTTTGTTGATTTTTATGGCTTTTCTGCTAAGCTACATTACTTTTTAATGGGAGTAAAAGTATGTTTATAAAGTGTGCACTAGGTTCCTGCCTCATCCAGGCTGTGCTGTTCTCTGCAGGTCCTTGAACAGGCAAGAATGGAAATCCCTCTATTTCCCTTCAGCATTGTTCAGCTCTCTTTTGAGCCCTTTTCACCTGTCCTCACTGAGGAGATGAACAAAAGGGTAAGTAAATGGTTCTGCTCAACAGCCTTACTTAATGAAAGAAAGTAATGGTGCATTTATTAAAAGTATTAAGTTTATGTGTATTTCTCCAAATCTTTTTCAATGTATATGTTAACAATTAAAAGACATTCTTATAAGAATTGAGCTGGGTGTGGTGGTGCACGCTTGTAATCCCAGTACTTGGGAGACTGAGACAGGAGGATCACAGGTTCACTGACAACCTCAGCTACTTAGTGAGGCTCACTTTCTGCAACTTAGTGAGACTCTGTTTCAAAATAAAGAATTAAAAAATATGGCTGCGGTGTGGCTCAGAGATAGATTGCCCCTAGGTTCAATCCCTAGTTGCACAAAACAAAAGAATAAGAATTGAACTATGCATACTATTTTACAACTTTATTTTTTCACTAAAATATTTTATATTTTACATTTTTCCATGTCACTACATACCTTCTCTTATTTTTAAGGAACAATAGTATATTCTGCTATATGGTATACATATTATGGCATTTGTGCTTTATACATTTTTCTATTATAAATAATGTTGGAATAAACTATATAAATTCTTATATACAGCCGGGCGTGATGGCACACGCTTGTAATCCCCGCGCTTGGGAGGCGGAGACAGGAGGATTGTACAGATTCGAAGTCAGCCGCACTGGCTTAAAAGATCCTGTTTCCAAAAATAAAAAAATATAAAATAGGTCTGGGAGTGTAGCCCGGAGGTAGAAGGGCTTCCCGGAACCCCAGTACCACCAAATAAATAAATAAAATAAATTCTTATATACTTGGTAATTGTTTTTGTCAAAAAAATTTTTGAGGTGGTATTGTCCCATATTTTAACTCATTTCAACTCTCTGTCTATATCCATGTTTTCATTATATTCTGTTGTTTTTCCTATAGATGAGGATCAAGTGGATAGAGATGTCAACTGTTTACGCTGGGCCATTTACTAAAAATTGTAACTTTACAGCTCTCAAGACGCTTTTTAAGGGCTTTGGCCCAGTTTGTTCAATGACTCTTGTTTTTGAAACTCATCAGGTAAGGAGACTAGAAAATTTAGATTTTTACCTTTTAGATTATTGTTAGAAATTCAGATGACTTCTGGAGCTGTACAGATACCAAAATTAGCTTGATTGTCTCCAACTCTGTCTATTGGGAGTTGTTGACCCACAAAAATGTATACCCCATGTTACCAGATTTTTTGGCTTTGGAATATGTGTTTTGTTTTGTTTGCTTTGAGAATTGAGAAATCTGCTAGTTTCCATGTTTTCGCTTCAACTTTCTTAAATATTATGTAAGCCAGACCAAAAATATGTCTGCTAGTTGGATGTAGCCTGTGGGCCTTCTGATTATGACCTCAGTGTTAAAACAGTAATGTCCATGTCTTGGGAAGCTTTATAGAGCTTAACTAGCAAGTAGGCTTATAGCTAAGGTAAGATGTAGGAGGAAGAGTTAATTAATTTTTTGTTTTGTTAAAAAAATTCTCTTAAGAATACACTAAGAGTAAGGTTTGTGTATTGGATTTTTATTTACATAAAAATCCTGTAAAGAGCTTGTTTTACTTATAAAAATAATATTTGCATATCAGTTTTTAAATTCACATAGTTCAGAAGGACTTTGATTTTTAATTGCAAATAAGGGGCTGGGCACACTGGTAATCCCAGTACTTGAGAGCATGAGACAGGAGGATCGCAGGTTTGAGGCTAGTGTGCAGTAACTTAGGCCCTGTTTTAAAATTAAAAATAAAAGCCGGGCATGGTGGAGCATGCTTGTAATCCCAGCATTTGGGAGGATGAGACAGGAGGATATTGGTTCGAGGACAGCCTCAGCTACTTATTGAGGCTCTTTGCAACTCAGTAAGACCTTGTTTCAAAATAAAGAATAAAAAATAGGGCTGGGGGTATAGCTCAGAGGTAGAATGCCCCTGGGTTCCATCCCCAGAACCAAACAACAACAACAACAACAACAACAACAACAACAACAACAAAAAATTAAAAATAAGCCAGGCATGATGGCACACCCCTATAATCGCAGTTCTTGGGATGCTGAGACACGAGAATTGCAGGTTTGAAGCCACCCTCAGTAACTTAGCAAGACCGTTTCACAATAAAAAAAGGTTGGGATGTAGCTCAGAGGTAGGATGTTCCTGAGTTCAATCCCCAGTAGCAATGGATAGATGGATGGACAGATGGGCTGGGGATGTAGCTCAGTGGCTGAACATCTCTGGGTTCAATTCAAAGTACTACCACCAAAAAAAAAAAAAAAAAAAAAAAAAAAAGCAAATAAAGATTCATTATTTTCTGGGAACCAGCTCCTGAACCTTGGTCATGCTACTTGATAATCTGCTATCACTGCCTATGTAGCTCACCACAGAAAGGGCACCCATTATGATAGCTTTGGCTACTGTAGTTTGGGTCTCTTTTACAGTACCTTCTCCAGCAATTTGAGCTGGAAAGTAACAGTGAAGAAATCTTGGTCTTTCTGCAGCCTCATCTCTGTATACAGTATGAAATTCTAGAAGCTGCCCAGCTGGCCATAGAGACCTTGAATGGCATTCTGCTGGATGATATCTACATTAAGGTAAAGTGGCCAGAGAAAGCTGAAAACCAGGCCCCTTTACTCAGGCCTGGCCTAACATAGCCGCTATGTACAGCACCCCAAGATACAGGAAACACCCTTGAAAGCACAAGCACAACATTTTTTATTATGGAATGGTTATAGAATGTCTTCAGCCAAGTCTAACATTCTCTTATCAGTGTCCTAATAACAGCTTTTATTTTTGTCAAACTCATTCTGGGCTAGATTGGGGTCTTCTTTGTATTCTTTACCACTACTTAAGCCCCAGGAAGTTTATTCTGGGTAGTTCTTTGTGGCTGCCTATTCCTTCAATTTTCAGGGAGAAGAGGTAATTTGAACTTTCTTGTGCAAGTAAACAATTTCATTGAGTATGGGAGGCAGGGAGTTAGGGAACATATATGTTTCTGAATCATATGTTTCTAATCATAGTTCCATGAGACAGTCATCATCAGCCTCTTTACAGACTAGAAACCTGTAAAATTAAGTTGCTAATACAATAGTCTTGAGGTTGAAAGTAGTAACTTTCCACTACTAATACCCCCTTTCCTTGGTTAGGTGCAGAGGCCTGTGACAGAGCTCACCCTTGATTGTGACAAACTTATTAAGGAGTTGGAACAAGATTCAGAGAACCGAGATACTATTTACCTGTCTGGAGTGAGTGAAACCTTCAAAGAATACCTGATGCAGCATTCTAACCTTTTCATTGGCCTGGATGCTGTGATCTTGCCTAAAGATCTTAGAAGTGGAAATCAGAAAAAATACTGTTTTTTGAGTAAGTCTCTACCACCAAGTATAGCCTTAAAGGAGATTTGGGATGGTGATAACAGGAGGCCAGAGAAAGGGAAGGTTCACCAAACAAGCCCTCCTGGGGTAGACCAGGGCAGGAGCTCCTGATTCTATTCTTCCCTGCGGGCCCTGGCCAGGCTCCAGCTTATAAGGTGATCAGTTTTCCTGGCCCATAATAAGAGAATATGGGGATATTCTTGCTTTCAGAATTTAAAGCCTTTCTCAATGCTCAGAGGGCCCTCAGCATTCTCACAGGCAAGTACTGGAAGCTGAAAGGCAGATATGCCCTAACCCCAAGGCACCTCCATGCATGGCTTAGAAGTTCACCGCCTGAATCAAGAAGGCCCCCGGGGCTTCGAGTTATACCTCCTCCCACAGAGAAGCAGGCCTTGCAGGTGAGCAGAGTGGGTGACTTCTGAGGTCAGAGGGGAAAGGCAGCTACTCTGGACTTCTGTTTCTGGATGGTTCTGCTCCGAGACACTTGATCTTTTGCTTTTTTTGCCCTGACTTATCTTGTGTCACTCTTTCCTCTAGTCCTGGTCATATCTGTTTTTCTCCCAGATCTCTCATACTTTGCCCCTTCCATACCTACTAAAATCAAGTTTTTAGTCCTCCAGTGGCTCTCCAAGGGACTTTGTGGGACCAAGGTGGGAAGTCAGAGAACTAGACAAGTCTTCAGAGATCTCGTTGAGGTTTCCCAAAGTGTGATATACATACAAGATCAATTTTGGTTGTCATAGATGAACTTGTTTATTTTCACTTTTATAGTTAGGGACTTATTTTTCTAACAGTCATTGAAGTATACAACCACAGTGAACCTGAAATTTCATTAATAGTATTACTTAGACAAAGCTAAGAAAGAAATTGAGAGAAATCACTTAAGAGAGGAGATAAAATGTCTGTAGTTTGGAAAACCCTGTCCTGATCTCTCACACTGAGAAGATGGGAAGTAGAGGTAGGAGCTGATGAGTGACTCTCCCAAAGGCACAAAGATACTTCATTGCAGAGGCCAGACTAAGCAGCCTCATCAGTGATGTGGCTCCCCTAACTAAGGGTCCCTGGAAGACCCATCTGGAGGAAAGGACAGCAGTTGCCTTCCCTTGAGGGGGCTTAAACTACCTTGGAGGCCTGAACCATGGGCTCCAGTTTTAATAATGGATTTTTTCAGAGCCTTTATTGGGATCCCATGGCCTTAGATCTTGAGGAAGTATCCAAAGATGAGCAGAAGGCCCACCCTCCAAAGGTGAGCAGAAGGTATTTTGGCTAAGTGTTGACACATGGCTTTAATCCTAGACTCTGAAGCTGGACCACCCGAAGATAGTGGCCTGGCGTTGGAGCCGGAAGATTGGAAGGCTCTACCACAGCCTGAGCCCAGGCACTCTTTGCCTCATCCTCCTACCAGGAACCAATAGGTAAGGACTGTGATAGGTTTTCTCTCATGACTGGCCCTTGGACTTAAGCTGTTTTTGGAGAAAGACCTTTTGTTAATATCCAGGCATATAAATACTTAGATGGGTCATCTCATAGTTCTAAGAGATAGGAATTAGATTTCCTATCTCTTAGATTTATGTGGTGTTTTATCATTTCACTTATTGGTTGGTAACTCAAAACAGCTTATCCCAGTTTAAAATCAGAGATCTTGTGTCCTGTAGCCCCTCTGGTCTAAGAAGTAACTTCCTTAAACCCTTAAGTAAAAAGGTTGAGGTGTCCTAAAAGAAACCCCAGACTTAGGTGTGATCAAGGCCACCTCTCCCAATGTATCAGTAGTATGTTCTTGGCTTCCCTCACTTCCCCTCACTGTCCCCATTATTTATTTTTCCGGTACTGGGGATGGAACCCAGGGGCATTCTACCTTCAAGCTACACCCTCTGCCCTATTTTTTATTCTTTATTTTGAGACAGGGTCTCACTGAGTTGCAAAAGACCTCACTAAGTAGCTGAGGCTGTCCGCGAACTGCAATCCTTCTATGTCAGCCTCCCAAATGCTGGGATTACAAGCGTGTGCCGCCATGCCTGGCTGTCCCAATTATTTTTTAAAAGTAAAGCCTATTTGCTGATTCTAAGCCTAAGGAATACTGGAACAGGATTTGGGGTCCCGTTTCTTCTTCTGTTACCTCTCACAAGTGACCATGCCACCTTCTGATTGTCTCAATTTCCCTTCTAAAATGAGGGAGTAGAAGTAAATCAGTGATTTTTAAATTCTTGTTTAAGTCCTTTCTTTAAAGAAAAATCTTAATGTTAAATCCTAAAGTATAAAGATTGGGTGGTTCTGGAACAAGTGAATAGGTGAATGAGTGAATGAAGTATAGATTAGAGGAAAAGAGAAAGAGGACATGGATTTGGGGGAGCAGATTGGCATTGAATTGTATTATTTTTAGGAAAAAAGAAAATAGTCACTAAGATTCTGACATTGTAGGAGATATGGTAAACTACAAATTGCAGAGTATGAATACCTCAGGACTTGAATCTTGCATCCAAAATGTATTTCCTGTCAAAAACCTCACAACATGCATTTGATGGCTGATCACTGGTAGACAGTCTACCTTCTGGGTAGCTTGAAAAAACCACTTTCTCAGAGAAGCAGAAATGAGTATTAGGTGTTTAAGTTAGGGATGGATAGTCATAAGCCAATATACTTTACATAGGCTTGTGGGGAAGTTTACAGTAAGAGGTTAAAAAGTGAGCCAAGATTGCCATTAAAACTTTTTTAATCAAGGAAAAGCTCTGAGGGATTGGGGACTGGTCCTTAGATAGCTCCTCAGGACCAGCCGGTCTGGAGGTAGGAGTACAGTAGGAGACTGGTCTTCATCTTCCCAGGTAAGATACTTATATTGCAGTCCCCATTTTGCAGGTAAACTAAGGCAGTATTCCATAGCTAGCATTCTCCTTCCAGAAGTCTGGATATTTCACAGAGGGCAAAGGCTGGGGAAGAAGTATTGAGGCCAGGGAGCACAAAAACTCAGTGTGGCTGCAGCAAAGATCCCAGTATGAGTTTGACAAATCAGGTAACTACAGAGAGTAACTCCCTGTAAAGCAGCAAATGCTACAGTGAGGAAACATGAATTCTTTCTTTTAAAAGTCACCTTCTGATTTCTGTGGCCATATTGATCAAACTTGGTAATAGAATACATTTCTCCAGTCTGCATTACTAACTTCACTGAGCCTGATCTGTGCAACTGTCTCAATGATGCCAGTGGACACATTTGGGAAACCAAATACTCAGTAAAAATAAAAGAAGCAAAGCCAGGCGCGGTGGCGCACGCTTGTAATCCCCGCGCTTGGGAGGTGGAGACAGGAGGATCGCGCAGGTTCGTAGTCAGCCTCGCTGGCTTAAGAGACCCTGTTTCCAAATAACTAAAAAAAAGGTCTGGGAGTGTAGCCTGGAGGGAGAAGGGCTTCCAGGAATCCCAGTATCACCAAAAAAAAGCAAAGACAACAGGTTTTGTCCGCTAGGAGCTGACTCAGCTCTTAATCTTTATATTTCTGGTACCTGGCGAAATTAATATTGAAAATATTAATCATTGCTATTTTAATTTGCAAGCACTATGCTATCTATATTTAAAGGTATTAGAGCCCCCCCTTTTTTTGGTGGTGGTACTGGGGTTCCTGGAAGCCCTTCTACCTCCGGGCTATACTCCCAGACCTATTTTTACATTTTTATTTGGAAACAGGGTCTCCTAAGCCAGCGCGCGCGGCTGGCTTCGAACCTGCGCGATCCTCCTGTCTCTGCCTCCCAAGTGCAGGGATTACAAGTGTGCGCCACCACGCCCGGCTTAGAGCCCCTTTTTAACAAAGAAAAGAAATCTCAGCTTCAGCAACTTAAGGTCATACAACTAACAAGTACTTCAACCCTAATAATCTAACTACCCACTTGCCCTCAAAGCTCCACTCTTTCATCCCCAGCAGGCTAGTGCTTGCCAGCATAAGATCAGACATCAGGTGAGACAGGTTATATGTTTGTCTTTGCTTGTTTCTGAGGAAGAGCACCTCAGACCGCTAACCCAATTTATTTATGACGACCTAACAGGCAATGGATGACTCCTCAGTTCTAAGCAAAGCACCAGATATTTTACTCATACATTAGTAAATAAGTTAATGTATTGTAGTTTTTCAAATAAAGCTTGGTACATAGTATATACTACAAAAGAGATTAAGTAAAATGAACAAAAGACTTAACAATTTATAAGGACTGGAAAGACAGATTTCCATTTTTAAAATCCTGGTTCTATCCAGGCATGGTGGCGCACACTTGTAATCTCAGCATTTGGGAGGCTAAGACAGGAGGATCGTGGCTCGAGGACTGCCTCAGCTACTTAGGCTCTTTGCAACTCAGTGAGATGCTGTTTCAAAATAAAGAATAAAAAATCAGGCTGGAGGTGTAGCTCGGAGGTAGAATGCCCCTGGGTTCCATTCCCAGTATTGTAAGGGGAAAAAAATCCTGGTTCTGCCACTACTTATGTGGTTGTATGACTTGAACAGGTTATATAATATCTATGAGTCTGTTTATTTGAAAAATGGAGATAATAGTAATACTTAACATCATCACCAAGCTCTTTTGAGAATTAAATGAGATGTGCTTAAAACAGTCTTGTCATGTAATGAATGCTCAGTGTATATTGGATACTATTGTCTGTGGTTCTCCCAAAAGCCCTGTGAGACAGTAATTTTAAAAATCTAGAGTTTTGTAGTTGAAAAAAGTAAGTCTTGTTTGAGATGTGCCTTACATCTCTTAGGTGGTAGAGCGGAGATTTGAATCAGGCCTCTGGATTAGTCAATGTTCTTTCCATTGAACTATCTTCAACAGACAACTTTCTAAATTGGCCTGCCTCTCACCCTGCAGAACACAAATACTCAAAAACTTAACATCATCTAGCCTAGGAGCCTCAGCCTTATTGATAGAAACCTGTCTTCATTCGTTTTGTTGCAGTGCTCATGGATCACTCTCTGGCCTAGGACTGATGGGAATAAAAGATGAAGAGGAAAGCGCCATCCCAAGCATGGGTTTGTGAGAGTGCCCACCACTTCATTGCCATTTCTTGCCCCTCAAAGGCAATGGTGGAGAATGTGGTCAGGCAGCAGCATCTCCAGAGGCTGCTGGGCCCCTCTATCCAGCGAGCTTTTGTGGAAAGTTGGTGTACCGGCTAAGGAGTCTATAGTTATTTACATGACATGTGCAAGTTTTCAATTAATGTCTAAAGTTTAAGCATCTTAAGACAGTATGATGGAGGAAACCAATTTGTTTTCTTTGTGTGAGTTTCTGTACATGGGTACTCATTCCATGTGGGACAGTTGTGGAGTGGTAAACAGATAAGGAAACCAGGAGGAGTGGTATTTCTGTGAAGAAAGCAGCCAGTTTGTCAAAGTTGTAATAGTTGAAGGATATTTTTGAGATAAACTGTTTTCTCAGTTGATACATGTTATAAAATTAAAGGAAAAAGATAACAAACTGTAAATCTCAGACTCTGAGCT
Organism: Muscardinus avellanarius; assembly: GCF_963383645.1. NCBI lineage: Eukaryota > Metazoa > Chordata > Mammalia > Rodentia > Gliridae > Muscardinus > Muscardinus avellanarius. Next base: position 96,819,603 of record NC_137796.1, on the reverse strand, counting down.
TTTTACTAACCCCAGAAACCCAATTCAATTCCTTGTTTAGAAATCCCTCTTTCCTCAGAATGTGGCTGCAGTCCCACCCTGTACCAGTAGGTGCCTCCATCACACCAGCATCCCTCCAGGGATTTGGAAACTCAGTAAAAAATCTGTGCTTTCCTTTTAAACCAACCCTCAAACTGGTAACATTCTGTATTGGAAAGGACAGTGGGGCACAGGTGCACAGTTCCCAGACTGGTAGAGACATGAACTGTCCTCCAGAAAACATGAACTAATCTATCAGTGTTTATAATACCAAAAAGCTTGCTCTATACATTCAGACCATCAGTTTTACTTCAAGGTTACAATTGCTGTATAGTATTTTCACAACATGAAGGAGAGATCACAGGGTTATTACAGTGGACTTCTAGGTAGCCATTTTTAAAGTGTGTGTGTGTGTGTGTGTCCAGAGTGCCTAACTTTGAATCCCAGTTTATTCATTTATTGTTGAACTCAAATGTTACTTAGCACCTCCGTGGTTGTGATAATAGTTTGTATCTTATAGGATTGTCCTGAATGAGTTTATGCAGTCATAATACTATATGATTTATTGTGAGAGGCTACAAAATAGAATATATACATTTTGAGTCCAGTTTCACAGGAAAACATGTACAAAGTTATGCATAGGCTTACAATTAAATGTGGAAGGCTATTTGCCAAAATATAGTATTTCTGACCTAGTGATATTGGCATTTTAGGTTTTATCAAATGTTTTTCTGTGTGTAGGCTAGACTTAAAAAAGTTCAAGCCTGGTGTGGTGGCACACACTTGTAATCCCAGTACTTGGGAGACTGAGACAAGGGTTGCAGGTTTGAGGCCAGCCTCAGCTACTTAGTGAGACCCTGTTTCAAAATAAAGAATTAAAAAAAAATAGGTCTAGGGATAGAGCTCAGAGGTAGAATGTCCCTAGGTTCAATCTGTACTACTGTAAGGAGAAAAAGAAAATCAGGGCACATGTCTGTAATCTCAGTACTTGGGAGGCTGAGACAGGAAGACTGCAGGTTCAAGTCTAGCCTCAGCAACTTAGTGAGGTTCTCAGCAACTTAGCAAGATCCTGTTTAAAAAAAAAAAAAAAAAACTAAGAGAGCTGAGTGAGACATGCCCTGGGTTTAATCCCCAGTACCAAAAAAGAAAACATTTTTTCAAGCACATATTTTATAATTAGAAAAAAAATCAGCTAGACATAATGGCTCATGCCTGTACTACTAGTACTTGGGATGCTAAGACATGAAAACTAATCTGCAGATTCAAGGCCAGCCTCAGCAATTGAGAGAGACCCTCAGCAACTTAAGCAAGACTGTTTAAAAAAAAATAGGGCTGAGGGTGTAGCCTGGAGGCAGAAAGCCCCTGGGTCAGTCCACAGTGACTCACAAACCAATTAGAAAAAAAAATTATTATTCTACTTAAAATAACCATGAAGTTGGGCATTTAGGGCAGAATTTAATCCTTTAAATGTAACTTGTATAAGACCTGGCCCTAAATGGAGCCTGCATTGAAGAGTCTGGTGTGGAATCAGTACATTGCAACTTGAAGCTGTCAGAAGAAACATTCTCTGCTGCCAGCTTCAGCTGCAAAGCACAAGGACAACTTGAAATGACAGTGCTGCTGGATCCCTTCCTGCCCAGCTGAGCTCCAGAGCTGTGAGAGCTCAGTTGATATTTACTGCTTGAGGTTCCTGACTTAGAAAAGAAGTACCTGCCTTGGATATGGACAAGATGGGGTTGCAGCTCTGGTCCTGGGTCTTTTTCAAGAAGTCACTTAATATTGGGGCCATGTCCAGCTGCATAAAATGATGGAATGCCTACTTCTAACGATTAAGAGTTCAAAGAGACGGTTTATAGAAAATGACAATAGTGGGCTATATATGGATTAATTTCCTTGCCAGAGCCTCAGTTTCCTCACCTTTCAAATGAAGCTACTGCTTACTTCATAAGATTGTTATGATTAGAGAAAACCCAGAATAAATGCTCAATAGCCAGCAGGTATTATTTTACCAAGGACCATTTTCAAAATTCAGGAAGAGCAGATTAGGGTTCTCTGAACCCCAGGCACTCCCCTTGCTCCCAAAACTAGCCAAGGCCATTTTCCTTCTGTTTGAGTGGGGCTGGAGGTTCCTGCTCCAGAACTCTCCAGATAGACCTGGGGGACTGGGCCTCTGAGAGCTCAGTCTGCACACTCTGTTCTTTCTGCTGATGCTCCCACCTATTGGAAGCCAAAGCTGCCAACTTGGCCTCTTGCAAAACACACATTCCATTCATAAGTGCGTTTGTGCATTTTTCCTCCCACACCCTGCTAGGCAGCCAGTGCAGAGCTGCCAAGGCAGCTGCTGGAGAAGCAGCATCTCATTGCGGGGTAACTCCAAGGGTTTACAGAACTTTTGGTTTAGATTGTGAACATATTACTCCTATTTTCTGGCCTCCCTGCCCATAGTGGGGTAGTTTAAGATACTTAGCCATGTCATTTTCATTTCCTGTGTCCTTTGTAAACAGCCTCTTCCCTATTATAAGTTGGACACCTATTAAAGAAAACTTAAAAATCCAGAAAAATTTAAATCACATCTAATCCTGCCACTTGACTGCCAATATTTCATAAACTTCTATCAAACTTTTTCTGTCATTACTCAAAAGCAGTTTTTAATAGTTGCATATTGCAATATTGTGTCATAATTTTGAAAACACTATCCTATTGTTGACACTAAAGTTTTCCCAAATGATGCTGCCAATTTTATCCTTATATATACATACTTGGCAGATGTTACTCTAAGAAAAGTCCCTAAAAGAAATTATTGGATTAAAGATTATTAACAGAAGGTTATTTTAACATCAGAAAGGTTTTACTGTTTGCCAGCATGGATTTGTTTGAATCTTTGCCAATTTGGCAAGTTAAAAAAACTTTTCATTATAGGTCTAATTCCTGTTTATTTGAATGCGCTTTAGATTGGCACCCAACCTTTTTTTCCAGAAGCTTTTTGGCCAATTACTTTTCCTCAGTGAATTGTCCATATCCTTTGCCTGTTTTTCTGTTGGAAAACCAAGTACTTTTCCATACTGAATTTTAGGGCTCCTTATGGATTAAGTATAGCATCAATTTGTCAATATTACATTTTTCCAGTTTGATTTATTTATTTATTTATTTATTTGAGTACTGGAGATGGAACCCAGGGGCATTCTACCTCTAATCTGCACTCCCAGCCCTATTCTTTATTTTAAAACAAGGTTTCACTGAGTTGTTGGGTTAGCCTTAAATTTAAGGTCGTCTAGCCTCAGCCTCCTAAATTGATGGGATTATAAGCATGTGCCACTGCCCCTGGTTCAGATTTAAACATGAACTGGCAAGTTCATATATTTCTATTGATTTAATCTTTGTACTTTTATTCTTTTGGGAACTTATTTTGATATGTGGTAACTCTTCCCAAGATTTAAATAATTTTATCCAATTATCTGACATTACTTACCCAATAAAGGAGGGGACCTCCTTTATATTTTAGAGCTGATACCCACATTTTCCTCTGCCTTGCAGTAGTACAGATACTCTTTTGTAGCTTTCTGTTTTAATATATTATCAATTTCAGCAGCACTACCCAGGTAAGCACAGGGCCCAGAGAGTCCCTCTCATCATGAATTATAAAACACTAGAGTTAAGGTGCTTTGAGGTTGGCTACACTATTCCTAGTATGTTCCACTAGGACTAGCAACTCCCCTGAGGAAAGAGACTGAACCAAGGTCAGAACATTGCAAAGAATGTTAAAAACCAGGTAGGCGCTTATGGGCTTTTTGAGACCCCTGGGGCATCCTCCAAAATCCAAAGAAAGGAGAGAAAAGGAAGCCTAACATTTCTTTCCCAGTCAACCCCGACATTGGTTTTGGGAACGGGATTTGACAGGAAGAGGGCAGTGCCGAAATGACTTCTGGGCTCGTTCTTGCTGGAAAAGACCATTCCACGTGCGGTTAAGCTCATCTGGTGATTTGGTGAATGTTCCTTGCCCCTCATCTAATTAAAATCTGGATATTAGCTATATATAATTTAAATATTTGGAATAGCTCCAGGCTCTACAAACACCCAAATCACTAACCTCTACTTTCTTATTCCCCAATCTGTAATGCTCTGGCTGGACTCAGCAACTCAGGAGGGCCAAAGCACAAATGAGACAAAGCCAAGAATCAACAGGGAATAAGTACAAGTTGTAGAAGAAAACGTTTTACGAGGAAAAAAGCCACCCCGTAGATTTCCTTCTATCTTCTACCTGATGCTGACCTTGGTCATAAGAAAGAAAGAAAAAAATCTCAACTCAAGAGAAAACCTCTCCCTAGCTAGGGAATGTAGCCATGTCTCCTCGGCCCTAGCAATGTACTTATTTATTTTTAGGAACTACCAATACGAGGCTGGGAATATTTGGGAAGGCCTCCATCAAACAAAGTAATAAAATGGCTTAACACTGTTAAAAGTCTAATTTTATAGGTGAGTAATAGCAAAACTTAGAAGTTCACCAACTTGCCAAAGGTCATATGGCAGTGGCACTGAACAGTCAAAACCAGGTCAGCTTGTCTCCTTTGCCTTAATGCAAAACTAATAAGTGGGGGCAGGGGCATGCATTTAACACAGTGCTCAGGGGGTTTTGTTACTCTTCATGGGAATTCACAGTTAAGACTGTTTAGGTAGTGGCTCTATGAGAACTCATTTACTGTTTACATCCAAGTGGTGAGACCTCAAAGGCCAACCTTTAAACTTGATGCCATGCTTGGGTCAACACTCATGTGTTTGTAGTCTTGGGATCCCGTAGTATCTGGACTGTCCAAAACATAAGAATTATTATCTAGTATGTTGGAAGAGGTTCCCAGTGGGTAAACCTTACTGCAGAATAAAGTCACTGTTATCTTTTGGTTTGGTTTTTGCAGAAATATCAATACTCAGGTAAACAAATTTATTAAATCCACCAGCAGGTTACCTTCCAAAAAAAAATAGCAAAAGAAAAAAATGATGTAGACATCAAAGACAAAACTGTGTAACAAGAAAAATTATTCAAGGTGGCTTTTGGAGAGTGCATCAGTACAGAGAATACAAACAAAAGCCTTAACTTTTTTCAATTTTGTACAACCTCAAGAAACAGACACTCTGGTCACAAACCAAGAGGGATCCACAAAGGTGGAGGGTCACGTGAGCAGTGGGCTCATCACCTCAGCAGCTGTAAGGCAGGATACAGGTAAGACCAATTCATTTAAGTTCCATTTGCCTATTGCTTCAAATCTCCTCTTAGAAACTTAGAACAGTATTTATTAGTGCAACAGGTAAGCACAGTTAGTCACAGACTGAAGGCTGGGGACAAGATTCAGAAGGAAGACATTGCTTCCAGAACATCTATCTGTGTTGGTAGAAGAGGGGAAAGTAGCTGCTGAATGGCTTCCTTTGGCAATACCCCAGATCTGTGTTGAGAGTAGCAGAGAAAGATGGTAGGTGGTGGAAGTAGGTATCTGAGAGCAGGCTGGGTTTCCAAAACAGGATTAGAAAGTGATGCACTAGCACCTGAATCAGAATCAGAACCGACAGTATTCGAAGCTATTTGGACAGTCTTATCTTCTGCAACCACTGCTTAAACATCAATTTTTCTTTCAGAAAGGGAGACAAACCTACCAATCCTCACCAACCTGCAGTCCCCGTCCAGGTTAAACTGGATATATGCTATAGTTACAGTTTACCACTGGAATCAATTCTGAAGGAGGTTGGTGGGAATCTCCTCTCTATGACTCAGAAAAGAGATTGGGCAAAAGAGGAAGATCAATGTCACATTCCTCAAGTGAATCCTAATTAACACTTCAATAACATTAATAGTCCTTTCAACTGTTTAAACAAAATACTGCTGGAGTCTTCCAAGGAAGATCTTTGTCAGTTACCAAAAAGTTCAAATTCAAGTCCACCAAGGAAGACCTTTGTCAGTTACTAAGACATTCAAGTCATCATTAACCAAACATAACACAAAAATAGCAAAGCAAGCAACTAAGGAAAAAAAAATCCTAGCAGCATTCTTCGAGCCCGTAATTGTTTAATTTACCTTTGGGCTTTGCTGGACTGAAACCTCACAAAATATGGCAGACTAAACAATACAAATGTAGACGTTTTTGTTGGGAAGCTTTTAGACATCTATCCCACTAATTTCCCACCACTGTGTAGTACAGTTTGGCATAGTATATAGTATATGAGGCCATCAAGTGAATTGTGGGGTCCCAACACCCTGCAGCCTTGAGGCCTGACGACTGAATTTTGGCACCAGTCCCAGACCATCAGTACTATTTCAGACTAATACTATGTGGCTTAATCCTTGCTTCTTTATAAGAAGGCTGGTTTGTGTCTATCATTAACAAGTCTAATAGTGAAAACACTGCCTGCTGAAATTGTATTTCCCTGGGCCTGTGAATTTGGTTGAAATTTGGATCTTTGACCAGGTCTAGGTTTTTTTTTTTGTTTGTTTGTTTCCCTCTCATCAGAAAGGGGCCTATGACTTCCTGGACCCAACTCCCTGTGGGCACATCTGGCATGATGAGGGAAGAGCGGCTGAGGCAACCAGCTGACATATAGCCAAGTGTCATTCATTATAGGAGATGAGGCTAAGAATGATATTCAAGTTTGGCAATAAATTGCTAAAGAAACATCATAGCTCACAGACAAAGCTATTTGCCCAAACAGCAATTTCCCAACACATACTCTGTTATAGTCACCCTCAGTTGTTGCAGATCTTCAAGAAGGCACCAAAGCCCTACCCCACTCCACACAGCTCTGATGTCACAGTGCTGAAGTAAAGGATGCACTGGCTCATCTGAGGGGCATTTGGCCTCCACATAATTACTGCTCAGCCACCCATTAGGCAGCAATCCTATTTCTAGGCTGAGAGGAAAGGGGTTTCTTATTTCCCAGAAGTATAACTACAAACCCTATGCACACCTCACCTCCTATGCTTTTCCTGTGGTCATCAAAGTCATGCACCGGCCCAAAGCTGCTGCAGAAGTGTGGCTTGAATTCTTTGCTGAGCATCAAGGATTCAAACCTGGAAGTCTCTCCTTGATTGTGCCCTTTCCTGGCTTCCCAACAAATGGATCAGTAAAAATATAACCCAAAGTGACTTCTGAAGAGCTTTTTTTGGGGGCGTGGGGTAGGGAAGCCAAATAGGAAGAACAAAACTCACACACTATAGGAAACCTAATTCATGGAATTTGAGCTTACAGGCTAGGGAAAGTTCTCAAGTCCTCAGCTGTCTCTCTTGCACATTTCTATCCCATACATCCTTCTGATCTTGCAGACAACAAACCTTACCTGACCAGGAACAGCCTGCTTCTTTCAACCTCTGTTTATTCCAGAATTGGGGGAAAACGTAAGAGCTGCAAACTGACTTGGTGAGAAGACAGTGTCTTTAACAGTCTCAGTACCTTAATGACAGTTGAGCTCACAAGTGGGGCTCCTGGAGACTTATGCGAGGACCTTTCATCATATTTATCTAGAACAAAGTGAGACATCTGGCCTAGGGCTCTTCAGTTTTGCAGCAGTACTGTTAGCCTACTATTGCTGATTTTAAAGTTTCTTATCTGCCACTCTAGAAGGGGCAAGAGACCAAATGTTTTGTGCATATATGATTATCTCACTATCATGTATGTTAAGAATACACCAATAAAAATTAGTAACAATTAAAAATCAAATTCCAAGCATGTCAATATCAACTTTAGAAAAGCTGACTGTCTAAACTCCCTAAATAAGCATCTTGGCAAAAATGAGAGCCGAGCTATGAAGCTACCACTCATAAAGGAACTCAAAACATGCAAATCTTGCCCAGGCTGAAATACACACCTGGAGTGAAGGTGGGGGGTTAATTAGGGAAGAAAACTCCAAATGTTTAATAGACAGACTCTCATTACCTCAAAGGTATAAATATTTTTAAAGTTTTTATTTAAAAGATTCCCTTTTTAATTTGTTCCAAAGTGTTAGAAGCTGAACTGTACAAGCTCCTGCCACCCACCCTTCCAGTACAGTTTTTTGAGATTATAATATATATAATATATATATATGTATATATATTATATATATATATTCTTTTTTTTAATGGAAAAATAACAAGTGGACCCTCTACTGAAACCAGGTAGAACCAGAGTCAGCTCCTCAGGCCCTGGTGGCAGCTAGGCCAAAGCTGGCCAGGTGGAGCGAGCGCTCAGAGGAGTCTAAAACAGGCCTTCTCTGAGGAAAGGGCTGGGCAAATTCATGTTCTCTTGTAGTGAAAATGGTCCAAATTCAGATACAAAAGCCTCCATTATGATGTTCCCTAGCACTCTTCTTATACTTTATATATTGAAGGCAGCTCCCTCTATTATGGCCAGTTTTAGCAGGCAAAGAAACAGGAATATAGATACATATATGTGTATATATATATATTTTATATAGGTAAAATATATACATACTTTATATATGTATATATACATATTTGGGAGTAGGGAAAGGAGGGTCATGTAAACCTAAACAGTCATCACATTACCCCAAATGAGCCTGACATTAACAAAAAAGATAATAAATAACTCCTAGGGGTTTCGTGACAACATGGGTGCAGCAAGAAGGGAAAGGGCACACGCTTAACTATTAAATACACTTTGATATTTGTTTGGCAGAGTTCAGGCCAGCCCCAGGCTTCTGCACTTGCCAGACAAGTAAGCTGATGATACTCAAAGAAAAAAAGTAAAGAACAAAAAACTCAAGCAGAGCTCCATACCACAGTTTTCCTTTAAGTCAGCTGGCCGGCAGGCACAGTTTTCCGACCACCAGAAACAGAAACTTTGGCTCCAAAGCAAATGGAAAAAAAAAAAAAGTATTTCCATTTAAAACATGAAAATACAGAAACTTCATCAAAGAAAGAAAACTATCAAAGAAGTCAACTTCCAGCAAAACTGAGGTAGCACTGCTTTCTCTGCATTCAATGCTTAAGTGGTTCTCAGCACAATGTGTTCTAAAAACATAAAACTGCTCACTTGACTGACAGGTGCAGCATGTCGATGGATAAACTCAACATGAAATGCAATAGGTCAAAGAAGGAATGAGCAAGAAGTGAGGGAATTAAAGGTCGGGGATAAATTAGCTTAAAAGGGGGTTGTCACCAGACTGCAAATGCTCTTGACTGGCCTTGGCGCTCCAAGAGCTCTCAATTGTCTGGGAATTAATGCAATGTGGTTAACAGTTAACACTGCTATTCAAATCTGTGTAAATCTTTAAAAATAATTATTACAACTTAACTTCAACCATGTAAACAGCACTACACACAGTACAGACCTGCCCTGAAAAACAATATGCAAAACTGAGATCTGGCACTGTATCATTTTGTAATGTTAATTCAACCTAACAGTCCCACTCTCCCCACGGGCTCTACACCCTCCCCAACCAAAAAATAAAAAAACTAAATTTGTGCAAGAAATGGCAGGCTTATTCTATCTGAAGGCTTCCAAAAAATAAAAATAAAAAAGATACATAACATGTAGCCAGGTTCAAAATGGGGGTGGGGGTTCCCCATTAAAAAAAAGAAATAACCAAAAATGGAGAAAGTGCCTAAAACATGATACAGCATTTTAGAGCCCTTTCAGTTACAAGGCAGAGAAAGGTGTAAAGTAGAAAATATCCGGATCTTCAGTAATTTCCAGAAAGGTCCAATTCCTCGCTTGGCTGCAGGGCAGCGGGCAGATCCTTGCTGCTGCTCCTGAACAGAGCTACTAAGTCTGCTCCTCGGGACGCAAGCCCTCGGGCCCTGAGCTGAGTGCACCTCTCCCTTCCCCTTCTCTTTTCCTTCGTTCCATTTCCCACTCCACAAAGGTATCGAAGAGACTTGGCCATGCCTCATCTTCACTGTAGTTGCTGAGGTCGGGGCCAATCACCTGAGTGAAGTTAAGGAACATGTTCCAAGTGTCCCGGGAGATGCCCTTGATCCCCGAGGGGTTCTCTGTTAAGAAGTTTAGCCACTGGTCCAAAACGGGAGGATTGTTCTGGGTAAAGACTAGTTTCCACAGGGCAATGGCTATTTCCCGATGCAGTGACCGCTGCCCTTCTTCAGAGTCCAGGCCAAACTGAAATGTAAACCGGTAGAGATCCTTGAATTTATCCTCTTGTTTGGCTTCTGTTAGAAGGCTGGGGAACCGTGCGCAGATCCCGTCAATGCTGTCTGCACTTATTGCTTTGCAGCCATCAAAAAACTCCTTCCTACGGTAGGAAAGAAAGGGCACAATTAATAACTGTAAATGGTATCATTAACTGGGAAGAGAGGAGGCAATAGAAGATCGTGATTAAAAGCAAGGCTTTGAGGCCCAAGGACCTGGACTGAATTTCATCTGTTTCCTCGTGTCACATGGTGAGACCGACCACCTTACTTTGTAAAGTTCTGGTGAGGACTAAAGTTAATAGGTGCTAACTGCTTCTGCCTGCCTGGTACAAGCTGGGCAGCCCATCATGGCTCATTCATTTATTCATCTTCCCAAAGCTAAACTCAAGTCTTCTGCTCCATGGTCTGTGGTTTCCTACTCTACAATAGGGCTTACGCTGCAGATATTTTCTCCCAGACAGGGAGGCTTCCTGCTTCCCCTCTGATTCACTATGGGCTGTTTTGGTATATTTTGATGAATACCAATGGAGACTTGGAGCCAGATTCTGAATGAACCTAGGTAACTGTGCCACCAGAGATCAAAGTTACATTCTTTAAAAACAAAAAAGGTGCATGCGTTTTTAACACTTGCGTAACACTTTCGGCTTACAGTACAGTCTCACATTGATCGTCTTCTAAGGGGCTGCTGTATCTGCTCAACAGGTGAGGCAGCTTTTGAGGTCTGGAAAAAGGTAAGTCTGGAAGGCACTACTGAGGGGCCATAAAAACCAGAAACTGCCCGACTGCATCTCAGAGTCTGCTCGTTTATAACCCTGTGCCCTGCAAGCCACACCTTGGGATGACCCTGCCATGTCCTTGTACACAAGCAATCTCTGTGGGGATGCATGGCCATGACAAGGCGTATAACCACTGCTGGACACAGGAGCCCACTGTCCTTGATGCACATGGGCCTGGCTGAAGTAAGAACTGAAAGGGGCCACTGGCTTCGCGGAAAGATAGGCACGGTCCCAGAGATATTCACTGTACTGACACAGTGTCTTGCACAGGTTAGGTAGCCAATAAATATTGAGAATCACAAGAGGAGGAATGAAAGAAAAGAAAGGTCTGAAGTCAGATGTGGTGGTGTATGCCTGTGATCCCAGTATGTAGGAGGCTGAGACAGGAAGATCACAGGTTCATGGACAGCCTCAGCAACTTAGGAAGACTCAGCAACTTAGCAATCCCGTTTCAAAATAAAATAGGGCTGGGGTGTAGCTCAGAAGTAGAATGCCCTTGGGTTCAGTCCCTGGTACCACCATCCCCCAAAGAAAGAAGGAAAGGTCTGAGGCAGTAGTGGTGCAGCTGAGCAGCAGCTTAGCAATGGGGCTCACCCTGGATTATCCCTCACTGAACTTCAGGCAAAGATGACTGGTATCCAGGTACTCACAAGCTACCTGGTAATGCTATGGTATGCTTCAAATCCGACCTATAAAATTAGGCAAAGGCTTTATTCTGTAAGAAGAAATGTGGAGTAAACATCAAAGACAGGAAAGTTTATCAAATACAAATGCATGAGCCTTACTGCCTGAGATTCCTATTCAGTAGGTTGGCTGCAGTGGTGGTATTTGAAGCTGGGGTTTGGGGGGGTGGGGGGGGCTCTGTTTCAAAATCACAACTTAGCTCAAAACATCTAAACTTTAGAGAAATTGGTTCAGAAAAAGAAAAAATATGTATATATATACTCCAAACCCAGTGAAGTCAACCCCATTCCATCTTAGCTGGTGCTCTCTCCTCTGCTCACTTCTTAATAGGAAGTACTTTATGACTAACCTGGTGAATTTGCACATGGTAGCAGCCTGGAACTTCCAAGCCAACAGCAGCACTCGAAATTCCGTGGGGTCGACACATAGGTCATTGCAAAAGCGCTCCATGCCTTCCTCCAAGATTGCATCTTCCCGCTCGTCCTTGTAGCGCCTGAACAGTTCTTCAAGTCTCTGTAAGGAAGACTCCTCAGCATTGGCCTTGGATTCCCTCCCAGCATCTCCAGAGGATGTCGGCAGCTGGCAGGCCTCGGTGGCAGCCTCCACTTTCTTGGTCCCATTGACGAGGATATCCCCACCCGGCTTGCCACAAGGTGGCACCTGCTCCTCACGGTGGCCTGCCCCTCGCCTGCTGTGTGACTTGCTGCTGGGGTCCCGGTCTCCATTCTTGCTACCCAGGGTGGACGAAGGATTCTTGCACTTGGTGACACACTGGCCCATGGTGGTGGTGGCCTGGCCTCTAGAGTGGCCCCCTCTGGATCGGATGCCCTCGCTGCCGCTGGCCCACGTACCTCAACATGCCATCAGCCAGAGGAGCCAGCCAGCCTGGAAGGAGAGTAGAAAGTGGTCACCTCTGGGCAGGGGAGTGGGCCATGGACGCCACCCTCCAGGATCCATGCACTGGTGACCCCCTCTGTTGTAGCTGACAGCGAGCCAAATTCATCGTTACCTCCCTCATACGCCAGCACTGTGACTTCTCCTTGAGAATTCAGTGGCTAGGACGCATATGGAGAACCAATAAGGGAAATTCCTAAAATTCTTAAGGTAACATAGGTTACAAAGGCTGATTCATGTGCAGAACACATCAAAGCCTACAGTTCTGACAGAAATGTTCCAGAGGAAATCTGTCTTGCCAACTAGACACCACATAAATTATTTGGACCTGGATTAAGCCAGAAGAGGCAAATGTAAGGCCCATCTTCTAGTTCCTAATGCCAACACTCTCATATTTTAAGAAAGATAAATATGGTGGCCATATCCAAGATAACTATACAGTCTCGATACAGCCTAATAATGTAAAAAATTTAACACTATCAAGACTACAAGCAGGGTTCAAGGCAAATAACAAAGTAAAACTTGTCTCTGCTCTCTCTAGCCTGTCCCTCAATCAGTGTAATGCCCTTTATCTGCCTTGTCCACAAACCCGCCTATCTATCGAGGTGTCCACCAACCCTGCCTCCGAGCACTTTCCCAGGGAGGAGCTTCTTTGTTATCTTCTTTTGGGTTTGTAGCGAGGCTGTGCACAGAATGCAAGCCAAGTTCGCAATAACACATGTCTTAGCTTTAAAAAAAAAAAAAAAAGGGCTGTAGGGGTTAAATCAGCGATGAGTACATGTTTGTACACACAAGTTTTTACCCCAATATGATGTTTGAATATAATGCACCAATAAAAAAATTTAAAAGAAAAAAAAAGGGCTGATTTACCCAACACAAAACACAATCTCTAAGCAAAAGGACAACTGCTAGGAGAAAAAATATACAGGTATTATGTATCTGTAGTGATACATAATAAACTCATCATGGTGGTTTATTAATTATTTATAATAAAGTTTTTTCTAATGAACTGCTAGAAACTTCAGTCAAAAGGGAGCTATTTCTCTAAGACTATACTGTTTATTTAGGACTCATCGTTACCTTGAATTAGTTTGCTAGAAAATCCACTTACAATTTACTACTTGAAAAATTTTGCCAGCTGCTAGAATAATGGCAGCCACTGAAATTATACCATTAAAAAATGTGGACCATGAGCCAGAAGTACAGTAAGGAAAGCAGGCACCAGACAAAATCAACCTCGGTCCCACATGGGCCTCCCCATTTCAAGGGAGCTTTCATGAGCCTTCAGGATGCAAATTCAAAGCTCTGAGAGTCTGGCAATAGAGCAAAGGGTAGTTTATATGAAAGGCTGAAACTTTAAACTTTATCTTAAAAAAACTCAACTTCCTCCAACTAGGCCTGGATAAAACAGGAGTTATGTTCAAGAGGAATTCTAAACGTAAGCTCTAAGTGTACACGTTTAAAATGAAGCTAGAATCATTCCTGTAGTCACTGGAGATTCCATCAGGGTGTGTCTCATTCTCCAACTTCTAAGAGAATAAATGACAAAAAGACATGTCCATACATGTCCTCAAAAGATCTGTCCTTTCATTCAGCTTCAAAACCACCCTGAACCCCTTAAAAGGGCTTTTGTTGTGAAAATGACAGGCCAAGTAAGTTTGTTTGGTCTTTTAGTGTAACTAGTAATCCATAAGCATAACCTATTCCAAATTTCAAAAGGCAAGGGGGTTAATTCCTGGAAGACCATCATATAAAACAAGCAACTGTTCCAGTGGAATTATCTCAAAACAAGAAGGACTGAACCATGTGGAGGGTCTGGTTTCCAGATTTGTGTTTCTAAAGACTGGAGTGCTGAAAGAAACAAAAGGCCCAAACTTACACAAACCCACATGCTCACAGACTGGCAATTCTAATCCCCAGGCACACTGACTCACCAGGGTCTGCTGCTGGCCCCTGCTGTGAGGGAGACCCGAGGAGAAGGTGAGAGGATTCCTGGGCCTCCAAAGACCCACCCACCCCAGGCCATTCGCCCCACCCCCACTGGACAGTCGCTCCGGAGCTGCGTCCTCCAGAACTCTCGCCAGGGTCCGCAGGTAAGCGCACAACAGATGGAGCTCCCAAAGAGGCCCAAATCCATTTACCCCCTGGCCTTCCATGTAACAGCATCATCTGATGACCTGACACAGCACAACCAGCTAAAACCTGAGGGCTTTTAGCATGCCCAGCAGAGAGAAAGGGAAGGGAAAATCAATGTCTGCAATGATCAATCAAGCAAGTGCCAGAAGGTCGGCTCCTTCTTCCATTCTGGCTCCTTTCTTGGAAATGCCCTCATTCCAGCTGAGTGTTGAGGGAGTGGTGGTCTCAAGTCAGAAGAAAATATTTCTCGGTCGGGTGAGTGTGACCCTGATTCCTGATACTGCCCATTCTGTCTACCGCTTTCCCTGGGAAGTTCTGCTCCCACAGCTTTCCCCAGGCCCAATCCCAGCGCCCGGCCCTGTGCCCCAGGCTGGCAACGCTTCAAGTCTTTCCAAGTTGAAGGTCTCCCTGGACTCACTAGCTGTTGGCTAATAGCTAATTATAGCAGTCATCAATTATTGAGCACTTGATGCAGTGCCAGCAGAGTGTGCTACGCACTTTAGGGACATTAACTCACATATTCTCAGCACAACCCCATATAAAGACAGGGAAACTGAGGCCCAATGTAAAGTAAATTTCCCAAGACCACATGACAAACACAAGCTGTATGTCTGGATCCAGAAGCCATACCCTGTGCCACTGAGCTGGCCTGCCAAGCCTCCCCCACCCTCCAGCCGAGCCCAGGGGAAGGAACACCTAGGGGCATTCCTCACACCACAGCAACCCCAGAAGAGCAACTCTAACATCAGCCACTGGAAAGAGAACAACACACAGCCATGCCCAGGCCTCAGGTACGTCCCACCCACAGCCCTCCACCAGCCCTGCCATGATCCTGGCAGGCAGGGCGCCCTTGTGCTGAGTCCCACCAGAGGCAGGCCCAGACCTGCGCTGTTTCAGTCGACTAGCCTGGTTACAACTCCAGCTCTTCACCCAAAGCCTGGCTCTGCCACTGCCTAACTGTCCCTGATGGAAACCTGAAGTTCTTAATTTGAAAAATAGTATCTGCCTCACACAGCTATTTCAAGGATTTGTAGGAAATGCAGATAAAGAGTGCCTGGCACTTTATCTGATGTGACACCTATAATAGTAGCAGCTGAGTAATGGCTTGCTCTTTGGAAGCCTCAGCTTGTCCCATCTGAACAATGGACTCCAGGCACCTGTTTCCTCAGGCCCAGCCAGGACTCCTACCCCTGCCATGAGTCATTAGCCCAAGTCCCATTCAAAACCTGTCTTTTAATCAAGCACTGACCCTACTCAAAAGCACCACTGCCTGGAACGCTTGGCGGATCAGACTCCACAGGTCACAATTTCTTTGTGAATGACCCTGAACAAAATCCAAGGTAAAATATTTGCTCTGCCTGAGGAACACTTAACATTGCTGGTCAGATCTCAGCCCTACCCTGAGACTGGCTTCCAGCCAGCTCCAGACTCCCTTTCCTTCCCACTTAGTCAGCTCCGAAGGTCTGCAAACGATGGGATTCCTGGCTTTCTCCTCCGTTATACTCCTGTGACCGAGCTGCCTCCCAGCGGATCCTCTCCCCACACTCCCCCCTCCGCAAGGACAGCCTCGCGCGATCCCAGCACTCTGGTGCCAATTTCTCAAAAATAACACATTATTATTAGTGAATATCACTTTATATTTACTAGTGCCTTACGGTAGCTTTTTATAAATGAAGCGCCATGAAGTAATTACTCTCAATGATAGGCAAACAAGTGGAGACATACAGGCCCAAGAGCCCATCAGGAGGGGAGAGCTGGCGCACAGTAAGGAAGAGCATGCACTCCCAGCAGTCGATTTGAGTCACAGTGATGGCACGAGCTGTCAGCAGCTCTCCCTGCACACACGCCTCAAGGGATTACTGAGTACAGCGCATGAGAGAATCCTGTGTTGTGTGAAATGGTCTGCCCCATACCTGGTTCACAGAAAGCATTTAGTAAGTGTTGGCCTCTATGATAGTTGTCACTGTCGTTGTTGTCACCAAGTTGGTGACAGAATCAAGGCTCCCTTATCTTAGGAACAATGCTCTTTTCAGTAGCCAGCCCAGAGGTGCCTGGCAATTCAGGTACAACCAATGACTCTGCGCTCCTGCTTCAGCCAAGTGGTACAAATGGGTTAAATGGAACCAAGGATACAGAGGGGGAAGCAAGAAAAGGGAGGAAAAAGAACACACACACACACACACACACACACACACACACACACACACACACACACACCAGCACTACCACCAGCAGCAGCACCCTGGAAATATAAGGAGTTTTAGCTAAAAGACTAAAGACAGTAACTCTGCTAAGCTTATGCTGATCCAAATCGGCCCCCAGACTTTCTCAACCTCAGCTCCAGCTGCTTGTGCCTCCTTCCCTCCCTTCTCTGAGCATCAGCCTCCAGACTCCATCATTCTCTGTGCCAGGCCCGGCTGCTGTTCCTGGGTTTGGCTGTCCGCCTGGCCCCAGGCCTGGAGCAGACACTGCTTGGCCTACAGAGTGACCTTAGACACTGCAGTCCCCATGGACGCTCTACTTGCAAGGAGGGATCAAGAAGCTGCTCCCATCTCTCAGGAGTCCATGGAGTGACAGCCACAGACGTCTATCTTCTAGGGGCATGGAGACAGAACTGCCTCTTAGGGAGCAGAGCTATCACGGGGCTAACCCACATGAGACCTGGTGTGAGTAGACACAGGAAAGAGAGACGTGTGAATGGCTCAAGGAAAGAAAGGAAGAGAAATCAGTATTTGTGGAGCCAGAGTCACATGCTCCATACGCATCACTACCTTCAAGCTTCACAACAAACTCGAGATAAGTTACAAGAGTCTTTATAAGTTAGAAAATCAAGGTTTCTTAACTACTAGCAGTGAGGCTGAGAAATAAAACCCATCTGTCAGACCTCCTATGGTAAGATTTCAGAGAACGTAGGATGCGTTTTGGGCCTTAAGTGGTCATAAGTGTGAAACAGAAGTAAGAAGGGAGAGTGCAAATATGGCTGGTCCATATTAATAGTTTTCTAAAAATTTAGTACATATACTTATTGAATGAATTGGCATCACTGTCACATTTAATCCACTAAGGAAGATAATGTAAATCTTTGTTTTACAAAGGGAGGAAGTAAAAAAAAGTTTGAGGGAGTTGGCCTAAGGTCTCACAGTCAGTCTAAGAAGGAAAAGGGCCTCAAATCCAGGCAGTCTGACTCTTCACTCTCCATTCTCCATGACTGACTTCTGTTCTACTGAATGTTGTGTGGCAGAGTATGCCTCTCCCCCAAGAAGTATGAACACCCATGTTGTGCAGAGGTACTGAGTCAAGAAGCACAAAGTAACCTCCCAGGAAGCCTTTGGTTCTTGCCTAGGGTCCGCCCAAGCAATGTGTGCTTTGGAGCAAGTCGTTTAACTTCTCTGAGTTTCCGGGACCCCCACACTAAGGTGGAGGGTCTGGGTGAGTATTCTGGGTCTTCGCCTTTTTTACATTCAACAGGGCTGAACTGAGGATGGGCACTTTGACTCCTTAGCAAATGGTTCTCGTGATTCTTCTTACGTACGCCACGTCCAAAAGGAGAGAGAAAGCAAGGCTACTCCAATGTGAACAGGAAGCAATAGATAGCATGGGTTTTGCAGCCTTCCTTTTCTTTACTCATCTTAGTTTGATCTCTGCAGGGTCAGCAATAGGCCCTGACATATGGCAAACAGACCAGAGCAAGCTGGCTCTGCACTGCAGCTGGCAGGGTCAAGAAGCCTGCTCAGAGGAACGCTGTACTGGCTGCTGATGGGAAGCCTGTCACCCAAGGACAGCCTTGTGAAATGAGGAGCTAAGAAACAGGAGGCAACTGCTGGCACCAACCAACAGGGTCAGCAAAGGCACCTGAGACCGACTCCGAGACCTCTTGACAGAGGGACCAATCTGATTCACTTCTTTGCGAGTCCACGCGGTAGCAAGAAGCCACGGACGCACACTGGCGTTTCCACACATCAGCAATAAGAAACCCACCTTTTCACCTTTCATCTAAACAGTTGGTAGCGCTTGCTGCGTGTCTCTTTTTATTTCTTACTGTGTGTGCCAAATACTCAAAGTCCAGACAACATGGGCACATGAATCCCTCAGCTTTTCCACAGCTGCCAGAGGCTGAGGCGTCGGTACTAGCAGAAGCCACACTCCAGGGGGTCTCAAGGGAAGACCACGGATTCCACTGGGCAGCCGCAGATGCTGAATGACCTGAGAGAAAGACGGAAAGTGAGTGGCATCCATTTATAAACAACTTCCTAAAAACTTGCTAAAATAACAAGGGGGAAAGATCAAGGGCATGCTTTAAATGTGGAGTCCCTGTTGTTGCTTGAAACTTGGGACTTAAAAGATCACCTTTGGAGATTAAGTCTTACCCAGAGCTACTTGGGAGGGAAAGCTCTTCCTTCTGCCAAAACAAACAAGACCGTCTGCTTCTATTTTCATGCTTTAAAAAGATCTTTTGTCCTAAAAATGTCCTACTGCAGCAACCTAAGGCAGCAGTTCCAATCAGGAACACATGACTTTCTATACCAACCAATCTTGAAAGTACAAAAGGAAGCAGGGCTGGGGGAGGGAGGAAGGAGAAAACATTAAAAGTGATTTCCTTCCAGAGTGTTCTCACTGCTCTCTACCTCGCACACTTCAAGTATAAGCATGCAGGCTAACATCTCATCACTGGTGGACCACATATACGATGGTCCCTACTATGAGAATGGAGCTACAACATTCTGATGCCTGTTGACATCATAGCCATTCTACATTGCTGTGGTCCAACACATCACTCATATTTTTGTGTTGAGGCTGATAAAAACATACCCTGCTGCCAGTCATAGAAAAGTAGATAGCACATGCAATTATGTATGGCACCTAATACCTGATAATGATAATAAGCAACTACGTACCTGGCTTATCTTTAGAGTATACGCCTACTTATTAATAAACAAGTTTACTGTAAGACAATGTGCTCTGTGACACTGGCAGCAGCCTCATACATCTCTGTGCTTACTGTGTCTCTCAAAGCATCAAGAGATGATGTTGAGTAATTGACTTATACCATCTAGATATGCGTAAGTACACTCTAGGATGTTTGCACAATGGTGAAATCTCCTAATGATGCAGTTCTTAGAATATACCCCCTTCATTAGGCGACACCTAAGTGTACTCTACTGAGAATATACATCCAGTTGAGGCCGGAGGACTAAAGCCCATGTAGACTGGCTAGACCAAATATTTTTTGCCAAACAGAACCAAACCAACACACTCATCCCACTATAAAGTTTCCAAACACTAAATAATGAAGCATTTTTTGTCTCTAGGCTTCAAAATTGCACTACATGTTTATACATGAGCTACGTCCCATATGACTCAAAATAACAAACAAACAAAAAAAGGACCACATCATTTTACTGACCCATAAGTGAAATTTTTTTGCTGTCACTATTGTTCTGGGCAAGTCTGCCTCCCCACTTATGTGAAATGGGAGGATCTTTAAGGGCGTTCAATTTCCAAGCTGGTCATTCTTTTTTGTTTCTGGATCAGCTTTCCCAGTAAATTTCCCTGTTTAAAATGGTGGTAGGGGGGCTATCTTGAATTTGTGCTCTGTGGTACTGTAATAAAAATGGTATGCCTGCTACACTCTTCATCCCTGGCTTTATACTTGAGGCTTGCTTTCCTCCTTCGGACAGTGCCTCATCAGGCCCCACTGAAGGACACCTACTGGTTAGGAATTTGATTCTGTGCTTCCAGGGATATCTGCTAACCTGAAGGTTTACCTGATTGTAGGTGATTAGTCTTCAAAACACCAATTACCACATCAATTGCTCACTTCTTAGTCAACTTCTAAAGAGTCCAACAGCCAGTAACTGACTGAAAAATAGTTAACTGGAGATGCGATTAGATTTTTCCATCTAAGTGAAAGATGAGAGAGGAAATTGTAAAATGAATCAAAAGATGAGGAAGGAACCCAATACAAAGATGATAGATGACTGCCTCCAAATGTCTTAAGGGGCTCCAGAATAACCACAAATGTACAGATGTGGTTTTTCGAACCACATAAGCCTCTAAGTTCATCACATGGCTAACAATGTCTTAATGTTTGCTAATTCTTAAAAAAAAAAAAAAAACCTAAATCCATTAAGACCACATTTATCAGCTTTTTCCTAGAGGACCATGTTGGAGACTGACTATTAATACATATAGTAGACAGGAACAGGAAGAGGGACAGAAAAGACCAGCTTTCAAGAATTCCTGTTTTCAACCACATCAGAAACTTGGTCAGAAAAGTGAGGCCACTAAAACTTTCTTTTCTGTTATCAAATTCAAAAGTACTAAATAGTTTCTTGTGTGTTGTGTGAAGTTTAGAAAATATATTTAAAAAGCCATAAAGAAAAAAATTCAATGAATAATCCTATCCCTCCAATTTATGTTTTAGAGTACATCCTTTCAGTCTTTTATGTCCCTTTCAGCACATAACATGTGTACATATTATACATGTTAAACTTTTCAGCAAAACCTAAGTCACAGTACACTTTTCCACTCAACACTTTTCATAATTATCTCCCCTTCTCAAATGTTTTTAAAAGAACAGCAATTCAACAGTAGTACTGGTATCACCACTAATGCCCCAGCTAGTTCACATGATCCCTACACTGTTTATACCCTACTGTTCAGTCTGTCAAAAATCTGGAACTACTCTCCAACAGGAAGGGGGAGATTAAGACTCTGTGTTACAACTTCTTCTCTGTGTGGTACAGGGGACTGAACTTGGGGGCATTCTACCTCCAAGCTACACCCCCAGTCCTATTTTTTATGTTTATTTTTTATTTTGAAACAGCATCTTGCTAGGTTGATGAGAGTCTCGCCACTTGCTGAAGCTGTCCTTGAACCAGCAATCCTCCTGTCTCAGCCTCCCAAGTACTGGGATTACAAGCATGTGTCACCCCACCCAGTTTATTAGAACATTTTTAAGTGTAAGTTTTCTACTAAATAGGAATGCCATAATTTGTCAATTTAATCCCATATTGTTGTACACTTAACATGCGTCCAATAGTTCACTATTGGGATCATAAACAGAAAATGCAACTAAATTTCAGTACATTCAATAACTATTTCCTAAGAATAAGTTCCAAAAAGAGAAAATAATGGATCAAAAAGTATGCAGAAAATAAACACACACATACATATATGTGCATTTATGCACAAATATACACTTACATACATATCACACATTCATATATATAAAGCAATCTGATGTTTTACAAAAGGAAGTCAATTTATTCTGGCAGTGTACTGAGAGTGCTTATTTCCCTTAACATCTTGTAAGGGAATTGTCCAACTAATTCAGTTTCCTTTAAAAAAAAAAAAAAAAAAAAACTTTACCCAAAGCACATAAGACATTATATTTAAGGCAAAATATCAAACCACTAGAGGATAGAAGACAGATGAAGAAAAAGACCATTTGCTTCACTGCGAGTCCAAAGATTGTAAAAAAAAGTGTTGTTAAACGATGAAATGGGAGCACGAGGCCAATAAACAGATTAATCCTAAGAACATCCTTCAATTTTATCCAAATTTTCTTATCTTACCTCTTTTCCTGCATCCTCACCCCCAGAAAAAACGAGAAGATGCTAATTTTAAGATCTAATGAGGCCAGGCGTGGTGGCGCACGCTTGTAATCCCCGCGCTTGGGAGGCGGAGACAGGAGGATGGCGCTGGTTCGGAGCCAGCCTTGCTGGCTTAAGAGACTCTGTTTCCACATAAAAATGTTTAAAAAAATAGGTCTGGGAGTGTAGCCTGTGGGAGTGTATACCGGAGGTAGAAGGGCTTCCAGGAACCCCAGTACCACCAAAAAAAAAAAAAAAAAAAAAAAAAAAGATCTAATGAGTTACTATCCCTTTACCAGAAGGTTAACATCAGAGGCAGGAGGGTCTGGCCCACGAACTAGCCACAGCCAGTGTGAATCACATTCCCAGGAACAAGAGTGTCATGTAAACGGGGACTGTGGAAATGGTTAATGAGCTGGATTTGACCCACAGAATTATCATGTGGGCGTTCAAGCAACAGATTGGATCAGAGGATATTACTGCATGTAGCAGAGACTTGTCTGCCTCCCTGAGCACCTGGGCTCTTGATCAGGTGATTACCCAATTTCACTACTAGGTCCCTCTCCCTTGCTCTTGGCTACAAGACTGGGTGGGGTTCATAATGGAACATGTGAATCTGCCCACCAAAGCCTCTTATGTCCCTGGCTTCAATGACTGGATCAGGAAGATGCAGGTGACCTAAAAACAGTCATCTTACAGAGCCAGCAGGGAAGGAAGGGAGCACTGCTTATCAAAGAGTCATTGTGAGGGTCAAATGGGCCCTTCTAAAAACTCAAGATTGAAATACCCCAGTACAAAACAGTGCCAAGAGACAGTGAGAATCTCAACTTTGAAGGTATCAGATGTATCCTGCATCTGACTGTACCTACAGTCAAGATCAAAGCCTGAACTTCACAAATGTGTGAGCCAATAAATTTCCTTTTTGCATTAGCCAAATATTAGTTTTTTTTCAAAAGTGAGAACTGTTACCAAGCCACAGGTATGCCACTCAGATCTCTTACTCAGAACACAGAAACAGAAGATCTAATTCTTTGATTTCCTGATTCATGCTCCAGGACCAACTTATTCAACCACAATTTCAACCCAGTTGATGGGAACCCTCAACTGAACAATAGGACCAGGAATCCCTTGATTGGACCAAGAAGCCAAGAATCCAAGTTGTCAATTGTCATTACAACTAGCTGGGCCATTAGGGTGCTATTTAGAAGACGGTATGACTTAACAAACTGCAAGAACCTTTCCAATTAGTACTGTTACAGTCCTAGCCCTCCTTTAAATAGATATATTACCAAGTACTTACAGGTGCTTTATTGTATCATGGACATCTTTTCTGCCCTCTTCATTTTCCCAAAGAAGAACCCCTCTCAACATTCAAACACCATTTGCAGGCCTATGAAGTAAAAGCTTCCAGAAGTTTGTTTCTATGCAATAATAACATGATCAATCTTCCAGCTGAAACAGGCATTTGATCTACGCCACAACCTGTGAAACTGAAAGATCAAATCTGACCAGAACTTGGCTACCCTCTTGGTTTCAGTTACTATCACTGAAACAGTTTCTCTTTGATTTTAACTGCTAGAAAGCAAATTTACAAAGCATTCAGGTTTTAAAGACAGTGACAGGTAAGGCTTGTGTGTGTCTTTATCAGAATATGTTCCCTGCAGGTTGGAACTTGAAGATCTGCTCTTTTCTTTTTTAACAGTTACTTATTTTATAGCATGAAGCTCTAGGATACATTAACATATGTACAGAGATAAGCAGATAATTAAATCAAAACAGAACTCCATACCTGATAGAAGGCAACCTGGTATCACAGGCTATGCAAATAAGACAAATGATGATCCTTACCCAGTTCTTAAACCCCCCACCCCAGTAATGGGAATTGAACCCAGGGGCCCTCTACTTGAGCTATACCCCCAGCCCTTTTTTATTTTGAAACAGGGTCTCGCTAAGTTGCTGAGGCTGGTCTTGAACCTGTGATCCTCCTCTCATAGCCACCCAAGTACTGGGATTTCAGGCATGCAGCACCCTGCCCTGCTCCTACCCAGTTCTTGCCCACTTCCCACCCATGTGACCTCACAAAAGTTACCACCACTTGAGGACCGCTGAAATGCTATTGAAATGCTGTCCCAACAGCTTAGTCCTATTTTAAGAAAAAACAATATGAGAAACTCTAAAACAAAACAACAGAACCATACACTCTTTTGGTCATCAGTACATCTGCAAATCTGAAGAGAACTATGCAACCCAGAATAATCTACATGTGTACACACACATTTTGCATCCATAGGCAAGAGGGGCCATGGAATTACATGCAACTTTCCTAAGTGTCATCACTGTTTTGCCTACAAATGCAACCATATAATCCTTCACTCAAAAATCACTGCTACAAATATCATACAGCTCCTTCAGCCACTCCACTAAATTCCTGCTCCTTCTTGGAAGGAAAGAACATGTTGTGGCTGCAGAATGACTGGGCTTACACCGCCTGGCCCTATCAGCTCTCCAGCACACACTTCACTACCTCACACCTGTTATCTCACCTGAAAATTGGGAAAATCAAAAGATTGCTGTGAAGGATAAGTGGCTCCTTTCATATCAGATAGGTCTCAGTTCAAATGCTGAGATAAAGTTCCTGTCCAACCAATATGTCATTTTATTTTAATCTAGGTTTGCCCTATTTTGTTTCTAAACAGCACATACCACCCTGAAATTCTTTCTTGTGGACTTGTTTTCTCATCTGTCCCCACTGCTTTTATCAGGTGCACTGGAGTAAGAGGCACATCCCAAGTGTTTGCTAAGTGACTACTGAAGAAATGATTACCAGTGATACTAAGTGCTCACTCTGCACAAGGCACTATCCTAACTTTAAATGAATGAACTCGTGATTGAATTACTATGCATTCGACATGCCTAGGACCTTCCCTAGCACAGTTACTCAACAAATGGTAGGTATTTATACCAGTGCTAATTAAATGAGGATGTTAAATGATACTCAGCAGTAAAGGGAAATGAGTGCTAAGGATGCAGAACTCAATTTCACTTCTCAAGAGCTGCTTCTCAAAGTCCAAGTTCTCCCAGACCTCTCCACTAGCTTTGGGAAAGAGGAAGGCAGGGATTGTCTCCTTGCTCCCATTATCCCCTACCTCCTCGGTTTCTTAGATACTGTGACCGGGACACTGCTTCACGCTCAGCAGTGTATGGTTCCATCTTTCCTCATGCCACAGACTTCACCTCCAACACAGCAAAAGCCAGAATTTAAAGACAACAAAGGGAGATGTTCAACCTGTCTCTTTCTGACCTATACCTCAGTCTCATGGGAAAATGTTATTTCCATATTACTGGAAATCAGTCCTTTTGCCAAGGTGTAGGCCAAAGGACTTGTGGAAGCCACTGTCACACAGCACTCTAGAAACTAGCCCCAGTGAAAACTTCCAGGTACTGGAATGAACTGTTTCTTATTTCCCATCTCAATAACTGGAGGCAAACTCTTGACGAGGCTTGAGATGCAAGAACAAAAACTTTTGAATACTATATACTACTTGCTTTAAATAGAGATGCAATTGTTTAAAGCATGAAGGACTCCGCTAGTTTTATAGCTCTTGAAACATATCACTGTTATTTACAAAAAGTCATTTGATGACAAAGTGGCTTTTAATTCAAACAACCAAAGCATAAAACTTGTCAAAGATGGTAGGGATGTGGACAGCAAAGATCCCTCATCTCTTTAGAACCACTGGAGAAAATGGGCTATGGTGCATATGACAGCAGAGAGGGCCAAGAACTAAAGTCCTAACCAGGGCTTCCGAGCCAGAGGTGCCTGCCAAGAAAGCCAGGACCAGGTTCCACCTCCACTGGCTGGTGGGCCCACACGTTCTGCCTAAGCATGCGAAACAGCCGGCTCTGGCTCTCCCCGTCCCCAGGCCCACTTATGATATTTGGGGTACAGAAAGAATAGCAACACTGGTGACTTTTCTAGGAGACTGTTTTATAAAAATAGAGCTTCCAATTTTAGGCCCAAAATTGAAAAGAAAAATAGCCAGAATTAGAAGTTTGTTTTAACACAATACATTGAAAATTACAAGTTTAAGCACTGCTAGCTGGGGATGGGGATCACACCACCAGATGATTTCTCAGTGAGTCATAAAAAATAATACAGGCTTCTCTAATAGTGAATGCCCACCAATGCCAGAATTAAGAAGTCCACTTGTGTCCAGTGGTGGAAAACCAAAAGGACACTCTTCTTGTGTTTGTCGCAACAGGAGCATTAACACACCGTTTTATAAGGCTACTCAGAAGAAATGTTTGAAACCCTGAACATGACTCATTTTTTAGAAGTTAAATCAGTTAACAGGAGAGAGAGAAAAAACTCTATTAATAAATCACTAACTGAAACATTTCTGGATTTTGAACACCCATTCTTGATTACCACACCTTTGTGTCAAAGCAAAAGCCAAATGTGGGCATTTAACAGCAAGGTGCTACCCTTTCAGCTAAGAGACTCACTCTGGTGGAACTAGATGAGAGCAACTAAAATTCATCTTCAGGCACAGATGGAGACTGTCATGATAATAAAGATAATAAAGACCTCCCAAAAGGGCTTGTGTATGCCATAAATTTTATAACAACCCCACTTCTGCCTGGCAGCCTGGATTAACTTCTATTCACCCAGTTTCAACCTGGCTTATCAAAATGGAAGAGCCATTATCCACCACTGCTCAGCAAAAGGCACAGTCATCTTTCTACACATCAGTTTGCTGACATTAACTACTCACTAATAGAGAAATCAACCTTACTATCTTAAAAAGCTGACACTTCTTCCAGACTAAAAAAAAAAGTTTAAGAACCAGAAAGTAAAATACTTACTTTCTCCAATAAGTTTTTCTGTTTAAGTGTCTAGTATGACATTTTATAATAATAAACACTTTATGTCTATTATGCATTCAAGACTCAAATTAATGATATATTATTTACTCCTATGGGACACAAACACTCATGGCTCCCAAGCAAAGAGTCTAACATAACAAGTGCATAAAAGAGACAGAAAGTAGTTTTAGTGTCAGCACCTTAGACTTTGAGGTCCAAGAAGGGAAGGTATGTATAATGATATGAAAAGGGCCAATGGACACCTAAGAAACATTTTCTAAAGAATCAACTGAAAAATAAGCACCTGCCATGTACCCATGGATGGAAAAAATCTCAGGAATAAATGTGAAGGTTCTCTCCAGTGCTTTTAGTATGTCAAACACAGTGCTAGTTGTGACGGCATTCAATCTGCACAGCCACTCCACAGGGCTGGTCTACTGCTGTCTCTATTTGTGTGCGTATGTTTGGTATTGAGAATTGAACCCAGGGACACTCTGCCTCCAAGCCATACCTCTAGCCCTTTTTTAATTTTTTATTTTGAACAGGTTCTTAAGAGTCTAAGTTGCTGAGGTGGCTCTTGAACCTGAGATTCTCCTGACTCGGCCTCCCAAGGACTGGGACGATGGGTGTGTGCCACCACAGTACAGATGAAGAGAAACACTCAGAAACAAAGCAACTTATGCAAGTCCCTCATCTGTGACAGTCAGGGGAACTCTCCAAACATCCCATCTGCTCCCTCAGGTTTCAAGCACCCTTTCTGTTAGGTGAGGAAATGCATCTAGTTCTGGCAAACAGGCTATAGGCAGAAATGACACAAGCCGCAGGTAGACACGTGGTCCAGGGCAGTGACTATAACAGCACAGACAGTGCAGTATGAGACAGCGGAACCGACATCAGCCTGGCTTTCTGTGTGTTGTGTGGCTGTATGGAGCACAGAGCACTGTTCTACCTAATGACCATGTGGGACATTCTAGCAATAAACTTTGATCAGATTAAAGCAAACTTTGTAAATTCTAAGTCCTGAGTCGGTACTGTTCCTCAGTCATCCCACAGTGACTGGCTCAGGGCAGGCTTCTGCAATCCTACTCCAATCTCTCTCCATACTACCACTGGAATGAACGAACACACACACACACACACACACACACACACACACACACATGCATGCATGCATATGCATGACTGTGCCTACTCAAAATAATATGTTGAGCGTGGTGGCACACACCTGCAATCTCAGTACTTGGGAGGCTGAGACAAGAGGATACAGGTTACCGGCCAGCCTCAGCAAACCAACCTAGTGAGACCCTGTTCAAAATAAAAATAAAAATAAAATAGGGCTAGGGGTGAGCTAGGAGGTAGAGTGCCCCTGGGTTCCATCCCTAGTTCTACAAAACAGTAACAACAACAATGTAATAGTTTCCTTTCACTTACAGAATGAAATCTGACCAAACTCAAGGCATATAAGGCTCTTCTGGCTTCTGCTTTGGCTGCAGTCGTCCTTCATTCCAAGGTGCCATGGCCTCTCATGTCACTTGCCTTACACCCCCTCCTTCCTCACTCTCTAATCTTGGACCTTCAAGCCAAGCTCAGATTTTCTTCCCATAGGACTTCTTCCTGCTGACCTCTGCCCCTCCCTACCTTCACTTGGAGCACTTATATTTTTATAGCACTGATTTTATAACCCTAATTGTTCTTGTCCTTGGTGTTGCTAAAAGAGGTCCCTAAGACCAAGACCCACAGAGGCATTCCAATTTCTTGGGATGAACAGTAGGCAGCATGTAAACCCACTTTTTCTTCCTGAAAACCCTTCTATTTAATCCTACATAGGTCAGCCCTTTGGAATGAAATTCAAACTACATACGCTGCACTTTGAATACAATGGTGAAAGCATTATATTTTGGAGGCCAAAATTTTCTAGCTTATAAGACCAGTTTTGAGTTTCAGAAGTCCCCTGTGAACGATACACATTCCATCTGGGAACACCAGTCCCTTATTCATGTATCTGGAACTGGAAAACTACAAAATCTACAAAATCTGGTTCTTCTTAAGGGGAAAATATCTTGTCTGTGTTTGGAAACCTTAAGCACTGTTAAAGTGCTTGTTGTTTTTAATGTTGTTCTGTTAAGCCGCTATGAGGATCAAAAGCTCTTTTGCTTCCACAGGCTTTGTCAGAAGTACTAAATGCAGGCGAGCTTAGACCTTTGTGTTGAGTCAGTCAAGTTAAGCATTGTATGCAAATAGTGAAGATGCAAAGAAAAAAGGGAGGCTTAAGCCAGATGACTCACTGCAAAGGAAAAACCATTTCCTTCCAAATGGGGAAAAGGCAACTGGAAAGACTTTTACCTGTTGCATAACTTTTTATTCACTCTTTCTGTTGGGCCAGCAATGGTTGAAAGCTAGACACTTAGAAAATCAAATGCTCTGACAAATTAAACAATTCTACTTCTTTGACTAAGGAGATTTTTAAAGTCAGAATTAAAGACTAAGTTCTCAATTAAACGTTGCTATCGTATTACCATGCAAGTTCAAGGTTCCAACTTCCTAAAAAGGTTTTACTTTAGAAGTGAAGACTCCAGGTGAACTGGAAGGCTATTCTACTATGAGAAAGCCACAGTAAGTAGTGCTGGAAACACGAAGGATGGCCTGAAAAGCACTCAACTCTACTACCATGTTTGTACATCTTTGCTTCTGACTTGAGTTACGAACTGTCTTTTAAAACGTGTGGTCTCAAATACTTACACTTTTCTGGAGATTATACTACCATAGAGATAATTATGAGTCGAGAAGCATCATCTTGTTTCATGTGGCCCTCATCTTTAAAAGCTTGACTACTTGGCTGCTCCCAAGAGAGCTTAACCAAGGCACGTTGATCCAATGGCAATTTTCCGAGAGAAGAGAATAACTCTACCCCAGAGCTTTGCAGATCCTAGTATACAGACCAAGGGCAAATGTCACAACCCCTGCCCATCCCCTTTAGAATTTATCCACACTCATCAGGCATTATCCATAAATAATGACTAACTTCCACACCAATGAAAATGGCCTATTTCAGAAACCTGCTATCTACCCACCTGAGTAAGGTGGTCTTGTGATTTTTACATCAAGGAGAAAGGTGAATTGTTTGGTTAGAATTCAAATAAAATCTGCTTGATGCAGATACATGTCATGACGTAGATCTTAGTTGGAATAAAGATTTTTTTTTATTTTTTTTTTTTGGTGGTACTGGGGTTCCTAGAAACCCTTCTACCTCCAGGCTTCACTCCCAGACCTATTTTTTATATATTTTTTTTAAATATGGAAACAGGGTCTCTTAAGCCAGCATGTAGAATAAAGATTTTTAATCCTACAAAATACAGCTCTGAAACCCAGTTGGTGGTAATTACACCTGTAATACAAGCTACTCAAGAGGTCAAGGCGGGAGGATGTCAAGTTTGAGAGTATCCTCAACTTTAAGGAACAACTTAGCAAGACGCTATCTCAAAATAATAATTTTTTAAAAAAAGGGCTGGGGGTGCTAGGGATTGAACCCAGGGGCATTCTACCTCTGAACTATACCCCAGCCCTGTTTTCTAATCTTGACTAGCAACATTAGGTAGAAAGGTAATAGACTTGGAATAATATTTACAGTAATTTTTAAAATCACAATTTGAAACATTAAAACAATTTATTATAAGAAGTTACACCAAACCTACTGTCCATTATGCTGAGTAAATTTAGGAGATCACCTTGCAAAACACATGCCAATTTCCAAAACTATTTGAGATATTATTAAGGCACACAGAAAGAGCCAGGCATGGGGTACATGCTTGTAATCCTATTACTTGGGAGGCTGAAACAGGAGGACCATAGCTTTGAAGCCAGCCTCAGCAACTCAGTGAGACCCTGTTTCCAAATAAAAAAATAAATAAAATTAGGCCATGGGTGTAGCTCAGGTGTTCTACTTCAGCATTCAATCTCTTTTACCACACACACAAAAAAGAAGATACACAGAAAACAGCCAAGAACTATAGGTTAGTAAGGATTAAAAAAGAACAAACTCAAAAAACATATATGAAAGCAGCTTTCTAAGCTTCTATTGCTCAACAGAGATTTCAGTTTTATTCTCATGTTTTGCACAAAGGACAAAACACCTCCCTCGATAGACGGTCCCACTTCTACCATGACAAGTCTGCATCTCAAGCCCCTCCGTTATGCTGAGCCACGAGCAGTGTGACAAAGTGAAAGCAGATTTTAAACACTCCCTGCCTCGGGTTTCAGCTTCATTTTAGGGCACAGATCACATTGTCCCTCTAGCACAGTGACCAGAATAGGTAATACACAGGTCAGCCCTTGAGATGGGACAGAGCCTCAGCTTTCCATAGCCCTGACCTGGGTGCTAGAGAAGTGGTCAGTGAAAAAATAAACAATTTTATTCATTTTATCATTATAAAAAAAAAAACATGCTGGGGAAGTGGCTCAGCAATGGAGCACTTGCCTAGCATGTTCAAGGCCCTGGGCTCTATCCTCAGCACTACAGAAAGAAGGGAAAAAAGGCACTACTACTCATGTCTACGATACTTTAGATTACATAATTTACCTATGAATACTTTTGCCTCAAACACAAAAATAAAAATTTCTCAATTTGCTTAGGTAAATGTACCACCAAAAATTTGCTTACCTAGATGTACCACTAAAAATCATCTCACAATTTGCTTATGTAAATGCACCACCAAAAATCATCTCACACACTGTCAATGGCACAAAAAGAACATACTCTTGGGTGTTCATTTCAGCAGCCCATATAAAAAAGGATAACCAAAGCCACACTTTGAGAAACAGTAATATAGTCCTAAATCCTTTATGTCACAAAGTTAAGGAGACACGATCCACCCATAGACACACAGCAACTGGCAGCAGAGTCTAGGCTGGACTTGAAGACTTCGCAGTGGGGTCTACTAGAGTAGACTCTCCAGATGCATGAGCTACCAGAAGAACTAAGAGACCTGGCCTTAGGAGTTCACCAACAAACGAGCCTTGAGCAGCCGGTGAGTCCGTTGAATGTGAAATGGGTTTTTCACCTCTCTGAGTAGCAACATAGACAACGTGGTACTTACCAGCTGACTTTCTCAAAGATTATCTGGATTGGCTGAAACAAATCTGTTTCCTTCCAAAGTCTCATGTGGCTTTGCCCAACTCACTGACTTCAAGGCATATGGCCAAAGATAAAAATGTCTCCTGGATCAGATTCCCAATTTTTGATCCAACAGCATCCTAGCCCTTTGTCCCCATTGCTGGACTCAAACAGGCTCTATAGGGTTTCAGGAGGAAGATTTTCCATCTCTGGGTTTTAGGCCAGCTTTGGAAACAGGCTGGAAGTTTCCATTACAGAGTCACTCGTTTAAATCCCAGATAACGAAAGGGCAGGTTTTATTTTCAAGTGATGGGCAAATTGTGTCTACCATGCACCTAGCAATGTCTAATACACTCTCCCCTACTTAGACTTGGACTTACTGGAGAGAATCAAAGGACACAGTTCCTAGCCTCTTGGGAATTGCCAATCCAGGTAAGCGTGGCTCTGTATGCTACATAGCTAATAATAGCTGATGTCATTAAATGTGTATTTATATGCCGGCATTGTGCCATGTCCTTCAAATGCATTATTTTATTGAATCCTCACAATTATTTACTATGATTATCATTACTTTATACACAATAGACCTGAGGCTTGGAGGCCGGTAGATAGTAATGTTCATTCTCAATACCAGATCCTGTTTCAAAACAAAATGGGGCTGAGGGCATAGCTCAGAGGTAGAATGCCCCTAGGCTCAATCCCTAATACCAAAAAAACAGACTAACTCTAGACCTATGCTCTTAACCAGTGTACTATGTGCACCTGATTTTTTTTAGAGTCAAATTAAAAGATAGCATGAAGTCTATATATCTGACTCCTTATGTTAGCTCATTTCTTTTTTAGGAAGGTCTAGAGTTCGTGCATTTGTAAAGTTAAAAAATACAACACATTCTGGGAATGCCATTTTGTACTGAGGAAAATTCCCTCCTTGTAATCTGAAGCTATTCAGTTTGCAGTATCTGAAAGTCAAAAAACATCAAATAATACACATTGCTGACTATCATCTGAATCCACTGTAGCCCTCATTCCATTACCATCTACAGAATATAAAACTGGAAGACAAATATGGTATAATAAAAAATATATTTGGTCTTTGTCCCAGGTTCCTGCCAGTTTCTAAAACCCTTGGAATTTCCTAATGCCCTTGGAATTTCCTGACTGATATGTTTTTGTATTCATGAAGAGCCCCTCAGCACCACACCTGAGTTTATTCAATCAAGGTGAATTCAGGGTAGGCCCTTAAAGATTTTTCAAGGGAGAAGCTGGCCAGTCAGAAAGTCTTAGGTCACACTTTCTGACTTCCAGGTTGTTAAAGACAGAGTTCAATCACAAAGAGCCAAAGAGTATGCTTACATAATGCAGCCTCAACTAAACAGAAGCAAAAATAAGGCTGCGCTGGTGAGCACACTGATGTGCTAGGGGGATGGTATACCCAGAGGAAGCAAGCCTGGAACTCTGCCACACCCCAGCTCACTCATCCCTATCCTTTTTCCTATGCAACTATTCCATATCTAAGTCTGTGTGTGTGTGTGTGTGTGTGTGTGTGTGTGTGTGTGTGTGTGTGTGTGTGTGTTGTGTGTTTACTGGGGAGGATTGAACCCAGCAGTCTTCTACATTTGAGCTACACTTCCAGCCTTATTTTTTATTTTGAAACAAGGTCTCACTAAGTTTTGAGGTCTCACCAAGGCTTTGCTAAATTGATGAGGCTGACCTCCAACCTGCAATCCTCTCTTCTCAGCCTTCCAAGTACTGAATTACAGGCATGCACCAACATGCCTGGCTAAATCCATTTTTTCTATTTTGTTTTTTCAATGTTGAGCACTAGGGATCAAATCCAGGACCTTGTGCATGCTAGATAAGCACTCTACCACTAAGCTACAATCCCTGTCCCCAATTACATCCTTATAATGAAACTACAATCCAAAATATCATGTGTTACCTGAGTTCTGAGAATCATGCTAGCAAATTATCAAACCTGGGGCAGGGGGCAGGGGAATCCCTAAAATTGTAGACTGCCTGGAGCTGGCATATAAAGGGGTCAATCTGTGGGAGAGAGTCATTAACATGAAAGGTCTGTGCTAACTTAACACAGTATCAAAACTGAATGATGGACACTAAGTTGTTGCCAGAGAACTGTTGGAACAAAATACAATTAATAATCTCAGAAGAACAAAGGCCCACATTAGAAACAACTTCACCAGTGCTCAAAAGTCACTTCATGGTTTGATCTAATCATAAAATCTACCATAGCACTGCTGAATTTGGTACTGGAAGGAAATCAGACCCTTTGGACCAATCCACAAGCATACGGTAGAATAAAAAAAAATTATTTAAAAGAAAAACTAAAGAATTGATTGGATTTAGCTAAAGAAGACATAACACCAGGCATGGTGATATATCCCTATAATCCCAGTTACTCAGGAGGCTGAAGTAGGAGGACAGCAAATTTGAGACCAGCCTAGGCAACCTAGTGAGAACTTGTTTTAAAACTAAAGGGAGCCAGGCGGCATGGTAGTACATGCCTATAATCCCAATACTTGGGAGGCTGAGATAGGAGAATCACAGGTTGGAAGCCAGCCTCAGCAACTTATCAAGATCCCCAGCAACTTAGGGAGACCCTGTTTACAAAAAATTTTTTAAAAGGTGGGGTCTGATAGTATAGCTCAGAGATAGAATGCCCCTGGGTCAATCCCCAGTACCACATACACAAAAAAGTTCAGTGGTAGAATAACTGCCTAGCATGCATAAAACCCTGGGTTCAGTCCCAGTACTGTGGAAGGGAGGGAGGGAGAAGGAGATGGAGGGAAGGAAAGTTAAAAAGTTTTAATAGTTTTATTATAATTTATTCCATATTTATTATAGTTCCCAGGTTAATCAATCATGAATTACCTCAAGAGTTTACATGTAACTATTCTGAGTAGCCTACACTGTTAAATGACAAGAGCCACCATCTAGTATTTTCTTCATTATATACTCTAACCCAATCTCTAGTGGGTGTAGGAACATTTACTTCCCATCCTGCCAAATTCTGTTTTGTGGAAATAAAATCCTAAGTGACAGAAATCTCAAAAAGAAAAAAAAAAAAAAGGCCAGCAGTCCATCATGAATGACTAATAGATTCTGAAGACCAATCAAGTCAAACCAGCTACATTCCTGCATTCATCTCTCCATAGCAGAAATATACTTTTTAGTAGGGGAGAGAGGAACTGTGGTCAGGACCATGCATTATCCAACTCCACAGGTCCCTGTTCCTTTCCTAGTGA
This sequence comes from Muscardinus avellanarius, assembly GCF_963383645.1. Classification (NCBI taxonomy): domain Eukaryota; kingdom Metazoa; phylum Chordata; class Mammalia; order Rodentia; family Gliridae; genus Muscardinus; species Muscardinus avellanarius. The sequence continues at coordinate 96,784,135 of NC_137796.1, read as the reverse complement.
CTTGGGCCATCTTGTGGGCCTGTTCCTTCCCTACAGTAAGCACCATTATTAGCATTCTACCTTTTCCCAGCTAGACCACTGAGGACATATGTCTTTCCCTCCTACACCCTGTCCACAATACCCTATACCCCAAAAGACTTTTCTCTTTCATAAAGGTTTGGAAACCCCAAGTGGATTTTTTTTTTCCATAGACGTAAGCTATAACTGACTATTAAGATTAAAGGACCATTTATTTCAAAGAAAAACTAATTTGCTAAGACAAAACCTTGGAAACATTCTTTAAAATGAGCAAAGAGCATTCACTATATCACCTCTCACTCCTGAATCTACTTAACCTCAAAGGGGGAAAAAATGTCACCATAACTAAGAAAAATACCTCCTTAAAGGGCCTGAAGCCTGGCGTGGGGGCACACACCTGTAAGCCCAGTACTCAGGAGGCTGAGACAGGAGGATCACAGGTTTGCATACAGCCACAAAAATAAATAGATAGATAAGATAGTGCTGGGGATTTGACTTGGAGCTAGAATGCCCCTGGATCCTGGGTTCAATCCCCAGTACCACAAAAAGGGGGCAAGGGCCTGATACCTCCAGTATGTCCCTAATCCTGCCTCTTAGGATACATGCTGTTAAGAGTCCCAGTACCTATTAAGGTGATATTCCTAATGTCCCTCTACTGTTTAAGGAACATCCACTAGGTAGTCAGCCAGTAGATATAAAATAAGTATGTAACCGAAAGTAGACTTGCTTCACAGACTAAATAACCATGAATAGTATCTACTGTGGTTATTTCCACAGAGCTATTTTGTCAATCGGTATACCTAGGTTCTCCTGTTCGACTTCCAGAGCAGGTCACTGGGAAACGGAAGTACTATATACATTTCAGCATTTTTCCCAATTTGCACAGGTAGTCACTAAAGCTTATCCACTACCTTATCTCAAGAACTTAAGAGTGAAAAATGCCTCAACTCCTATTGGAATGCAATGTATTAACTTTGAGAAACTCTGAAAAGAGGCCAACTCTCCTAATAAGTATCCATAACCTCTGGTAAACAAGGGAGCTCTCATCCCATTACTCATCAGTAACTTCGCTTCACCTATGCCACATTATAAAGAGTTTCTGCAGGAAGATTAGTTTGTGACAAAATGTTTGAGTAAGGATTCTAGGAATACAGAAGACCAAACACCAAGACCTGAATTAGACTCTAACTCCACTAAGTGTACAGACTCAAGAGAGGCTATATAACCCAGAGGACAAGACTTAATGGAAAGAAGCCTATACCTTGCTCTGTAACATTCTCAATCTCGTTTTCCCACTAAAATCAGTGCTATTCAACCTGTTTTCAGCCTCAGAACATTTTGTTCAACTGAAACTTTATGGGAAAGCCCAATATTAAGGCATAGTATAGTAAATTTTTGCAGAATGACACAGAGGGATTAAATGGAAAGAAGAGAGCAAAACTGTCTCATCCCTGCCACAAGGGGCCACCAAGGGGGGCTCAGTAAAGCTCAGCTTGAAAAAACATCACACTAGATATCCTAAGGTTCTGTAAGGGTCTTTTTCCTGCTTCTTCCTAAAATGGAGGAAATGGAATTAACTGTATTCAATATAGTAAATGCTACAACCTGAGTGCGGTTCAGAATCAAAATTAGAGGTCACACACCAGCCCACTTTAGGATCAGCACTAGAGTCCAACCCCTTGACGAGCAGAAGAGAGTTAAAAGGTATAACCAAACTCTGCTGCTTGAAATTAAGAAAGTGATTTACTAACTGAAGTAAGGGAGCAGGTCTAATGGTCTCTTAGGTTTAACAGGCAGAGAGAGAGGCAGTGACCACAAGATGCTAAAGTCTTCCTAAAAATGAAGAGTCCTTCACTATGCAGTGGTGTTATCATGATCCTTACTCCGTCATCAGACCTGGTGTGTACGTAATACAGGTCTCATCACAGAATTATTTCCAGTCTCCAGGTCCTGAGGTTGAGCCCTCCAGCAGGGCAGGGCAGGACAGGGCAGGAGAGGAACATGGATGAGGCTTCTCAAAGATATGCAATGTAGGTTTCAAAGCTGTGCTGCAATTCAGCTTCAAACCCAACAGCATAGCACAGCTCAAAGGATACTCCTGAGCAAGGCCACACTCTCAGGAAGGCAGAAGAAGCCATCCACATGTTTGCCTGTCTATGCAATCAGGTTGGTACCCATGGGCATAGTGGCTTATTCTGCCACAACAGGGGCTAGTCACCACCTCAAAACTGATACACTTCCAGATATGGTGGTGCACACCTATAATCCCACTACTTGAGAGGCCAAGACAAGAGGATTGGCAGTATAAGGCCAGCCTTAGTAACTTACCAAGACCCCCAGGAACTTAGCAAGATCCTGCTTCCAAACTAAAAAAAAAAAAAAAAAAAAAAGGAAAAAAAGAAAAAGGCAGGGTGTAGCTTGGAGGTAGAATGCCCCTGGGTTCAATCCCTAGTACAGCACTGACCAAGCAAAAAAACAACAACAACAAAAACAAAACAAAACAAAACTGATATACTGAGCTTTCCTAATGAGGTCTCATTTGTACACATCCTAAAAATATAGATGATTGGGCATATTCCTCTCTTGTCATTTTCTCCTTTCAGCATACCGCAACTTCAAAGCATTGGAGTTTGGGCCATTTAAAATCTTTTCTCATTATTTTCCTCACCTCTCCTTTTTTTGTCCCAAAAGAAATAAGACCCTCCAACACGTAGAAAACAGACACAAGAACTTGTCAAATCAGGTTTGAAGCCAGTTATGGTGGCACACACCTGTAATCCAACGACTTGAGACAAGAAAATCACAGGTTCAAAGCCAGTCTCAGCAACTTAGTAAGGCTGTCAGCAACTTTGCAAGATCCGGTTTCAAAATAAAAAATAAAATAGGGCTGGGGGCATAGCTCAGAGGCAGAATACCCTGGGTTTAACCTCCAGTACCAAAAAATAAAACAAAGACCTAGGTTTGAATTAAAGAACACTGAGTCAATTGGCCCTGTTCTGCTGTATAAAGAGCTCTGGGACACTGTCCCAATGTTAGGAAGAACTGATCCTGGTTCACTGGTATCAACATATGTAAGCAGACACAAAGAGGTAATTGTAAGTTATCAAGGTCTGGGGAAACAGGAGTTACCACATAATTACCATTGTTTCAATCTGAGTTACCACTTCTTCACCTCAAAACAACTGGCAGCCAGTGTACAATTAACTCTTCTGACTACAGAACATATTATCAAAACAGTATAACAAAATCAGATTAACTTTAAGTCATCTAATGCAACACAAAACCACTTACCCAAACTCCAATAGCTAGTGTTATCAGCTGTTTTTTTAGGTACACACCTTCCAGAAGATTTTGCCCAAAGCCCCCAAAGTTTAAGAAACAATCTACCCCACTGGTACCCTAGATTAAAAGGCCAGCTCAGCTCCAAGAATCCAAATTCACTTAGATTTGCAGATTCTTTCCCCCAAACACAATTAGTGGCCAATGTAGGAGTCAATGGCTTCTGCCTGTGTTCAAGTCCCCTCCTACCCATCCACCCCCTTTAAAAATTAGAAAAGAACTACCAGTCTTCAAACTAGCTGATGAAATTTCAGCCTACAGGATATTTTCATGCTTGAGTTATAATAAACCATTGAAATTAAGATGAATAGTGGACAGCTTAGTAACACATAGGATGGAGCATTTTATCGTCAGCATTAGCTACAAATTTAAGTCCAAAATCTTTAACATGGGCCAAAGCCACACACACACATATAGGCGCATGTATACACATGCACATCACTACCAATTCTCCATTCCTTTGAGCTGCTCCTTAATATAGATGGTGGAGTCTACCCTTTGTCCCTCGCTGTTCACTAAGTCATTTGCTTGCTAGGACTTTGTTTGCATCCATGTTGAACTTCAGCAATTCAGTACCGGGCTCCACTGCATCCCCCTCATCATCCCAGGACTGTCCAGAAGGCTCCATTCAAGTTGGTTCTGATAATCCATCTACAGGTGCTATTAGAGTACTAGAACCTAAGCAAGTCTTCAAGTTCTGATTCATCTTTCCCAAGCACTAGAAAGTTTTATTTAACATCTCTAATACTGAGTTTACTACAAATAGCCCAAGCAACATTTAAGTCTCTTAACTGCCTGGCTCAAAAAGCTGATTCACTCAAAGGACATACTAGTCACTGGTGTGAGGTTCAAAAGAAGGGGGGAAAAAAGCATAAAAAAGTGTATTCGTTCTGTTTCAGCCTACTGTAACCTGACTTAAGAGAGCCAAATCAAGAAGTCTCGATCAGATCTCTCAGGTGGACAATGTGGTCAAGGTAAGGCTCAAATGCAGCTGACTGTTGGGGATGAATGCCCCAAACACAAGGCAGGAATGGATTACATGCTCTGGTTACATGCCAACTCAAAGATGCCAATGAGAAATGAGCCCCACAATGGTCATTATCGAATATAGTCCAGTGAGTGAACTCTTAGCATCAACCTACATCTCAGCTGAGCATTATTAGTCATCAGGAGGACCAGACAAGGGTGGAACTATTGCAACATAAATTCTGCCTACCCACAAAAAACTCGAAACTGAGATCTGCATGGTCATCTTTATAGATCAAGAGAGGAATATACTAAATTTGTACACTAGCTGGGCATGGTGGCGCACACTTATAATCCCAGCATTGGTGGGAGGGGGGGCTGAGACAGAAGGATCGGGTTTGTGGGTTTGTGGACAGCTTCGGCTACTTTGTGAGGACTTTTGCAACTAAGTAAGACCCTGTTTCAAAATAAAAAATAAAAAATAGGGTTGGGGGTGTCGCTTAGAGGTAGAATGCCCCTGGGTTCCATCCCCAGTACCAATTAAAAAAAAAAGAATTTGTGCCCAATCCTTCAACCTTAAGTTCATACAAAAATGGAAGATTGCTATACTAGCACACGTCCAGAGTACTTAGTATACAATTTTAAAAATCAGAATATAAGACCAAAAGGTGTGCCCTCAAATGAACATCCTGCTGTAGCTCTAGAGATTTATCTGACAGAAAAGACCCTGGTGGTCGGTTGACCACTGCCTCCTCCTGTCCCTCTCCGCAGGGTGACTTTTATTACAGTAGTCCAAAGCATCTGTAAAAACAGTAACTGAGAAGACCTTCGGAAAGGTAATCAAAAAGCAGCTTCGTTTTCTCCTTTCTCCTTCTGGTTCTCGCCTACCTATACTGAGCCCTACTTCTACTACTCTCTCCGACCCTGTCTTTTGAGGCAAAATTTTGCTCTTCAAGCTCTGGCTGTTTCTGCCCCTTTCCTCGCCCCTTTCTTGCCAGTCCCTGGAACTTGCCAAGCTCAGTCCAGCTAGTTCCTTCACTAACTGCCCCCCAACATATAAGGCTCCTCCCATTATCTTTGCATGGGTGGCTCCTTTTTATTTAAAGCTCAGCTTAAGTGTCACCTACTCAGAAAGAGGTGCATCCCTCCTTGACTGCATCCCAAACACTTTTTATCTCGTCATTTATTTTCTTTAGCACTTAATCAGAGTCAGATTTATGTGTGTATCTATTTTCTGTCCCCATCCCCCACTCTGATGTAAGTTCTTTGAGAGTGGACCTTTTGCTCATGTTCACCTTTGTACATCCAGTGCCTAAAACATGGGTTAGCACTTAGTAGCCAGTCAGGAAATGTTGGTGGAATGAATGGATGGATTCTGGATTTCCCATTCAATGGCAAACAAGGTTCCAAATAAATTAAGGTAAGAATAGTAGTCATTCTTTTGTTGTATTTTGGTGAAACATCTAAACAAACTGCTACTTGTATAATCAAGGCATTAAGCATTCTATTTTATCAGACCCAAAAGCCCTGATAAATAGAATGGAACTCTCTTCCCAGCATCAGAAGAACATCTGTTATGATAATTCTTCTAGCAATATGCATATCAAGCTCAGTTACTGAGGGACAGGATTTATGCACACTTTCTAATCAAAGAATCCCTAAAATCTAGGCACTATCTCTTAAAGTTCTTAATTAAACAGTTTCAGATTTGAGCATTTCTAAAAAAATAAATAAATAAAAGACCAACACCAAAACACGAATCATTACTCTTCACTGTGAAATCTATATAACAGGGTGGAGAAGTGCTACATGGTGATTTTTTTTTAAACCAACAGAGTATCAACAAAGAGACTATGCTTTCTTCAATTTTTTTCACACCCAATACTAGTTTATGTTCTTCTTTACAACAAAACTAAACAGATCACAGTCTTATTTCAGACCACCTATACACAAAGAATCAGCTAAATAAATAAGATGAAAATCAGCACAAATCGATGGTGTCACTGAAGATGTGGGTGCCAGACACACACATGGAGAAAAAGATAAAAGAGCTATTGTCCATTTGTAGAAACAAAAAAAAAAGTAATATGGGGTTTTCTGTTCTCTGAAGTGCATCATGAAGTGTGGGTGGAGAGAAACACAGAAATCCAGAATTAGCCTAACATCAAATCATTTGGGAAAGAGTTGACAACATGTAAATTCCTCACACATAGAGTATTTAGAGCAAGAGACCTTGATTCCTGGGCTATGGTGCCATTTAAGATTCTTTGCAAGGGCTTTGGAATTCCAGTATTCATAAAAGAAAATGCTCATTATGATCGGGAGCCACAAGGCTTTGAGAAGTACTCCCAATGCACAGCCTGTAACTGAAGTATTACAAAGCTTGCAGTTAAGATCTGGGATAGAGGCTGAACACCAAATTCAAAAGAGGTAACCAAGATACTAAGTGCCATAAAGGCGGGGGGGGGGGGACGATTGCCACTCAGTCACAGGGAATTAAAGTGGAAAAACGAGGGGTGTGTATGGAGGAGAATGGGGGGGGGGGTTAAAAGACAATACATTTGTCACCCCGTCCCACTTCCTATACAGGATACAGGCAAAGCCTCCAGCCTCATTACCTCGGGCACAGATGGTTATCGTTTATAGCAAAGGTGCATAGAAAGGCCTTTGGGTCTGAGCCCCTTAATTCCGGGGCTGTTAACGATTAAAAGAGGAGGGTGGGGGTGGGGAGGGAAATGAGGGCGGAGGGAGCAGGAGATTCACCCACCGCCTCCCCCTGGGGCTCCTACCTCACAGCGCTGACCCGGGACTTAGGACCAGAGTCTGCACCCCGTCCAGGGCAGTTTCGGCCCCAGACCCCAGGCCCAGGGTAGAGGGGTGCTGGCGGAGGGGAGGCAGGGACAGTAGGTAAGTTTTCTGAGCCCTGCGGCTGACACGCCACAGGCTCCCCTCACAGCCTCTGCTTCCAGAGGGACCAGTCCAGACAAGGCGCTTATTTCCACCCCTCCCCTCCCACCCCCTCTTTCTCGAAGGAACCCAGCCCCCGCCCCTTCATCTCTTAAACCCCCCTCTTTTCTTCAACTCCCCCCTCCCCAAACTCACAGCTGCTCCAGAGGTTCCTCCAGTCAAACCCTTTCTGGAAACGACGGCGGCCCAGCGGGTCCAAACCACCTACCATCCCCGCTCGCGTTTCCAGGCTCCCTACCCCCGCCGCCGCCGCCTCTTCTTCCACCGCTGCCGCCGCCGCCTCCTCCTCATCTGCGGCCCACCGGCGGCGGCCGCCCGAGGCCCCGCCCCCTCCATCGCCTCCTGCATCATCACTTCCGGTAACCCCGCCGGCCCCCGCTCCGGGAGGGGGAGCGCGCGGGGCGCGGGCGGGCGGGCGGGCGGGCGGAGCGGGTGGAAGCTGACGTCACGACGCACGCAGCGACGTACGAAGCCGTCGCCAAGTAAGGGCAAGACGTAGCCGCAGGGAGGGCGGGCAAGCCCGAGCTGGGCTGGACCATTTGGGGACCGGAATGGGGGAGGAGCATACAAAAGGGATGAAGGGAGGAAAGGGAGAGGATGAGGTCGGCTAGGCGGTCGGAGGTGGCGGCGAATGGGGTAGATATGGAAGTTTGGAAAAGGCCGAGATTCCCCCTGACCTGGGACTAATGCTCCCACAGAGGCCGCCCGGTGGTTTGGTCCGGCCTGGCCTACCGGACCTGCGGGAGCTCGGTCGGCCGCGGCTCAGCTAAGCTCCTGGCGCCGCCTCCTCCCAGCCCGCCAGGGGCCGCGGCGCTTCTGTGGGTGGGGGAAGGTAGGACTGACGCAGAGTGAGTGTGAGGATGGAGACGCTGACTCCAGGCGCGGGGAACTGGAGGAAGGGGTTGGCTCCCAGAGGCTGGGATGGGGTGGGGGGTGCGGGTGCGGCGTTGCTAGGAGACGCGCCTGTGTGACCCCAGCCTCGCGAGGGCGGCTGGGTGGCATCACCGCTGGCCTCGGGGACCGGGGAAGCGGTCCAGGAAGGGGCTGGCTGGAGCGCCATCAGAGACTGTTCCGAACCTTTTGGACCCCCGAGTGTGAAGGGGCGTGATAGGGGCAGTGTCGAGGGCCAGAGGCGTCGGGCTGGGGAAGGAAGACCTAAACGTAACCCTCGTTCAGAATCAGACTTTCCAGGACACTGAGAACCAGCCTCATAATCTCCGGGATAAACTTGAGCACGAGACCCAAAGCTTTGCTCCCTAACTTTTCATTCGAGTGCTGGAAAGAGCTAACAAGTAAACCAATAGAGAAGATATAAGCAAGTAAATGTCCCACAAAGATCGGTGATGGTAGATGGAAGGGAGGGGCCACTCCAAATCGTGAAGCTGTCAGAGGAGGCGATGGTCTGGGGGCGAATCCAGAAGAAAGTAGATAGGGAATGAACTTTCTTAAGTGAAGAAAATAGCCCGGGAGGAGGGCGGCCATGTGGTTGAAGCAGAAAGGGGCAGTGTTCCGTGATGAAGTCGAGTAATGGCAGACCTGATCAGAGGTATTTTGCCCAAGGCAAGGGTGGCTCTTTTGTTTCTGGAGGATTTGAACAAGGGTAGTGACAAGTCTTGATTTAGTTTTGTTGGTGGTGGTGGTCCTGGAGGCTCAACCCAGGGGCATAATACCTACGAGCTACACCGAATCCTATTTTATTTTGAGACAGGGTCTTGCTAAGTTGTTAAAAGTCCCCCTAAAGGGCCTGGCCGGCCTGGAACCTTCCAACCTTCTGTCTCAGTATCCCAAGTACTGTGATTACAGGCTTGGGTCTACCACGCCCGGCCTGATTTACATTTTTAAAAATCACTCAGGCTGCTGGGTAGAGTGGGGTAGTTAGACCTGTTAAGAGGCTGGCTGTAGGCCCTGGGAGAGATGATAATAGTGTTAAAAGGGCCATCGCTGGAGGAATGGAGAAATTAGATTCAGAATATTTTTGGAGGTAGAGCTTACAGAACTTGCTGCCGAACTGGATGTGAAGTGTGTGGGAGAGGGTGAAACCAAGGACAACTCCTCAGGAAAAACAGCTTGGAAAGGAATATCATAAGCTCTCTTTTGAACATAGTAAGCGTGGAAAGGCTATTAATAATCCAAGTGAGGATAGGTGTCCGAAGTTAATGGGATAGTCATAGTTGGAGATAGTAAATGTTGGGGTTTCTTCTTATTAGATCACCTAGGGAGAGGGTATAGATAAAAGAGGAAGATTCCTAAACTCCTTGGGATTCATGCCTTTTAGAGATTATCCCCAAAAGGAGAACTGGGCAAAACAGACTTTTTTTTTTTTAAGTACTGGGCATGGAACCCAGGGGCATTTTACCGCCAAGCTATACCCCCAGCTCTATTTTTTATTATTTATTTTGAGTCGGGGCCTCACTGAGTTGCAAAGGGCCTCACTAAGTAGCTAAGGCTGTCCCTGAACTCAGATCCTCCTGTCTCACCCTACCAAATGCTGGGATTAGAAGCGTGTACCACCACACCCAGCCAAAACTGACTCTTGATGTGGATGAAGTCGGTCTCCTTAAAGTTCTGTAATAATAGGCCACACCCGCAAAGCCAGTAAGACTTAACACAGAGGCCTGACTCAAATCTCTTCCCTCTCCCAACTGTCAGAGCTCTTTCGGAACTGTGCACAGGTAATTTGTGTTCATTACAGAGAAGCTCGCTTCTTTGATAAATGTTTATGTACCAATCTGCTGTCTTCCTGGCTTCTAACACAGTGCCTTTCCCATAGGGTTCAACACATGTTTCTGGCGGGGCAGGAACACAATATTCATAACATGTCAGCCATACAATTCAGTAGCTTCTGACAAAGAGTTAGGTTTTTGGTTTTGCTTGGGGGGGGGGGTTGTGTTATGGTACTGGGGTTTGAACCCATTATACCTCGAAGCTATCCCCTAGCCCTTTTTTGTTTTGAGGTCTCACCCACCGGGTTGCTGAGGATGGTCTTAAACCTGCAATCTTCCTATCTCAGCCTCCCAAATACTGGGATTTTTGTGTTGTACCACCACATCCAGCTAAGATTATGAGATTGCTGCTAACTGCAGTCAATCTCATAATGTACAGAGGGTATCAGGAAAATCAGAAAGCCTGGGTTTCAATCTTGAATCTGCTACTGACCAACAGAATGGCCTTGGATAAGGCTCTTTGAGCTAGAAGGGTTGACCTAGATTAGAAATTCCAAAATGCCAAGACAGATATTGTCTGCAAATATAATTCAGCTCACAAATTAATTTAAAATTTTTAATTGACATGACAACACTTAAAATAGGATATCAAGTCGGGCGTGGTGGTACACTCTTGTGTACACAGGTTTGTGGCCAACCTCAGCTAATTAGTAAAGCCCTCAGCAACTTAGTGGGACCTTGTTTCAAAATAAAGAATAAAAATAGTCCTGGAGGTGTAGCTCAGAGGTAGAATGCTCCTGGGTTCAATCCCCAGTACCACATACACACACAAAAATATGCAATACCAAATCCAGATTTTCAGCTTGTAATCCACAACTTAGTGAGACCCTGTTTCAAAATAAAAAATAAAGTAGGGCATGGGGGTGTAGCTCTGAGGTAGAATGCCCCTGGGTTCAATCCTCCCTACTACACACACACACACACACACACACACACACACACACACCAAAAAAAAAAAAAAATCTAAAAATAAGACAATTTGACATCAGCAACCTAAGGTTCTCAGAGGTTCCTACACATCAACATTCAGCTGGAGTTAAAGAATTACCTCTCCTTTCCTTGTGTGTGACTTATTCCTCAAGTGTCCAAAGGCTTTCCCGCCCAGTATGCCATCCCTATGTAGCCATTAGCTACGTGTGACATGTAAATAAAATAATTCAGTTCCTCAGACACACCATATTTCAAATACTCAATAGATGTGGCCACTATCTGCCTTATTGGATACAGCAGTTTCTTTTTTCTTTTCCTTTTTTTATTTTATTATTATTATTTTTTTGCCCCAGCTGGCCTTGAACTTGCATTTCTCCTGCCTCATTCTCCTGAGCAGCAGTGATTACAGTGTGTGCCCCAGACCCAGCTCAAAACAGCTTCATCACAGAAAGTTCTGTTAGTCAATAAGTTCTGTTAGTCAATTCCTATGTAAATAATACTGAAAATCAACCAAAATGAATTAAAATTTACAAAGAATTATTAAAGGGTTTCAATCATAATTATTAAAGCTATACAGTACAATGCTCAATTGATAACATCTTGAAAGAAGTTCAATATTTGAATTCACATATTTTTAAATGCTGCCTATATGACTAGAAAGAATGGAAAGGGTGTTTCATTTGCTTATGCAAAAATAATGTAGGTTGTAAGTCTTAATGAAATGAGGTTTGAAGGGAAAAGCCTAACTCGTTAAAAACTCTCAAATTATAATTCTTAGACATTAAAGTGAATCCAATAATTGAATGTTGCTTATATAATATTGCTTATGTAATATTCAGATAGTTATTGGTCTTCTATGGCACTTTTTTCTCTAGGGGACATTCTCATAAGCACTAAAGGCTAATGCACCAGAGACACAAGCCAATGCCAACCTGACTTGCACCAAATCAAGTAACTTCCAGATCCACAAAGCCAAAACTGAGATAAAGATTTTAAGAATTTAAGGGTACTCTGAGTGTTAAGCATTCCCCAGACGTAAAAATGAATAATCATTGTGCCTACTCTCAACAGACTTGGTCTAGTAAGGAGCTCTGGTACTTCTACAGATAAGAAAAGTTGCTCATTTGAGCAACTTAGGTGGATTGGAAAACATTCCAAAGACCTGGTCCCCTCTGCAGAGTGATGTTATCTATGGATTAGTTGAATCCAGGGTCAGGTGCTAGAAAGCTCCAGCTGGATCTAATGTAACCAAACTCTTTTGTCTGTTTCCTAATCCAGTTTCTTAGAAAATTATTGCAAGGCAGAAATTTAAATTAATCTTTTGGCTCTCAGACTTCCCTGGTTGCCGTAAAAGGTTGAGCTCTTGGCTGGGGAGTTATGAATGACTGCATTGGCCTGTTCCTGGCCTGTCTCATACATCTCTGACACCACCTACTTCTGGTAATTGGCTTTCACCACCTCTGACTGATCCTTATCTTGTCTTTGTCTATTAAAATATGTTGATAAGGAAGGAGCCAGGCACTGTGGTGCTACAGCAAGTCCTTGGCAATTTAGGGAAATACTTTCTCAAAAATTTAAAAAAATTAAAAATGTTTTAATGTCGTTCAGAGGTAAAGTGTTCCTGGATTCAGTCCCCAGTATGGAACATCCCCTGCCCCCAAATGTTGATAATGAAATAGATGTTCTCATTTCTTTTGAATTGAGGGATCATAACTAATTTCCAATTTGAATTCCTATCCCTGAAGAGAAAAATGACCATATGGTTATTAATTAATGTATCTTGGTTTTAATGATCTCATTAGAGTTTCCCTTTTTTAAGATTACAACCTTATGTGTGGTCCAGTGCTGGTATACACAAATGGTTCCAACTTAACAATGGTTTCACCTATGATTTCTCAACCTTATAATGGTGTGAGAGTAATACATGTTCACTAGAAACTGTACTTTGAATTTTGATGTTTTTCCTGAGCTAGCAATATATTGTACAATCCTCTTTTCCAGTATGGGGCAACAGCAGTTAGCCACAGCCCCGCTCAGCCCCAAGGGTGAGTCAGTATGAGTTAGCATGTTGCCAAGCTATGATGTTTAGTAGGTAAGATGTATTAAGTGGATTTTCCACTTACAATGTTTTCAGCTTACAATGATTTGTCAGGACCTAACACTGTTACAAGCAAGGGGCATCTGTGTTTAGAGTGGGTATGTTTGGAAGTCCTTCAGAAAGCCGGGCATGATAACGCCACCCCATAATCCCCGTTTATGGGAGGCTGAGACAGGAGGGTCACAAGTTCAAGGCAAGCCTTAGGAACTTGGCAAGACCCTCAGCAACACAGCAAGATCCTGTTTCAAAATAAAAATTAATGGGGGTGGGAGAATATCTTGGAGGTAGAATACTCCTGGGTTCGGTCCCCAATGCCGAAAGAAAGAAAGCTTTCAGGTAACATTTTGGTTTTGCCCCATGTTCTGAAATTTTTCCATATTACAGGATCTGACCTAAATAAAAACATTTCTCCTCTTGTCCTCTATTTTCATCATTTTTATGTAAAAAGGTGCTGTTTCAGAGAATAGTCATGGTGTGAGTAAGCACACCCCACAAGCATATCCTGAGATTGTAAAACTGCATAGCATTACACTTCCCTTATTGAATTCTAGTAACCAAAAGCTGAATCCAGGACGGGAAACAAGCCCGTGGGTGGGAGTGTTTCTCTTGATTGATGGAGGGAAGGGAAATAGCGGACCGGGATGTGTGGGGCACAGTTTCACTTGAAGGTTATTCGATTGTAGTAATGATAATATTGTATGCCAAACAGTAGGGAGTATGGCAGAGCTAGGAGTTACACTGAAGGGTAAACAAGGAGTAAGAGATAAAGGAAGAAAAATAGGAAGGAAAGCCTGGTCCTGTCTTTGGTGTTGGCACCTGCACTGTATTTCCAGTAAGAAGTGTGTGCTGTGGTCTGAAGATAAGCAGTGTCTCCCAAAGGTTATTTACTCATGCTGAAGAACAATAGCCCTGTACTGTACAGAGATTATTAATGATCAGAGGGAAACAGCTTTGGGAAAATCCATTACTACCACAAAGTGATAAATTCACCAACCGGCCACACACTTCTCTCCTCTGCAGACAGAGCTTGGCATAGATAAAAGAGGCCTCACTGTTCCTTCTTGATTTCCTCTTATTCAGGTAACTTGTGCCTTTAACTCCTAGTATGGAGTGTTTTAATAGAATATCTCATAAGTAATATATTTTCAACTCTTTGAAGAAGGTTCTGTTGCTACCCCATATTATGCTTTAACAAACTAAGCTTCAGGAAAGTTAATCATTTGTCTGGTGGATTTAGTCAGAACTCAAACCTAGATGTGTCCACCCTGAGCCCTAAATTCATTTATTATATTATATACTTACAAATGTAGAAGAACTCTAATGCCCACATCAAAGATGGGCATTTTTTACTCTGCTGTACAGGACTGGAAAGTCTGATTGCTTTAGCATTATCAAGAGCATTTCAATTATCAAGAGCATTTCAATTCTCTAAGGTTAGTTTTAACCTCTGATCATTGGGTGTAATGGACCTTATTCCCCCAAATGATTGTTTTTTCAAGAAAAAAAGTAGCAGAACTCCATTTTTCTCTATCTTTGTAAGCTTCCCAGAAATATAAAACATTTCAGCCCAGTGGGCAAACAAAAAGTAACTGGCTTTTAAAAAATAAAAAAGCGAGAGTAACATCATAGCTGTGTACCATGTTCTCCCCTGGATGGGATTGATGAACCCCCAGTGATGCCACTGAGTTTTCAGTTCTTTGTTCTGATCCTCCACAGCTCCTGAAAATACCATTGGGAGGGTTATTTAGTATTTTAAAGTTCCCTGGGATCTTCACTCGGGAACCCTCACCCAAATTTCATCTAGAGTATCTCAGATCCAGAATGGATAATACTGATGACCTTTCTATGTGCATAAATTTATTCTAACAACTGTGTAGGTAAATTTATTCTTCATTCTCCAATTGTACCAGGCATAGCTGTATGGTGGCGACCTCCTTCTTCCCCTCCCACTACAGACAGTGAAGGAAGGATGGTTGGCCAAGAGAGAATTAAAATAGAGTAGATGATCATTATAATTGGGGTAAGCTAGAACTGCCAGGGCTGCATAAAGCAGGAACGCTGATCCATTCTCAGCATGGAAAGCTCCCCTCCCAAGCAATACAGCAGTTAGGCAAAGAAAAGATATTCCAGGTGTGTGGGAGGGCACCTTCATACGGCAAGAAGATGGAGTCTCCCATCTAAGGAGATGACAGGAGGACACCAGATGTGCCACTCACTGGCGCACAGTGAGGCCCAAGCGTGACTTTGTTTGGGTAGCTTCCACAATCTCCCCCATGCCCCACCCAAATCATAAAATACTTGAGAAAAATGTCAGCTATACGACAGTCACTAGTTGTGCTGGGGGGAAAAAGTGCTACCTGGGGTCAGGTCTTTTTTGAAAGGATAGAAAGGGCCGTGTCCCTTCACCTTCTGGGGCTTGAAAGTCAGAGTTAATTCCCACTGCCTCTTTCTGTCTTCCCTTGTTTATACAGCAACAGCTTTTCTTCAGTGGAAGGCAAACCTCATGAGAGTCCAAGGCTTGGAATTTTGACATTCCCAAGACCAGACTCATACTTCTATAAATTTCATCTGAGGGAAGGGAATTTTCACTTCTACTCTTAAACTCCTTAGTGTTCATGCTGTAATGGTCTAGCCAAAGATGGGGTGAAACCGTTCCAGAGGGGGGAGAAGTGTGAAGTGGATGAGGGATGAGGCCCCTACTGCAAGTCTTTCTTTTGGCCTCCTGTCAAACTAGGTTGGGACACGCCAGACACCCAGATGTGCCTGGGAAGAGTGGGTTCCTGGAGCCTCCTCAGGGCCTTTCTCTGTGCATATCACTCTTAAGAGCAAGTGGAAGGTGAGTGGGTGCTTTAACTTTTAGGTTGATTATAGCCCATTATGAGTCCCCATTACTGACTCCAAAATCAAAACAGGGAAAGCTGTTGATCAGATGAGAAATACTCACCCAGCTTTGGGGAATATCCTGACTCTCCTGTTGCTAGTTTGGTGGCATTAGGCTAGGTTCCTGTTTTACCAGAGAGGGTTGGTTTCAGCACATTTTATTTATTTTTTAATTTATTTGTGCGTGGTGATACTGGTTGAACCCAGAGGCCTCCAATCTCTAAGCTACATCCCCAGTCCTTTTTATCTTTCTTTGTTTGTTTGGAAACAAGGTCTCCTCAGGTCGCTGAGAGTCTCACTAAATTGCTGAGGCTGTCCTCAAACCTGCAGTCCTTCTGTCTCATCCTCCCAAGTACTAGGATTACAGGCCTGCGCCACCGCACCTGTCTCCAGCACATCTTACTCAAGTGGAATCTACCAGTTTCTTCCTTTTTTTCTTAGACTGGAAACTTCTTTCCCTCTCCCAGCCAAGGCTGGGTTCTGTTGCCCCGTGTCCTCTCCTCTCGGGCTCTTGCTACATTCACTTTTCCCTGGAAGTTACTTCCCACCGCAGAGCCTACACGCTGCTGTTCCTCTCACTGCACCGCCCTCCTCTTAACTCTTCACACCATTCAGGACTCAACTCAAATGTCACTGACAGCGCAAAATAAATCTGCCAGCTCATTCATAACATAATAAAGTTTCATTCATTTAGAGCACATAGCACTGTTGAAATTCTCTTTCTTATATATCATCTCCCTCTGCAATACAAGCTTTAGGAGAGCAGGGCCAGGGCTACTGGTTGATTACTGTACCTGCAGACCCACGTGTGCCTGGCACGTGCGGGCACACAGTAAATGTTGAGGGGGTGAATGGATGGGTCCTTGGGCGGGAAGATAAGGCCCGCAGGTGATGGCAGTGTGATGAGCCCTGCCCTGGCCTCTCTTCTGTGATGTCAGCTCCCCTTGGATCAGAGGGGACAGGGTTGCCGCAGGGAGCAGGGAGCCAAGCAGTCTAGCCAAGTCCACAGCCTCTCTAAAGGTGCTGATGTGCACCATAATTATTGAAGAAGGGTGGTTGCCAGAGCCGATGGCACCTGAGACATTTCATAACAGACCCTTATAATCCATATCAAGGCTCAAAACTTTTTGCTTCCCTTGGTCTTCGTTTAGAAAGGAAATAGAATTTAGTTCGTCTTGTTCTACTGACTTAGGTTCAGCAGACACCCGACAACATTTATCGAGACGGAGCTGCCTACTTAGTAACTAAAAGCATGGGCTCTGGCTCCAGATTGGGTTTGGATCCTGGCCCTATTACTAGCTGTGTGACCTTGGACAATTTACTTTTATCTCTGCATCAGGATCCTCCTTTGTGAGCTGAGGGTAATAGTAGCATCTGCCTAACAGAATTGCGATGATTATGGGGTTTAATACATATAAAGTACTTTACGGAGTATCTGTCGCCCAGTAAATACAAAGCAAATGTAGCTCCTACTTTTATAATTTTCCTTATTGCTGTAATAACCCTCCAAGAGTTCAGAGGCCCTAAGGGGGAAGAACAAAACACAATGAGATAACAGAGAAAGAGTGCCCTGGACAAGCTTGTAGTGAGCTAGTGTCTCTGGTGAGGTGGGGGTAGCAGAGAAGAGGCCTTCTCAGTGGGGGGCCCTATGAGGGGGTGGCATGGTACAGCAGGGCAGTTTAGAGCAACAGCTCCCAAGTTTTGCTATTGTTTACCTGTATTTTTTATTTATTTATTATTTTTTTTTTGGTGGTACTGGGGTTCCTGGAAGCCCTTCTACCTCCGGGCTACACTCCAAATCAGCTTCGGCCGGACGTGGTGGCGCACGCTTGTAATCCTCATGCTTGGGAGGCAGAGACAGGAGGATCGCACTGGTTCGAAGCCAGCCTCGCTGGTTTAAGAGACCCTGTTTCCAAATAAAAAAAAAAAAAATGCAAAATAGGTCTGGGAGTGTAGCCCCAAAGTAGAAGGGCTTCCAGGAACCCCAGTGCCACCCCCCAAAAAAAAAATCAGCTTCAAGTTTGTTTTTGTTTTTTATTTTTTTGGTGGTACTGGGGTTCCTGGAAACCCTTCTACCTCTGGGCTACACTCCCAGACCTATTTTTTTATATCTACTTTTTTATATGGAAACAGGGTCTCTTAAGCCAGCACGCTGCGCTGGCTTCAAACCCCCTCCTGTCTTCGCCTCCCAAGCACAGGGATTACAAGCGTGCGCCACCACGCCCGGCCTAGCTTCAAGTTTTTAATACTACATTTATTTAGAGCAAGTTCTCTATCACACAAAATTGAAATCATTCTAAATCGTGTGCTATTCTAATCATTCTAATTGTGTGGCTATTCTGTGTTAAAATAATCAAAACTAATATGTTTATCGCTGATTGCCTCCCCAATCAGACTTTGGGACACCTGCATTAGGAGACACTTCTCCCAACTAGGACCAGATGCCAGCCAATTCTCCATAGTTAGCACTCAGTAATGGGTTTTATGTTGGCACTCTGTATGTGAGATGTGATTTTAAGGAAAGAAACAAGCTTCTGTTCACCTTTCCTTTTAGGTCCACCTCGTATTTTCTCTTTCCTCTTTCTGGGAATTCGGGATTAAGAAGGTGGTGAGGAATAAAAAGTGTAATGAAGGTCAATCTCAGAAAAAGTGTTGTAAAACTTTAAAAGTCCTGTAAGAATAGACTTCATGCCAGGCGAGACTCCCTTCAGCCGTGGTCCTCTAAACTGGATATCCCTGATGTTGGCGGAGGGAAACTCCCAGCCGCCCCCACTGCGTGGATCAGCCCCTGACACTAGTGAAGGAAGAGAGCTGCCTGGTCTCGCATTAATTGTAAGAGGAATAAGTGTTGGTTTCCAGTTATTAACTTCATAGGAAACTCTTTGGGAAAAGGCATTTTTTTCTAGGAGTTATTTGCTAAGAGCAAAGAAAAAATTATAAACCTAAAGCAAAAGAGCTTTCTACATTTGTTTATGTATAACAGATTCTAGAATCACAGGCTCTCTGCAGCATGAGATATTTTCATTTATTCAGCAAACATATGTACCCTTCTAGGTGCTGAGAATTCAGCAGCAAATAAAATGAGTGTTATCCCTGTTGAGGTTAGAGTCTATTGGGGAAAGCACATTAACCAATTATTACTTGTAAGTGATGAGTGCTACAAAGAAGAAAAGAAATACCCAGAGCCAGGGAAAGCTTCAGGAGAAAGACCTAACCCTGTGTTTGTGGTTAGGGGGGTGGGGGGGGGTGAAGGTTTTCTGAGATATGCATGTTTTCATTTCTCAGGGGAACTGAAGGATGTGTAGAGGGTGGTCAGGTGAAATAGAGGCGCCCAGGGGAGACCCTTCTAGAAGGAAGGGACAGCATAGGCATGTGAGCTTAAGACAGGAAAGATCATAATTCCCTCAAAGAACTGAACAACAACAAAAAAAAAACAATAATAAAAGAACCAAAGAGACCAGGCATGGTGGCATACACTCCCAGTACTTGGGAGGCTGAGACAGGAGGATGGCAAGTTCAAAGTCAGCCTCAGCAACTTAGCAAGACCTTGGTTCCAAATAAAAATTAAAATAGGGCTGGAGGTAGAATGCCCATGGGTTCAATCCTCAATGCAACAACAAAAAGAACAAAATGAAGCATTTCCCTCAAGACTTGGAAGGAAGGGGTAGACTAGTCTTCGTGGGGAGTAGTTTCAGACCCTTCTTTCTGGAAATCTTTAAACCTGGGTTTTCTGGGTCACCTAATGTTAGAGAAAAACATCACCTATCTCCTTTTCAGGGTTAGTTTTCAAAACATTTACCGTATTAATTAAAGTATTTTGAAAAGAGTCGTATTAAGCACCAATTGTTAGCACCGCTTATTACCTTGAGTAACCTAATTGCAGGGCATGCAAATCAGATTCTGGTACATGGTCACAGCTTAAAGTGGTGGTTCTTACAGTAGTGGAGGAATACTTAAAGTCAGGCCTTGAAGAAGCGTGCCATAATTTTAATATGCCTGACCTTCACTTTGCTTTGCAAGTGTCTCCAAGTCAAGGAAGTTGTGTCTGTTAATGACTGGGAAGTGAAGCAATCATTAATAGATGCCACTACCCCTCTCAGGAACTGACTCATATATTTTCAGATGAAACCATGGAGTTTTACGGAGAGCCAGAAACTCAGAAACCTGTTTCCTTACCAGGAAAAATGTCATCATCTCATCTGGGTTTTTATTACGCATGATGTTCTCGCTCGGTTTTTATGGATTCCTTTTAAGCATTTTTTCCCCCTGTGGAGTGTCATGGACTTCAGAATTGGTGTTGCACATTAACTTTGACCCGTTTAACCTTTGAGTTAGGTGAAGTAGTGCTTTCAAGGTTTTCTTCAAATGCTTAAGCTATGGTTCATTTCTCATTGCTCAAGAAAGGTCACAGAGTCAGGGTAAGTAGAAGAGGCAGTCATCCTCAAAAGAGAAATTCTATTTGGGCATGGTGACGCACGCTTGTAATCCTCTTACTTGGGAGGCTGAGACAGGAGGATCGCAGGTTCATGGCCAGCCTCAGCAAATTAGCAAGACCCTGCCTCAAAATATAAAATAAGGCTGGGAGTGAAGCTCAGAGGTCGAATGCCCCCCAGGGCTCAACCTCTAGTACAGAGAGAGAAAGAGAGAAGAGAGGAAAGGAGAAGAGAGGAGAGAGAAGAGGGAGAGGAAGGGGGGATGAGAGAGACTGATTCTCTGTGAGGTGAAATCCTTGAAAGTACCTAGGATTTCTAGATAATTATATACCCCTTCCTGCTCCTATCATACTTTAGCTGTCCAGATTCTCATATGATCAGGACCACCCTAAAGCATCCCATCTCTAGGGACTATGCCTCCTTCTGGGGCTGGAATGGATTGTGTTCCCAAATGGCAGTGAGTGACCGACTTTCCGATCCCGATGAGCCTGTTGGAGGAAAACCTTGGACTCATAACAACATCTCCAAGTGTCTGGCCCTGTTGCTACTTACTCACCGAGCCATTATTCCAAGTCTGACTCAGCAAAACCCTTCAGTGGTGGGACTTACCCCCCTCCCCAGTTTCCCTGAAGTTTTAGACATAGAAATGTAAAGAAATAGGCTGAAGTTTCTGCATAATTTTAAAAAAGAAGGATACAACATCCATCAACAGAAATATGGGAGTCTCAGGGCCTATAGACAGTGGACTTAATTGCAGGGATGAGAATCTCTGAATGAGAGCTACATATAACAACATGATGTCCCTTACCAATATGAGCCAAAACACAGTTTGCAGAACTTATAAAGTTTTCGGACTTGCAGAGCAGTACTGTAGAATGTTAAGTATAGTGACATTCATGACGGTATAAACAGCATTCAGGATAGTAGTTCACTGTAGGAGAGAGGAGGGGAAAAGGGAAGGGGAATTGGAAAGGAGACAGTGAGGATTTCAACTGCATACTTAATTTATTCAGTGTGTGTGTGTGTGTGTGTGTGTGTGTGTGTGTGTGTGGAGTGGGGATGAACCCGGGACACCCTACTGTGGAGCTGGACAACCCTGTTTGTTTTTTAGTTTGAGACAGCATCTCACTAATTTACCAAGCTGACCTCTAACCTGAAATCATCCTGCCTCAGCCTCCCAAGGACTGGGATTGCAGGTATGTACCACCACACCAAACTACCTAATTTTTTTAAGGTTTGTTGTGAGTAGATGTTGTTATATTATTCTCTATATTTTTGTATTGAAATATTTCAGGATAAAAAGAACTTAAAAGTGACAGGAATTTTACTTTAAAAACTATAATTAGCTTGAGGGAATATACTGAAGTCAGTTCTCATTTAGCCAAACCCTCTAAAATTAAAACTGATGTTTCAGAGGAAAAACCCAGAGGGATCTTCAGTCACCAAAAAGATTTGTAGTTGTACTTATTGTGCAGTTTTTATTGGACAAAAAAGCAGACGAACAATTTTGAGAAATATTTTATAAAAGGTTATGGTAAACTAAGAGAAATCACTACCTGTTGGACATGGTGGTACATACCTGTAATCCCAGCCATACAAGAGGCTGAGGCAGGAGGATCATAAGTTCAAGACAAGCCTGAGTAACTTAGCAAGATCCTGTCTCAAAAAATTTTTTTAAAAGAGCCAGGGGTGTGAGCCGGGCATGGTGGCGCATGCTTGTAATCCCAGCATTCGGGAGGCTGTGACAGGAAGATTGTGGTTCACAGCCAGCTTCAGCTACTTAGGGAGGCCCAATGCAACTCAGAGAGACCCTGTTTCAAAATAAAGAATAAAAAATAGGGCTGGGATGTAGCTCAGAGGTAGAATGCTCCTGGGTTTCATCCATAGTACCACCAAAACAAACAAACAAACAAAAAGAGTCAGGGATGTAGCTCAGTGGTAGAGCACTTGCCTAGTGTGTGTGAGGTCTTGGATTCCATCCCTAGTACCACCAAAAAGAAAGTCTCAGCCTGACAGCCTGTGAGTGGGTCTGAGCCTGTAGAGTCATTTTGTTTAATCTTAATGCTTACACTTTCAAAAATAATGATTTAATGTCTTTTTTGAAATTTCAAAATTATAAAAATTTGGATTGCCATTAAAAAACTCAAGGAAGCAGATATTAAGAGAAAAAGAAGTGATGCTATACAGAACGACTAAGAAAATAATTTAAAGGCTAGGTAAAAATTTAAAATGTCAAGCAATATATTGGACCCAGATTGGGTATAGTGGACATTGCGTACCTTATTACTGAGCAGTTTACCATTCAAAAGCTTTATGTAGACTTCCATTCTTCTGGAACGCTAAATAAAAATCACACCAGTAGGCCTTTTTGTTGTTTTTTTTATTATTTTTATTGTTCATAATGACCTCTGAGACAAATATTTTGGCAGAAGTATTTTTATTAACATGCATTTTATTCTTGTTATTTAAAAATTAAAAAAGAATTTGGATTGCCACCTATTTTTAAACTATGAGGAAATCTCGACATCCCTAGGCCCTCATCTTTGCATGGCAAAAGCTGGCTGGAGTAAGTAGCAGCTGTCCCCTTTCAGGGGGCATATCGTACCTAGTTGGCTACTACTCCCATCCAGCCACATCCCCTCATATGTGTTGCCTGCCAGGCCCTGGAGGTACTTTAGCTCATGACCTGTGCGTGAAATCCCAGAACTCACTTTACCAGAAATTTCAATCATCCAAAATGTGCCCTCTCCTAGGCACTCAGGTTAATGGTGTGATTTTGCCAGGATACCACATCATTTCCAAGGTATTCTGCCAAGACTTGTTCTAAAGAATGGTAAATGTAGCCAAACATGGTGGCACACACCTGTAATGCTTGTACTTGAGAGGCGAAGACAGGAGGATCACAGGTTCGAAGACAGCTTCAGCAACATAGCAAGACTCTCAGCAACCACCCTGTTGCAAAACAACACGTAAAAAAGGGCTGGGGATGTAGATCAGAGGTAGAATGCCCCTGGACTCAGTCCTCGGTACCACGTACCAAGAGATTGCTGGTGTTCCTACTATACACCGTTCTGACAATGCTACCCAACAGATCTGTTGAGAAAGAGCAGTTATTTCTAGACTAATTAAAGGTCTTGATTTGAAAAATAAAAAGAAAGAAAGAAAAGTACATCTGCCTAGCTGCCTACTGTCAAACTGCATTTTTATGCAGATTTTCCTTCTTCTATTTTGGTCTGTCTGAGGATGACAACGGCAACACGACAGGAAGTACTTGGCCTCTACCGCCGCATTTTCAGGCTCGCGAGGAGATGGCAGGCGGCTTCAGGACAGATGGAAGACACCATCAAAGAAAAGCAGTACATACTAAATGAAGCCAGGACGCTGTTCCAGAAAAACAAAGACGTAAGTAGGCCCGAGGTAGAGGTTGCAAGGAGGGGAGTGGATGTTTGTGGCATTCCATCGTTTCTTTTCCGTCTTGAGCTGAGGAGGACTGAGCAGCGCAAGTCAGAGAGGCGGAGCGCAGCCTGGCCAGCATGCCCAGAAAGCCAAAACCAGCGGGGTTCCATTCTTCACTTGTTCCAGGTCTCAGTCTGCTGCAAAGGGGCCCAGGGTCCTCAGAAGACCCTGGAAGCCAGGCGGCATAAGCCAGGCCATGGAGAGTTTTCAGTTAAAAGCCGCTCCTCACACACTGCGCCTCTTGCCAGCCACTCCCACAGGAGGTGCACAGTGAAATGGCTTTTCAACCCATAAACTAGTCAAAACCTCCAAATATAACCCCATTTAGAGGGAAGAGAATAGAATTAAGACACAGGGTTCCTTTCATAACTCAGCTTTGAACTCAGGCTTCTGGCTAGCAGAGTGATGTTGCCCTTTGGGGCCACAGAGTTGGGTAAAATAGTGCCTCCGTTAGTTAGTGTGACCGAACTGCACCCCTGCACACCAGGAAGCCAGATCTGACCCACCCCAGCGAGCCATAATGCGTTCGCTGTTAGCTCCCTAGGAAGACTGCCAGGCACCACGGGGCCAGGAGGCTCTGGCTACCTTCTCTTCAGCCTCCTAGGGATCTGTGGATTCGGTGCTATCGCTGTTTGCCTAGTGGAACTTCAGTCTGCTGTCACTACATCTCCCTTCCTGACCTCTGATTCTCTTTGTCCCAGTCTTCTCCACACTCCCACCAGCCAGAGGGTCCTCCAAAGGTGAGCCAGCCCTCTGCAGTAAGGCCGAAACGCAAACACCTGATCTTTTCAGTCCTCGCATCTGAATATGCAGCGTGGCCTCTGAGCAGCCCCCTGCAGGACCTCTCCACACCTGATGGTCCAAAGCAGAAGTCATCTCTCCACGGAAGCACCTCCCTGCCAACCCGCCCCTTTCTGCCATACTCTGCTACCCTCCACAGCCTCTGTCTTATTCCTCATTCAAGTGCCCAGGGCGTGCCAGACACCAGACTAGACATGAGGGATGTCAAAATGAGCAAAACCAAGGCAGGGTCCCTTGAAGATGTTTCAGAGTTAGATGAGATTATAAAATTACAAAAGCCTCCTAATCTAAAATACCTTCCCAGCCGGGCATGGTGGCGCACACGCTTGTAATCCCAGCATTCATTCGGAAGGCTGAGACAAGAGGATTGTGGTTCATAGACAGTTTCAGCTACTTAGTGAGGCCCTTTGCAACTCACTGGGACCCTGTTTCAAAATAAAGAATAAATAATAGGGCTAGGGGTGTTGCTCAAAGGTAGAATGCCCCTGGGTCCTAGCCCCAGTACCACAAAAAAATAAATAAAGTACCTTTTCATTCTTGGAATCCCTGAGGCTTCCATTTTGTTTTTTGTTTGTTGGTTTGTTTCTTGTTGTTTTTGTTACTGGGGGATAGAACCCAGAAGCAGTCTGCCTTCAAGCTACACCCCCAGCCCTATATTTTTATTATTTATTTTTGAAACAGCGTCTCACTAAGTTATGGAATGGCCACCTGCGATCCTCCTGTCTCAGCCTCCCAAGTACTAGGATTACAAGTATGCACCACCACACCGAGCTAGCCTCCATGTTTTTAAGGCCAACTTGGTAATGAAATGAAATTTCTTTCTTCTGACCCTTCTCCAGCTTCTCCAGACTTTCTGTTACCAGCATAGACCATGCTTGCCAAACCAAAGTTTATAGACCCTACAAGGTCCTAAAACAGTCCTTTGAAGAGTAGAAAGAAAATACTATAGCTGCCACTTGTGAGGGGTTTGTTTGTTTGTTTGTGGGATGTGTGTGTGTGTGTGTGTGTGTGTGTGTGTGTGTAGAATTAGGAATTGAACCTACACCCTGGGTATCTGAGCTACATTCCCCCCTATTTTTTATTCTTTTTTTTTTGAAACAGGGTCTCACTAAGTTGTGGAGGGCCTCAAGTAGCTGAGGCTGGCCATGAACCTGTGATCTTTCTGTCTCAGCTTCCCAAGTACTGGGATTACAAACATGTGCCACAACACCCAGCTTGTGTTTATTTTTTATTTCATTCTTCATCATTCTTTAAAAATGTGTATTTATATATATATATTTACTCTTAATCATGTGTGTGGGAGGGGGTACTGGGAGTTGAATTCAGGGCATTCTACCTCCATGCTATACCCCTAGCCCTTTTGGTTTTTGTTTTTGAAACAGGGTGTCACTAGATTTCTGAGAGTCAATATTTGCTGAGGCTATTCTCAAACCTGTGATCTTCCTGTCTTGGGATACCAAGTACTGGGATTATATATATATATATATATATATATATATATATATGTATATATGTATATATGTATATATGTATATATGTATATATATTATATATTATATATTATATATTATATATATTATATATTATATATATGCCACCATGCCTGGCATATATATAATTAACTTATTAGTACACATACACAGAAGGTCCCCAACTTAAAATGGGTTGATTTACAACTTTTTTTTAATAATGATACAAAAGATCCAATAAGCATTCAGTAGAAACTGTTCTTTGAATTTTGAGATAGTCGACACTTCATTATAAAATAAGCTTCATTTAAGATGATTTGCCCAACTGCTGGCTAGTACGAGTGCTGATGTTAGGTGGAGTAGGCCAAGCTGTGATGTTTAGAGTGGTCAGGCGTGTAGTACCAAACGCACTATGCCTCTCTCCTTGGACTGGTCCACGAGGTGAGCCAGAGGGAGGTAAAATGCCACTGATGATATGTGAGATTATTCGGGGGTACAGAGAAGAGAGACACTGATTCCTAATTTTAAGATATGTGCTCATTTTAGCATGTATTAGAGGGAAAAAAAAGGAATATCAGTCCAGAATTTTACAAAAACCATTGCTTAAGAGAGTTCATTTAAAGAGAAATTTTAATATTAGTATAGGTGGTGTGTGGATATGAGAAAAATCATATAGGCAGCCCATGAGTGGCTGAATTTGGAGTACTCTAGCATGACCTTGTTTAGAAGCTGGAGCCCTCAGGCCCTTAACCATATCTTTTTGCCCTACTCCCTAATATAGGCATAAGCAAGCTTTTTTATTTTTTTGTAACCTTTAATTGCACTGAGCCTAATATTCCAAAGGTATCTCATTAATTGCTCTGAATCCCAGTGGGTAGTGGGAACATGGAAGTCTGTTTTTAATGCAGGCAGCAGAGCAGCAGTGTCTGAGAAGCACAGAGGTCAGAAGTTGAGCCTCTGCCCCAAGGACTCAGCCGTGCTTCCCTGCATCGCAATTCCTGGAACTCTTCCCAGGGCTCCAGCAAGCACCACAGGACTGGAGCTCCCTTGGAATTTCCCAGCCACATAGGCCCAGACCTCACTGTGGGTGTCCTCTTGGGCTGATGCAATCCTAGCTCTACTTTGAGGCCCATTTGCAAGCTCATCGCAGATCCACGTGTTAATTCATTTTCCATCCTCGGAATGAAACAGATTCTCCCCTTCTCCTATTTGGCTTTCTGTTTTTCAGAATACATTTTTTAATTCCTTTTTTATTCCTTTGTTTCCCTTACAGGGCACTTTTTACATTTGGGTGGGGGTGGTTGCTTTGTTTTTGCAGTTCTCGGGATTGAACAACAAATAGTCTAAAACAAGAGTTAATCTGGTGGTGCACATCTGTAATCCCAGTATTAGGGAGTCTGAGACAGGAGGACCACAGATTTGAGACTACCCTCAACAACTCAGCAGGACTCTCAGCAATCTAGCAAGACCCTGTTTTGAAAAACAAAAATATAAAAAGGGCTAGAGGTTTAGCTCAGAAGTAGAATGCCCCTGGATTCAATTCCCAGTGCCACAAAAAATAAAAAAATTTAAAATAAGAGACACAAGAGGCAGATCAGGGTAGATCATTCTCCAGTGTCTTACTTAGGTGATTTCTAAGCAGCATTTTCTGGAACTGTTGTTTTCCTTTAAAGTTAATAAATATGGGAAGGTGTGAAAAAGCCCTCTCATTCATTGTTGGTGAGAACATAGATTTATGGATTGTTGGTGGGAATATAAATTGGTGCAAATTCTAGGTGGTAACTTGGGAATAGTGTGCGAATTAAAAATACATGAACAGATACTCTGTCCTAGCAGTGCTTTCTCTAAGAGTTCATTTTTCAAATGTATTTGCATGCAATCCAAAAAAATTTTCAGAGGGATCTTCAGCAGAATTGTTCATAATAGCAAAATATTAGAAATAACCTAAGTGTCCATTAGGAAGAGATTGGTTAAATTCTAATAAGTCTTATGATGGAATTTTGTATAGCGTTTTAAAAAATGGGGCAGCTCTTTATGTGCAAATATAGAAAGAGCATCAAATTATGTTTGTGAAAAAACAGGGCTCAGAACTAAGTGGATTATTATTTGTGTAAAGAAAAGTCTGTGTATATACATATGGGCTTATATATGCATAGAATATTCTTGGAAGGACATAAGAAACTGCTGAAAAACCGAGGCAAGAGTAGGAGAAAAACTTAGTTTTTATCATTATATCCTTTTGTATAATTTGAATTATTTTTACCATGTGCATTTTTTACTGATTTCAACTATTTTAAAAGTTTAGTCCACGGTAAGTTTTAATATTAAGTTGCTTTTGATTTTTCAATTTGTCAACACTTTTTGTTCTGAGAATCAAAGAAATTATCAATAATTAATATATTGGCTAGTGAACTGAAAAAGTTTAAGAAACTGTAGACCTATACTTTATGTACCATTAGAAAGATGCAAAAACCTTACTTGTTTTTTCCTTTTACTAGCTCACAGACACAGACCTGATTAAACAGTGCATAGATGAATGCACAGCCAGGATTGAGATGGGACTGCATTACCAGATTCCTTACCCCAGGCCCGTAAGTGTGACTCCAGTAAACAGGTGGTAGATACCTCATCAACCCAGTTATTCCCGAGACTGTACATCAAGAGGGCTAGTGCTTGCTGAGAACTCGGCACGTTGGAACTAAGTTCTCTTTGCATGCTGCCATCCCTTCACAACAAAATGTCAGTGAGTGCCTGATTTTTTCTTGCCCAGCTTTCCCACATAGGGAGGGAAAAGCTGCTCACATTTATATAGTTTTCTCTTTTAACAGTCTCCTGTTTATGCAAATGATTTTATTTGCTTTGTTTTAAAAGGCAGGTATGTTGTTACTAAAAGAATAAAGTTCAGCCATTAAAATAATACACAAAGTCAAAAGTAAAAATTATAAAAATTCTCACTCTGTGGAAGTGAGCGCTGTAACTGTTACATTGGAACAGCTGAAATTGCCAGTGTTAGCTCTTTGACCTAGAAGAACAGTAATTTGATATCATATTGGCTCAACCTAATCATTTGGTAATATATCTTTTTTCTATACTCATATGTACACATATTCTTCACATGCATGGGAGTCTAGGCATACTGTTTTATTGCCCACTTATTTTACTTCATCTCTTCTTTGTGTGTGTCGGGGGGGGTGGGGCTACAGGGTATTAAACCCAGGGACATTCTACCTCCACGCTACACCCCTAGCCCTTTTTATCATCTTTTGGTTTTGTTCTTTGAAACAGTGTCTTGCTCAGTTGCTGAAGGTCTCACTAAGTTGCTGAGGCTGGCCTAAAACCTGCAATCCTCCTGCCTTGGCCTCCCCAGTACT
Source organism: Muscardinus avellanarius (assembly GCF_963383645.1). Classification (NCBI taxonomy): domain Eukaryota; kingdom Metazoa; phylum Chordata; class Mammalia; order Rodentia; family Gliridae; genus Muscardinus; species Muscardinus avellanarius. Next base: position 96,754,684 of record NC_137796.1, on the reverse strand, counting down.
AGAATTACAGTCATGTACCACCATGCTCAGCTTACCTCAGTCTTTTTAAGTAGTTACCTCATATGCTATTGTAAGAAGGTGCCATTGGATTTGAGTTCTTCAGAAAAACAGAACCAGTAGGATAGAGACATATATCTAGATAGATCTAGATATATATAAAAGGAGACGTATTATGAGAAATTGCCTCACACAGTTATGGAGGTTGAATATTGTCCATATTCTGCTTTCTGCAAGCTGAAGACCAGGAGAAAGCCAGTGGTATAATTCAGTTTGAGTCTGAAGGCCTAACAAAAAGGGGCTGATGGTAGAAATAAAGGTAGGGAGGCCAGAGAAGAGATGCCTCAGATTCTACAGGGTAGGCAGGAAGCAAAAGGCCAGATTTCTCCTCCTATCCATCCACAGTAGGGAGGGCAGCCTACTGAGTCCACTGATTAAAACGTTAATCTCATCTGGTAACACTCTCAGAGAACACCCAGAAATAATGTTTGACACAATAATCTGGGCCAGCTTGACACATAAAATTAACTGTCGCAGCCATAATCTTGCCAGCCTCCTATAAATAGGCATTTAAGTTGGTCCTGATTTTCCCCTCTGCCCTGAACATGTTTGTCCATACACGCACTGTTTTTCTTTCCCCTCTGGATTTCCATCTTGCTGTGTGATATGTGCTCACTATTCATCCTTCAGGCTATCTGGCAAAGAAGAGCACAAGATCTGGAATCAGATCTGGGTTCAAATCCTGGTTCTACCACTTAATTGCAAACTTGAGCAAGTTAGTATTTAACTTCATTTTCTTGCCCATACATACTGTAATCGCTATTTCCTTATGAGTTTATGGTAAATGAGTGAAAAGATTACAAAGATGAATGACTCGGTAGGTTTAGCACTTAGCAGACAGCATGGCACCAAGTAAATCCTCAGTTAAGATAGGCATGAGTAGAATTCTTAATAATCATCATTATTCTTATTATTCAGATCCATCTGCCTCCAACAGGCCTCACCCCGCTGCGAGGTCGGGGACTTCGAACCCAGGAGAAACTGAGGAAACTTTCTAAGCCAGTGTACCTCAAGTCTCATGATGAAGTTTCTTAACCAGAAGACAGTTTATTTCTGAGAATGAGTCAACTAAGTGTGGAATGTAAACCAATGACCTGACCCTTCTCCTTGATTAAGGGCAAAATCTCAAGAATCTTCTTCAGAACTCCAGAAATGGTTCTTAGACATGGCGTGTACCTACACATCCCTGCGGTTTTCAGGGTCTTATCATGGGCTTCTGACCATCTTTCCATCTCACATGATTAACCATCCTATTTGGAATGGCATAGCAGTCTCAGCTCTCCATTGGTCTGAGTGGATGACATTAACCCTAGAGGTCACAGACCTCATATCCTTTGCATGAAGGAAGTCACCTTTGGAAAGAGGACTAAGGCCTGGGAGAGGAAGGCTGAAGATCATAAACTTTTCATGGGAATGCCATTCATCACATATCAGCCAATGGAAGAAATTAGCCAGTTGCTGGGAATTCTTATGGCTACTCTAAAATTAACCAGTCTCAGAAGTTTTGAGGTTTTTTCTTCAAGTTACAAACTTGCTAAAATGTGGGTTGTTTTTGTATGGGCTTAATCCTAGCTATGGGGAGGCTGAGACAGGAGGATCCCACATTCAAGGCCAGCCTGGGCAACTTAGTGAGACCTTATCTCAAATAAAAATAAAAAAGGCTGGGGATACATCTCAGTGGTAGAGCACCCCTGGGTTCAATCCCTTGTACTTAAAAAACAAAGTATGTCTTTAGATTGATAATGGTTTTTCTTGGAAATTTTATGACACCCATTCTTCCTTCTCATACACAAAAGTGCATTCTTTAGTTAAATGTATATGTTTACCTAATCTTAAAGCCCATGATTGCTTAAGATGCACTTAGGACCTGAAAAGCTTACTTGAAACTTATATTACATTCATTATGAGTTACTTGAAACCCATTGCATTCAGTAAGAGTAGTTGACTTGAACATAATTAAAAAGAACATGGTCTGAGTTGGCTTTCAAATTATGTTTAAGTAGAAATGGGACGACTAGAGATGAAAACAAAGATTTTGTACCTGTGTGGAGGCTGGGGAGAGTCCATGTCAAGTCATTTGTGCATCAGTGTCATTCTTTCTTACCTCCAAAGAGAGTGGATACCCCAATAAAAACAAGTCTTTGCCAGTTTTGATCTATGTGTTCTTTCCAAAATGGGCTTGGAAACCTCAGATGTAGCAGCTGGAACTTGCCTGCTATGAACAGGGTTCATATTGCAGGGCTTGACGATGACATGGAGAACCAATAAGATACTCTACCAATGGAGTAATAGCATATGCATATTTAATTACAGTCGCAGCTATCAGCCTTTGGTGAAGAGAGACAAAATTTACAATGTGCTGGCAGGTGTTTGGGCTATCCACTGAGCATCCATCCCAGCCTAGCTTGAATGGGAAGGCAGGACTCTGCCATTCTTTTGGCTACTGATCACTCTCCTTTCAACAGATTTCAGTGTGAAAGAACCTCCCTGCCTGGAGGTGGTTCTTGTGTTTGAGGTTAAGTATTTCCCATGCAACATAGGGCCTGTGAACTCAAGCCAGATGCTTCATCTAGTGGTCCACCCATGTATATAGTAGCAACTAGCTGTGCTGACCCAAGTGAGCCATGGCCTGCCCACCTCCAGCATGGTCCCTGTCCTAGCAACTCAAGGTGATTACAACTCTGCAATTTTGGCCTCACTCTGCTAAATTTAGGAGCCACCCCTCCTACCCAGCCTTCTCCACAATGGACGTACACCACCTGCTGACCAACCAACCTCTAAAGAACTTTTACATGTAGGAATCTTGCCTACATGTTACTTCTACATGTCTAGCCCCTTTTCAAAGATGCACATACTGTTACACAAAGCCATAATTGTCAGTTTCATGCAATCTGTTTTATTTTTCATAGCACCTTCCATGCAACCTATGTTTTATTTCTCATAGCACCCCCTTTTCTCTCAAGACTATAAAAACCCTGTTATTCTTTTAGAAGCTTCCTACATCTCCTTCCATGTAATTTTCTCCCATCACTGAGGACTGAACATCACTTTCTACTCAACAGCTAGATTTTTTTAAGAGTAAGGACTAGCTTGGTGACTGGGTTTGTCTGATGTCATCTGCTGAGCTATTTATAGGCCTGTTGCTTCTCCCAGAGCTGATTTCTGGCCATCTCTGCCCCAGGGCTCCAGCCTCTAACTCACCATGTTTTCTGAAGAGCATATTGCTTTTTCCCAGGAGGAGACATTTTACCACATTGGCCCCAAATGAAAATGACCTCAAATTTAGGGCAATCTTTGTTTTCAAAGTGCAGAAAATTTCTTAAATTACAAAAAGGCAATCTATTACAAAAACACTTTGTCCTTTGACCCCTGAGGAATGAGACAGCCCCTGCCTCCCTCTGCTTTTCATTCCTGAAGCTGGAATTAGACAACTAATTAAAATTCAATTGTTCTCTTGGCTTCCCCCTTGATGCCAGCTCCTTTATAGTCTGCAATGTGGCTTACCTACCATACCCAAATCCAGGAATGTGGAATTCTGAGCCTCTTTCCATCTCATATGACTAACCATCTTATTTGGAATAGCATAACAATCTCAGCTATTTGTTGGTTTTGGTCTTCTCTCCTGGAAAAAGTCAGGTTTCTTCCTCGAAAAAATAGCTATTAAGCACCTGGGAGTTGAAGACTAGCTCCTCCTCAAGGTCTCTCTTGCCAGGTGGCAAGAACTGGAGAAGTCTCCTTGCACTTAATCTTTAAGGTCACTTGGATGATTTGCCAAGTCAGAAGTCAGATTCCTCAATCAGAATTTGGTTGGCACTATGAAAAAACTGAAACTGAAGGTTTCTGGAATATGTGGGTTTGGCTCTCAGAAGCTTCCCATGTTCAGGAAAATCAAAGATCCTGAGTCAGGACATTTGTTCTAGTGAAGAGGCAGAGAAGCCAGGACAGATGCTTTAAGACTCACAGTTTTTGTCAACTGTGGGCAGACCAATAGAATACACCGAGAGGAACCACTTAGAGCCAAAGAGCCACCAGAGAGCTAGTGAAAAATACATCAAGAATTTGATCTTTATCTCCCTCAGGATTCTCTTCCAGCTGGCCTTGGGGAGAAACAAGTAATTGAAATTTCCTGGACACAGTCATGTAGTTGGAGCTAGATGTCTCTTCCAGGAGTCTACATCGCAACACAGCCAAGTTCTTGGCCAGGAGGCAGCATGTAGTGATGAAAATGTCTGAGTTCAAGTGCTAGATAATAAACCCTGGGCTCAAAACCCGGCCTGCAAAAGTCAAAGAGCTGGGTGAGTTTAGGCTAGTTGCTGAACTCCCCTCAACCTTCAAAGGGAGAGACAATCGTTCCCAGCTCACAGGGTCCAGAGAAATATAAGGCCTGGGTGCAAACCCTGGCACACTGTGGCCATGCAACAAACATGGCTCTCTTGTCTCTCCTTCCTGAAGCTTCAGCCCATGGTGTGGGCTCACAAAGAAGTTGGATCCCAGTTCTCCCACTGACTGGAACTCTGCATCTGTGAAATGAAGATAATAATACCTGCCACCCAAGATTGTTGTAAGATGTGCATTTTAAATATACTAAGAGCCATAACAAGTCATAGTAGTTCAAGCCCCTCTCAAACTCTGAGGGGCCTTGGTCGTAGCCTGTGCGGATAGACTAGGAAATAAGTAATTGAAACTCAGTTAAAGTTACAGCGAAATAGAAGATTAAAAAAAAAAGAAGAAGAAGAAGAACAAGGGAGCTTAAGCAAAATGACCAAAGCAGAAGGAGTACCACTCCTGTTTTCAAATTCTTGGTCCATGGCTCTCTGATATGGGGATATTACTTCCCTTCTCTGAATCATGATTTCTACAGTCATAAAACAAGGGTGGTAACCTACTTTATAGGGCTGCTGTGGAATACCTGGCTCATAGGTCTATTCCCATCATCACCATCTTCATCCTACAATATGATTCTCAAGAAAGGGAGGCCGGGTTATGTAGAGAATGAAATGCCTTTTACTTCCTGTTTTGAGGTGGACGCCATCAGTTATCCAGCTGGCACAGTGAGGCCACCCCTCGGTTTATCCAGTGCTTCTGCGGCACATTTGTTGGGAGCTCAATGGAGAGGACGTAGTTGGTAGAGTGGCCTGTGGTGGAGAGGGTACCTCTCCGAGCACTCGTTTTGTAGACCGGACACACGTAAATGTTCTGATGCAGAAACTCCGCACTCTTCCCAGGTTTCAGCCAAATGATGGGCAACGGGTCATAGAGGATTTTAGGGAGAGACTCTGCAATCTGCATATTTTGCCTGTCCCAACGGGCACCTTCTAGGAAGAGCCCTTTTATATAGGCCCCATCTTCAGGGTTACTCTCCATGGACATTTCTTGCGCGGTTACCTGGAAGAGTAGGAAGCTGTGAATTCCATGACCTACCATTTTCCTGCGTGGGGCAGCAACTCAGAGCAACCTGTCTGCAACGTGGGCCTCTACTAGGAAGCATCTCAGAGGACAGTTGGGCTCCTGTGATCACACTTCTGCCTGCCACCCATGAGCCAGTCTGGTTCCTAGTCCGCTTTCTGCCCTGTTATATGGTGGGCACACAGAGAGCACTAAAGTAGGAGTCTTGTGGCCACATTAACTATAGCACAGTGACCTCACTCAATCCCTTCCCCTTTTGGAGTTAAATCTCTGAAGTGAGGGGTTATATTATGATTCAGAGGCAGGCTGGTAAAGCAGTTCTATGAATGGAGATAGGAAAATAAACTATTTATAGTTTTTGCCCGTTTTTATGGTGTAAACATTCCCACCATGGTTGATTCCAGGCTACTGACCAAGAACCATCCTACAAAATTCTTAAAAATGCAACAGCTGGCTCTAGTGAGTTGGTATGAGTGAGCCCCAGCATACCACTATTTAGATAGAGAGTGATAAACTCAAATTTCTTCAGGTAAATGCAGAATACGGTCTAGATGAAGGATAATAGGGGATGTGGTGAACCAGAGAGCACAGGCTCCATTTAACATTCTAATTTTTTTTATTATTGTAAATGGAATGTTTTTTCATTTCCAAGGACTACCCAAGGGCATTAACATTTTCCAATGAAGGATCCATCACACGGAATAGGCAGCCTGGGAGGATGCTTTCATCTTTCTTGGTATGATGGTGGCATAATTTTCCTCTGAAAAGATTCCTTTTTGCATAAACAAAGCCCTGGGAGTCCTCTGATTAGGTAGAGAATAGCCTTTGGAGCTAGGTAAGTCATACTAAATACTTCATTTTTAGCCTCTCAAAGGCATTCGAACCATAACATACCTAAACGTTTAGACTTACTGGGACGTGGGCAACACTGCTTTCTCTGGTGGGTTCCTGAGCTGCCCAAACCCAAAGCACCTACCTCAAATTCAAATCCAATGTGGTCAATGGGGATGGTATATTTTCGGGAATAATTCTGAGAGACACCGGTCAAAAAAGACTGTGTGAAGTAGAATCCAGAGATCCAAAAGACCACAGGGGGACCCTTTTCAATCCATTCCTGCAGAGCCATAGAAATAAAAATTCAAAATCAATAACACCATAAAGATAATTCAAAGGCAAATAATGCAAATGAGTCTCATGAAGATAACTATCCTTTTCTCCTTTTCCTTGAAATAGGCAGCCTCTTGGTCTAACTTTTTAAATAAGGTATAACGAGCCGGGCGTGGTGGCGCACGCTTGTAATTCAGCGCTTGAGAGGCTGAGACGGGAGGATCGCACAGGTTCGAAGCCAGCCTCAGCTATTTAGTGAGGCTCTCAGCAACTTAATGAGACCCTGTTTCCAAATAAAGTATAAAATAGGTCTGGGAGTATAGCCCAGAGGTAGGAAAGCCCCTGGGTTCCACCCGCAGTACCACCAAAAAAATAAGTAAATGAAGGTATAAAGAAATATGTTACATAGCCGGGCATGGTGGCGCACACTTGTAATCCCAGCATTTGGGAGGCTGAGACAGGAGGATCTGGGTTCGTGGCCAGCCTCAGCTACTTAGTGAGGCCCTTCACAACTTAGTGAGATACTGTTTCAAAATAAAGAATAAAAAATAGGGCTGGAGATATAGCTCAGAGGTAGAATGCCCCTGGGTTCCATCCCCAGTACCACCAAAAAAAAAAAAAAAAAAGTTACAAACATGAGCTCCCCCCCCCGCCCCGCCCAGTATTGGGGATTGAACCCAGGGACATTCTACCTCTGAGCTGTATCCTCAGCTCTATTTTTTTTTATTTATTTTGAAACGGGGTCTCACTAAGTTGCTGAGAGCCTCACTAAGTAGCTGAGGCTGGCTTTGAACCTGTGGGATCCTCCTGTCTCAGCCTCCCAAGCGCGGGGATTACAAGTGTGTGCCACCACGCCCGGCTTATTCTTTATTTTGAAACAGGGTTTCACCAAGTTGCAAAGGGTCTCATTAAGTAGCTGAGGCTTTCTGCGAACCTGCGATCCTCCTCTCTCAGCCTCCCAAATGCTGGGATTACATGCATGTGCCACCACGCCTGGCTTTATTCTTTATTTTGAAACAGGGTGTCACTGAGTTTCAAAGGGTCTCACTAAGTAGATGAGGCTGCCCAAGAACCCGGATCCCTCCTGTCTCAGCCTCCCAAGTGCTGGGATGACATGCGCCATCACGCCTGGCCCAGACTCTACATTTAGATTTTTTTAAATCTGAAGTTTAGCCAGGAGTAGAGGCTCATGCTTATAATCCCAGTACTTGGGAGGCTGATACAGGAGAATCACAGATTGGTGGCCAGCCACAGCAACTTAATGAGAACCTGTTTCAAAATAAAACCTAAAGTGGGGCTGGGGTGTAGCTCAAGAGAAGAATGCCTCTGGGTTCAATCCCCAGTAGTAAAAAAAAAAAAAAAAAAAAAAAAAAAAAAGATAAAATAATAATTCTGAAGTTTACATATTGGCTCAAAATTTTTAAATTACCAGGTAGCCAAAGCAAGCATATCCATGGGCCAAATCTATCTCATAAACCACCAGTTTGCGATATTTCTTCTAGTTCTGATTCCTGCCTCCATATACTGTAATTTTCCCAGACACTTTTAATTCTCTTTCCTGCCCTGACTCTGGGAAGACCATTTCCAGGTGCTCAATCTGGGATTGCTGCAGGACTGCCTGCCCCACACCCCTGCTCCCAATCTGTTATTCAGAATGTCCTCTTCACCTGAGTGAGCATGCCCGGTGCCTAGGTGCCCTGACTCCCAGGTACCTGGAAGAAGGCCAGGCGAGCCAAGAGGTCTGCCACGTAGCCCCCCAGTGGCTTCAGTGATGGGTAGGACTTGGCAGCCCACATGGCTGGCACTTTACCCACGAGCATGCTGTTGAAGACGTCCTCCAGCTCCGAGGACATCAGGACCTGCCCTTTGATAGCTCGGCCGAGATCGATGAGGCTACTGCGAACCACTTTGGTCAGCCTGTAAGAACAGAGGATTTGGCTGAGCCCGGCCCCATTCAGTGGCCCAAACCACCCAAGGACACTAACCTCAGCTCTCCTTTCATTAAATAGTCAGACAATGAATATACAATCAATTGAGAAAAATTAAGTCATCCCTTACCTCATCACCTAAAGATAACTTTGCTATATATCTTTCAAGCTTTTTCTCTGAACACAAATCATTTTTAAGTGGGGTCACTCTACAGTACTTTTTGTTATTCTCTTTTAGCATATAGAGAAATCTTTCCATATCCATTAGAGACCTAAGTGGTCCTTCTTAATGAGTACAAAGGGTTTCATTTTATTTATTCCCCTATGGTTGACACATTACTTCAAGATGTCACTTGTAAACAACGTTGTCACTTGTAAACATTGCTAAGAAAACCCATGCATGCCAATCTTTGTACAAATTTCTAATTATTTTCTTGGTAAAGGGATTTCTGGCTCAAAGGGCACATACAGTTTTAGGGCTCTTGAACCATATTGCCAAAGTTGTTCCGTTTGTAGACGATGAGATGCACAGCTGAGAAAAGGCAATCAAAGGGCAGCCTGCGAGATGCCAACATCACCGGCCTCTCTTTCTGTCCTCTGCATTCCAAGGCCCAGCCCAGCACACAGGGAGCTCACCTGATGGTGCCACAGAGCTGCCACCCAAAGAACTTGTCAGCTTCAAAGATTTATGGACTCACAGTCCAATGGACAAGAGAGCACTCAAATGTAGGAAAGGGATTCCTGGACTGGTCGTCACTAAACATTCCTATCAGGAGGAATTTTGAGTGCAGACATTTTTGGTGCAGGTGCTTGCTGAGGAACGGAGGGGCAGCGCTGCCCCTGGAAGTTCACCCCACAGCCCACAGCCCTCTATTACACCTGAAGACCTCCCTACAGGCTTTTCTATTCCTGTGACTTTGAACTCTGCTCTTTAGAGGTTTGGGTACCCAAGGAAGGAACACTTGCCTCAAAGAAATTCCCTGCCCAATAAGAAACTGAACAGTGACCTAATCATTCTGGCTTCCCATACCACTGGGTGGAAAGGCAAAAACAGGCAGTGGGCGGACAGTCAAGTATTGGTGAAGATGAAGATTGCATTTGTGCGATTTCCATGTATTACAGTAGCCAGTGGCAAAGGCCAGTGACGGCATCCGTGCCCACCAAGGTGTGGCCCTGGGGGCCTTGGGGCACAGTGGGCAGTGGCAATGGAGTCCGGCTGCACACATGAGGGCCACAGACGTTGTCCCAGGCACCTGGCTCACACAGAAGGGGGCTCATCCTAGGCTCATACTACATTCCTTGTTTGTTCCCCCAGATGGCCACCTGCCTACCAACTCTAGAGATGAACCCTAAGACTAGGGTTAGTCAAGAAGCCAAGAAATTTTTAGATGACATTTCTGTGCTTCCCCAGTGCTCCAGAGCCAAGACTGTCTCTGAAACTGAACAATGACCCTGTGAGGCAAAATGGAGACAGCAAGTTTGTAGAGCAGCAAGAACCTTGGGCCTGGTGGCAAAAGTGATGAGTTTTAATCCACTGGCTCTGAGTTGCTGATCCTTGTATTAAGTCACTGTCATCTCTGAGCCTCAGCCTCCACATCTGGCCTATATGGTCTCTGATAATCCTTCTGCTTTGACTATTTAGAAATCAAGAGCATGCCACTGGGCTTTACGCTGTGGTAACTAGAGGAGAAGAGGGGTGAGGGGATTAGAATAGAAGGGCAAAAACCCTTGGACCCATGGCCAGTCCACAACACCCCAACTCTGTGGAAGAGGCAATGGGATGAACTTTCCCACCGCCGGCTACATTTACCCTGGCTTTACATATTGGTTGGGTGCATGGGCCCTGGAATCAGAGAACCGAGTTTAAAATCAGTCCCGCCATTCTGTGACTGTGCATGAGCCACCTAACCCTTCCAAATCTCAATCTTACATTGCAATGACCAGTGGTAAAGGCTGGAAAAGGCCCCTGCGATCACCAAAGAAGGGCTCCAGTGACCTTAAGGGAGACTGAGTAGCAGAAGATCTCGTGTCTGACTGGACTGTAGCTTATTAGGCCAAAGTGAGATTTTTCATTCATAAAATGGTGATGGAGGGATTAATAACTATGCATATTCGCAAAGACTATGAGTGATCTTAATGAGAACCACGCATGGTGCTTAGAACCATATCCAGACTAGGCGCTCAATAAAAGCAGCTCAGATGACACTTTTTTACTATTAGCCTGCTTTTGGTATTGGTTTTAATTTGACAACAGATGCCACATGAATGAAGGAGCAAGTTAACCCTGGGCTAACACATGCCTGGGTTGGCTCTATTTATAACTCCCTCTCCCTCTCCCTCTTCCCCTCCCCCTCTCCCTCTCCCTCTCCCTCTACATAGCAACCCCTTATCAAGTGTCCATCTCAGCTACTGCTCATAGATCCTTCCCCTCCTGCTCCAACTCCCAAGATCCAAGAGAGGTCCTCAGACCCACCTGTTGAATCTGATGAGCTCCTGTCTTAGGACAGTGTTCATAGATTCCTCATAGACCACAGGATACAACTTCATGACTTCTTCCAGGTCAAAGTCTTTGGGAAGCTTGGAGAGTATGTCCTGGGCCAGCTCTTCAACCACATCCTTAAAGTTCAGACAATAGAGATGTGAATGAGAAAGAAAAACCGGCAGGCTGAGGTTTTATCTGGATAAATCTAAAGTAGTAAGCATCTGTGTGTTTACACATGGAAAGGAGTTTCTGGGGTGAGAGGGGTAACTTAGGCATTCTACCTCCAAGCCACACTACAGCTATCTATCTATTTATTATTTATTTATTTATTTATTTATTTATTTATTTATTTTTCAGTACTGGAAATGGAACCCAGGGGAATTCTACCCCTGAGCTACACCCTCAGCCCTATTTTATTATTCTTTATTTTAAAACAGGGTCTCACTGAGTTGCAAAGGGTCTGCGTAGCTGAGGCTGTTCCAGAACCACAATCCTCCTGTCTCAGCCTCCCAAATGCTGGGATTACAAGTGTGCGCCACCATGCTCAGCTTATTTCTTTGTTTTTGAAATGGAGTCTCATTGGGGTTGCTGATAGTCTCACTAAGTTGCTGAGGCTGTCCCAGCAGCTCTTTGGGACTAGCTCCTGGCGTAGACGGGACTCTTTCTCAGTGCCAGTCACACTTGGGAAGGCAATAGGTCCTTCCACAGCATTGATCAAGACAAGTCTAGAGCCGGGCGTGGTGGCGCACGCTTGTAATCCCAGCATTCGGAAGGCTGAGACTGGAGGATCGCGGTTTGTGGACAGCCTCAGCTACTTAGTGAGGACCTCTGCAACTCAGTGAGACCCAGTATTCAAAATAAAGAATAAAAATAGGGCAGGGGGTGTAGCTTTGAGGTCAAATTCCCTTGGGTTCCATCCCCAGACCCGCCAAAGAAAAAAAAGAGAAGTCTAGAGCACCTGGCTTAGCTAGGTAGATAAGGGGACAGGCTCAGGAGACCAACAAGAAGTAGAGCCTGGATGTGGGAAAGCCAGCTAGCTCTGCCAGCCTATGGGTCCGGAAGGCTGGACTATAAACTTCTCTCTTCCTATTACAGGGAATTCCCACCCTCATATTGGGACACACCAACCAGGCTGGTTTGTCTTCATACCCATAACCACTCATGGCACCACAAACCTATCAAGAAACCCAGTAAGCCAGATTCGCAGCTGCGAGGTGTTGAAAATAAAGCAGCCTGAGTGGCAGAAAAGGGAAGGGCATAGTGGGAGAGGGAAGAGGCCAGTGGTGTCAGGCGGGGCACAGTTTCTGGGTCTGGCTCTGCCTCTGCCTTCATAAAGGGCTGCAGCTTGCCGCTTTCTCTTTCAGGGCTCTTGTTTAGAGACTGAAGAGGGCAGGCGGGTGAGTGTGCCACAGATTTACACTGGGACCGCTAGACGTATGCAGAATGGCGTTAGATGTTTTCAGGACTCAAAATATAAATAATGTTGGATCACTCAGTATGAAAATGACTACTCTCTTTTCTCTTTCCCTTTTCATTCCTCTCAAATATACAGTCTTAACTGGGTGCTAATTTAACAACACTTTAGCACTTGCTGATCTTCCCCTTTTTAAAGAGCTCAGCAAGCAGCCTGGTGTGGTGCACACCTGTGATCCTAGTACTTGGGAAACTGAGACAAGAGGGTCACGCTTTAAGGACAGCCTTCACATCTTAGCAAGACCCTATTTCAAAATAATTAAAACTAAAAAGGGCTAAGGGTGGAATTCAGAGGGAGAATGCCCCTAGGTTCAATTCGCGGTACCAAAAATAAAAGAAGTCAGCAAGGCCTCAGCTCCAGGTCTTTGACCAGCAACATAATCTCAGGATTTAATTAACTATCTGACTTTCCCTCCCTCCTTCCTGCCTTCTTTTTGTGCCTATCACAATTTTATGGAAATGATGATGAGTTTCTAACTATGCTTCTAATATGCAGGGTTTTTTTTTTTTTTTTAAACTTGCTTTTGTAGCACTGGGAATTGAGCCCAGCAGCATTCTACCTCTGAACTACACTCCCAGCCCTCTTTTACTTTTTATTCCCAAACAGGGTCTCACTTAGTTTCTGAGGCTGGCCTCAAACCTATGATCCTCCTGTCTCAGCCTCCCAAGTACTGGGAATACAGCTGTGTACCACCATACCTGGCTTAATGTACAGTTTTTATAACAAATGTTTTTAAGCAAAGTAAGTTTAGTTTTAAAATATTATATAGGTGAGTATAAATTGATATGTGGATATACAAAAAAAATCATGAAGCTTATATAGAAAGAGTTGACATTTTGGAAACCTTGGTTCCCTTTTAGCTCAGTAGTAAGTCCAGAGCACACTCCTCTCCCTCAGGGCTCTGCCAGGCCTCCACTTAGTTCTATCTTCTTGGTCATCACTAGATGTGTGCCCTAAATGAAAAAGTGCCCAGGAGCTGGGTGTGGTGGTGCACACTTGTAATCCCAGCATTTGGGAGGCTGAGACAGGAGGATCACGGTTCACAGACATCCTCAGCTACTTAGTGAGGCCCTTTGCAACTCAGTGAGACCTTGTTTCAAAAAAATAAAGAATAAAAAATAGGGTTGGAGGTTTAGCTCGGAGGTAGAATGCCCCTGGGTTCCATCCCCAGTACTGCAAAAAAAAAAAAAAAAAAAAAAAAAAAGTGCCCAGGAAATTGAATTGTCTCCTCCCCCACAGCCTGGTTACCTGCGAGGACTTTCCACTCCCTCCTGACTGTCTAGGGAGGGTCAGCAGCACCCCTTGGAAGAGCTGGTTGGTTTCCTGGTTGTCCTTGGTGATGTCGGCATTATCATGGAGGCCGAATACTTCTGGGCGGGCTGTGATGGGGAGCGTCCTGAGATACTCGATATAGGACTGGAAAGGAAATCTTCAGTTGAGGTAAATGCAGAGTTCCACACGACTCAGGCCCCGGCTGGGCCCAAACCAACAGGAATCACATGGTATCAGTAGCACTGCCCCACACCAGGCTGGGTGAACATATCCCAAGCTTTTCCTATACAGCAGCTGGGAAGTGAGTGCTGAAAGCAGATGGGCTGAGTATCTTTCCTTCCAACCCTGGCTTCCTCTCTGCTCTCCAAGTACTCCCGGTTTTAGGGTTTTACCGAACTGGGTTTGGGTCCTAGCTCTATCACAAGCTACCTTTGTAACCTTGAGCTAGTCATCTGAAACCCCTTATCTGTAAATGGGAAGACAAATGGTGATAAAGGAATAATAAGGCTTTGGCATGGAATAAACAACTGGGGAAGATACTTTTTCTTCCTTCCTCTGGATTTCTTGTTTTCATCTTCTCTCTCTCTCTCTCTCTCTCTCTCTCTCTCTCTCTCTCTCTCTCTCTCATTCTCTGCTCCTGTTTCTCTCCTTTTGCTATCTTCTGAACTTTTGCTTACAAATAGCGATCACCAGCCTGTTCACTGCCAAGGACCCATCTAACCCAACCTTTTCTTCCCCTAAATACTCCCAATGGACCCCATATTTTGAAAGACCTCATCTACCAAATAATCAGGATTCATTGAATGGTAATAATGTCTCTCTTGTAAGCTTTTTAGAATATTGGAAACAGCTTATGGAGCCAAGTTAGATGCCCAAGGCCACCCCTGGCTGGTGTTGGCTACATCATGGCCCCGAGTCTTCATATGAAGACTACTGGGCCCTTTGGGGGAAAGAGGTAGGCCATCCCTTACCTGGTAGGAGCCATGGGGAGGGATGTAGTAAATCTCTCCAGGAGCGAGAAAGTAATGGTCCTGTTCAATTTCCTTACAATAGAACGTGGACAGAAGGGACAGCAGGAGACGCCTGTCTTTGTCGTCAGTCACTCTGCCTCCATAGTTACATTCCCCTGGGGACAACAACAGGGGAAGGATGTGAGCACAGGGATGGTTGTCATGTGCTTGGTCATCAACAGGGATTCTACCAGCCAAGATCCCTGTTGGAGACAGGGTGGTCCAACGACTCAGGGTTGCCACTGCCATATTCAGCTTGGTATAAGAAGGCCTTTTTGCTATTATCATTGCTATATAAATAATATATGTTCTATTATAAAAATTAGAAAAGAGATAAAATGAAAGAAAAACTATGCAATCAGCAAGAATTCTGTCAAAGATAACTATTAATGAGGCATTTTCCAGACACTTTTCCAGACACATAAATGTGAAAAGCATTACAAAAATGTGGCTTAGGCCAGGTGTGGTGGTGCACGCTTGTAATCCCTGCACTTGGGAGGCAGAGACAGGAGGATCGTGCAGGTTCGAAGCCAGCCGCACTGGCTTAAGAGACCCTGTTTCCAAATAATAAAGTATAAAAATAGGTTTGGGAGTGTAGTCTGGAGGTAGAAGGGTTTCCAGGAACCCCAGTACCCCCCCACACACACACAAAATGTGGCTTAGGACCAGGAGTTGGGAATGAGACAATCTTGAGTTTCAATTCAAGCTCTACCCCCTAGTAGGAGCTTCTCATTGGTCAAAATGTTGAGATAATTGAAATACTCAGCTTATAAAATTATGCCTAAGACTGAAATGATGCTTAGAGATAATTTAGCATGATGTTTAGCCTACAGGAAGCATTTGATTAATTATCAATTATAGTTATTACAAATATATATATTTTAGAAAAATGAGATTATCCTGTACATTATTGCCTTGGAATATCATTTTCTTACCCCATCCTACACCTTCATTATCATTCTCTGAATCTCAATTTCTTTTTTTTGTTGTTGTTGGTACTGGGGTTCCTGGAAGCCCTTCTACCTCCGGGCTACACTCCCAGACCTATTTTTACATTTTTATTTGGAAACAGGGTCTCCCAAGCCAGCGCGCGCGGCTGGCTTCGAACCTGTGCGATCCTCCTGTCTCTGCCTCCCAAGCGTGGGGATTACAAGCGTGCGCCACCACACCCGGCTGAATCTCAATTTCTACAAAAAGAATTAAGCAATTCTTTGGAGGGACATCAAATCCAGCTCACCAACCCCATGATGCACTTTCCAGCTGGTCCAGATTCCATAGTATTGTAGTATGTGGGTGCTACCTGGTACCTGGAAGTTGGGGTTAACACACTAGGGTTGTAAGGAGGGGTGAGTGTGTGTGTGTGTGTGTGTGTGTGTGTGAGTGAGTGTGTGTGTGTGTGTACATGCACAAAGGCATCCTGTAGGGAGGAAAATGAAGTGAGAGTCAAGCAAGAGGCCTGGGCCTCTCTTGACTCTGTCTGGGAGGGGTCTCAGTATCTAGGAGGGCTCCTAGGTGGCCAGTTCAGGGAGACAAGGGGACCAGAAGAAGCTCACACTGAGTAACATGAGTCCTATGGAAGCCACCCCACCTTGAGCCAGCTTATCTAGATTTCCACAGCTCTCTCTTTGATGTCTTCAGCCCTTCAGCCAAGTTCAGTTTGAACACTGCAGCCTGTTTCAGCTGTTGGAGCTTTATGGCAGCATTGGAACTACAGTGTTAAAGGGAGAGTGGCTTTCTTCTGGCTGAAGTCAGTGTGACAAGTGCCAGAAGGCCCCAGAGTCATGGCGTGACATCCTACCACCACTTCTTCATTGGGAATTTCCCTCATCTGGAGATGACCTTGCAGGCTCTGGGGTTTATATGTATAAAGGAAGGTTCATTTGTTTATAGCTACACACATGTCTGCTTTTCATAGCAAAAGCACAAGTTCCCAGAGAGGCTAGGATGTGCCTCAGGCCTCTTCTAAAGTGCCAATTTTCTTGATACAGGGCTGTGTACCAGCTTTAAGAATGGGTGACTTCACTCCATCTGTCTTGACAACCTTTCTGTAGATGAGCTCTGTCTCACTGACTAGTGGTGGTGGTGAACTCTAATGATCTTCTCTGTCAGGTGGTTCTTTCCTTCCAGGCACATGGAAAGGACCCTCCGCTGGGTCTCTCAGAGTGGGTCAGGCCACGTGACAAGTCCTTGCACACTCAGTTGCTAGTGTGAGCCCTTCAGTGCTATCCCTGTTGCAGTGACCACACAATCTATGTTAAGATGAGAACAATGAAAATTGGTGGCGGCCTTTACTAACTATGCCTCTGATAACTGTAATGAGCAGAGACCCTTATCGACTCATGCTGGGCGTGGAGAAAAGGTAAGTAATAAACCTTTTATGTCTTTTACCTTGGAGATTTGGGAATAGTCAGGGATAGCCTGACTAGCCTATCCTGACTGGCTCAGGTGGAAAGGGACTATCCCCAAGCTGGCTGGCACAGGTAAGGCAGGTTGGTTTATGACCTGCAGATAGTCCTCTGCCAAGATGGGACTCTAGGACAGCTATGCATCCATGCTGCGGTGTGAAGGGAGCCTTTGGATGTGCTTCTGCCTTGCACAGAATTATGGGAACTGTACTGTGTGTATCACTTGGGTTTTGTTTCAGTAGACACTGCACTGAGTCAAGGTCAGCGTGGCCTTCTATAATCGAACGTAATCACTACAACGTAGGTTTCTCAGACTTGGTGCTATTAACCTGTATTGTGGGGGGGCAGTTCTGTACATTGAAGAATGTTTAGCAGTATCCCTAGCTGAAATATGACTGCAGATTAGATGCCGGTAGCATCCCCCTCTTTAGTTGTTATAATTTAAAAAATATCTGCATATTTTGCCAAATATCCATTGGGGCCAGGGGGAAGGGAGGCAGAACTGTCCACATTTCAGAACCACTACTCTAAAGCCTCAGTCTCCTCAGCTGTAAAGTGGGGTTACTTAATGTGACGTTTGTAAGGTTGCTGTGAGGACTTCAAATGCAGAAAGTTCGTGCCACTGTTTGGGAAAGGGTCCAGGCAAGCTCCTTAACACATGGGTCTGAAGAGGGAATTCGTGTGTGATGTTGAAGATATCCCGGTGTTTCTATTGAGCTGCAGCTTGACCTTTGGCCACGGCATTCCATCATTTAGCACATCTTTATTTTATCTCCTGGTTCTGGGGTTGCATTGTATATTCCTCAAGAGCAGCGACTATGTTTTATACATCTGAATTCTTCCATATCATATTCCAGTATACACGGAGTGGCCAGTGAAAGACTGCTGATGAATCGCTTTAATACCAAACAGCTAGCACGGTTCCCACCCTCTGCTGGGAATTCTCTCCTTCTTCCCACTCTCCTTTCTTCTTACTGGTAAAATTCTTACTCATCCCTCAAAACCCAACTGTCTCTTAAACCTTCAGGAAGTTTTCCATGATCATCTTCTCCCTGGCCTGATTGAATCACTGCTGCCCTCCTCCTTTGTTTTTCTTACTGAACTTACTACTGCATCGCCACCTGTTTACATTTTCCACCTTTGCTGACTATGAGCCACTTGACCACAGGTAACACACCTTACTGTTCTTGTTTACGCTTTTTACTGTGTCCAGCATGATGGCCAGCATATTAGTAAGAGTTTACTGCTTGTTGAGTGAATGAATGAGGAAGTGAATGGGTGGAAAGAGACAGAAGCAGAAGAGCAGGAGGGTGGATGTGGTACTAAGGGCGTAGAGTAGCAAAACTCCACCCGTAAATACCTGTCAGGTAGGTCAGAGCTTCAAATGGCACCTCCTTGTATTCATTGAGAAACATCTGGATCTGCCGCATACTAATCCTTAGGTCAGATTCATTGAATTCATAAGGAATATTCCAACCTGCCAGAGGTAGAAAAGAATTAGAGGCTTCGGTGCTGAGAGCTCTTAATTTCCACCCAGAGATTGAGCGTTGGAGTTAAGCATCATTATGGATCAAGAGCCTCTTTCAGCCCTTATAAACATACAGCACAGGGCTAACTATTAGCCTTGACATTTATTGCCAATGTGGGAGCCATTCTGCTTTCAAAAACATTCATTCTAAAATCAATTTCCCTGTGGGTCTCCCCATTTGTTAAGGAAGATGTTAACATCCTGGGATTTGTGGAATGAGAATTATTCAGCCCGGCTGGAATACTGTGGTAATACGCAGAACTCCAAAAATAACACTACAGCATAGCTGAGAGCGGTAGCTATGACTGGGCCACAGAACAAAGTTGGTTTTGAGAATTCCCCTTCTCGCACTCATGGGAAGCCTGGATGGTCAGTCTTAAAGAAACTGCCACTTGCCTTTCTAAGGGTTCATTATAAGTGCCCAATGGGGCTAGACAATGACATAAATTTGTACACAGGGCTTGGTGTAAGACCGCAGGGTATGGCAGGCCCTGTGCTTAACACAGGATTTCTTCTCTCAGAAATTCACATGCAAATTAAAAACATAACAATAGTAAAATGTATGTGCTAGAAAATAAAGCACAGTGGGTTGGGAATCAAAGTGCTTTGTGGATTTCTAGAGGTCTGGCATGGATAGCAGAGGTGCTGGGAGAATGTGGTGCAGGAAATGCAGAGGGAATGTCCTTATACTTCCATCCTCAGTGGATGAGGCATATGCCCCGCAGAGCTAGCTGCAGCTGGCTAGAGTGTGGAGGTAGGACAAGAGGAAGTAGATGCCGCTCAGAGAGAATCGCTGTCGGAACAGTTTGCCTCTTTACCTAACTCGAAAGGACTGCTAGGAATACCCTGTGGTGGGTCATTTCATGGCTACTGAATAGAATCAAAGGCAGCCCATAGGTGAGAGAAAGATAATCCAACCTGAACACCACGCCATCATATGAGGTTTGTATTGAGCAGTTTGATAACCTGCCCTAAAAAGACTATTGATTTACTCAAATTAGGTCATGGATAGGTTACATTGATAAATACATTTATTATTATTCTTTTTTAGAAGAAGCACAGAGAAAGGTCCCAGGCATATCTCTTCAATTGCTCATGAAAAGAGAGCTACCTAAAATGTCATACGTTGCCTGGTCATAACTCCCCGGAGAGTGGTCCCTGTGCCCACGACACACAAGCACAAGCAGAGTGAAGAACTTGCATGCCTCGCATCACCGCCGTCCTTCTGTAGGCAGGGGGGGGGGGCCTCTGGTTTGAGAGTACCACCCTCTTTCCCTGATGTTGACGTTGATGTGGTTATTGGATTGCCAGATTTGGCAATTAAAAATACAGGACACTAAGTGAAATTTTAATTTCAAATAAATATTAAATCACATTTAGTATAAGTATGTCAAAAATATTGTACGCACTATGTACTGTCTTTTACTGGCTATCCCATCTGAGTGCAAACCTGGACACGGTCCTGTGAACATAGCTTCACCTGTCCCTGGTCCTTCCCCAGGCAACCCGGGTGTACTGTTGTGGCTTACCTAGGGGTCCAAAGTTCCTCCTCTCTTGAACAATGGCATGGAAGAAGCAAAGGCCAAATAATAGCTTCTGCCACATCACTGGCTTTGTGCAGCTTTGGAAGAACACAGGGTCTGAGATGGGATCATTGAGGTAGGAGCGCAGAAGGTTGGCCCGGAGCCCTTTGGGGGGCTCGTTGGTCATTTTGATACCATTCTGAAGAATGCTAACCGGAAACTTCTCTGATGGGTAGCTGGTCAACCAGAGTCTGAAAGAACAACGAGGCCGACAATTCAGAGGAATAAAGGAATGCAGTAAGTTATACTGGGGGGAAAAAAAGCTACCATTTATTAAGTACCACTAGATGCCGAACGCATGCTAAAAATCGAGTATATGTCCTTTGGCTTCCTTTAATCCTTACAGCCCCCTTTGAGGAGGGATTTACCATCCCTTTACAAGTGAGGATAAGGAGGCATGGGCAGGTCAGGTGGATTTCTCAAGGATACGCCACTTACAGGTAGCTGGTATGAACTTGGGACTCTCTGCCTTGAAAGCCCTCACTCTTAAAGACTCTTACTTCTCCACTACTGAACGTTCTGAGCACCAATTGTAGATAAAGGGCTCTGTGGCACTGTAGGAGTGATTGATGTGAGCAATTGTTTTTAGCCTCCAAGTATGGCCTTCTTGCAGGGGAGAAAGTGGGGGCAAGACTTAAAATATAAGCTGCAGGATGGTGGAGTACAAAGACCACAGGAAGGGCAGAAATAATGCACTGTGAGGATCCAAGAGGAGAAAAGTGTTGAAGGAGTTAAAGGGGGCAAGGCAAACGCCAGGCACTAAAGTGGCAAACTGTGGCCAGTGAGCTAAATCTAGCCCATCACCTGTTTTTGTAACTAAAGCTGTATTGGAACATGGCTAGGGCCCTTTGTTTACATCTTGTGCCTGACTGCTTTCACCCTACAACTTCAGAGTTTTATGGTTGCAACAGGGACAATATGGCCCACAAAGCCTAAATTGTTTACTATTTGGCCCTTTAGAGAAAAAGTGTGCTGACCCCCATCAAGCCGGAAATGGAGCTGGGCATGGTGGTGCGTGTCTGAGGCCGAGATAGGAAGATCTCAGGTTCAAGTCAGGCTTGTCCTCAGCAAGCTTGTCCTAGCAAAGTCCTCGGCAACCTAGTGAGACCCTGGTTCAAAAAGTAAAATAAAATATGGCTGGGGGTATAGCTCAGAGGTTCAACCTCCAGTACCACATACACACAAAAAGGAAGGAAATGGTAAAATGGGCCTTGAGGATATACGGAAGTTCTTTTTTAAAATGCAAGTTTATTTATGCCCATAAAAACTGGGGAAAAAAAAAATATATATATATATATATTTAGTGTTAGAAGAAAATAGAATGTATAACTTTCCACCTATAGGTTAACCTTTCGCCATATTGCACTGCAGGCTTTTATTAGTTTGTTTTTCCTGCCCTTTTAATTGTTTGTGTTTTGATAGACATTAGAGAGATTTTCAGCAGTGGATTTGGCGGGTAGGAGGTCTTTAGAGATACAGGACAGACTAAGCAAGCTCACAGAGGAGGGGGAGCTGGGATGCGGTCAGCCTCGTGGACAGCTGACTGTAAAGAAATCAAGGGGCTGGGAGAGGAGAGAAGAAGCCATAAACTGGTGGCCTGAGGCCTGCCTTCAGTTTACAGATGGGCAAAGCTTGGCTCACACTGTTTACATTTACACAATGCTATTATTTTGCAATAGTGGCCAACTTTTCAAAACCTAGGGCTTTCCCTTAAAATCCTAGATACCCACTTTCCCTTTGAAGTCATCGTAAAATCTATTCACCAGAAGCCCGCATTCCTGCGTTGCAACAATTAATTAGTATTAAACAATAACACATCAACAAGTCTAAATGTTTTTTCACTGCATGTCACTGATGGTCAGTGAAGCTACTCACGGTTCCAAACCAAATACATTCTTGAAACTAAATGCATTTCCCTTAAACACTCTGTCCTTTGGAAGTCTTCCATGACTACAAATCAAATGTGGGCCTAATCTCACTTTGTAAACAAACATTATCTCCTTATTTTCAGGCAGATAGAACCAAAATGAAAATAAGCAGTAAGCTTGTTCTCCTGGAGCAGGGGTTAGCCATCTTTTCCCCATAAAGGACAGAAGAGTAAATATCTTAGATTGTGTGGGCTTACATGGTGGTTGTCTCAACTAGTTGAGACACAGAAGTAGCCATGGAGAATATACAATTATGAGTGTTTTTCAATACAACTTTATTTATGACATTGAAATTTGAAATTTCCCACAATTTTAATGGGTCATAAAAGATAATTTTTAGTTCTTTGTCTAACGTATTTAAAAGTTAGATTGCAAGTCATAGCAAAAACAAGCAAGTAGGTGCACATCTGTAATCTCAGCCACTAGAGAAGCTGAGGCAGGAGAATCGCAGGTCCAAGGCCAGCCTCAGCAATTTAGGGAGACTCTTAACAACCTAGTGAGACCTTATCTCAAAATTAAGAAAAAGGCTGGGGTTGCAGCTCAGAGGTAGAATGCTCCTGGGTCCAATCCCTAGTACTAAATAAGTAAATTAATTAAATTAAGATTAAAAGGGCTGTGAGTGTAGGTTGGTGGTAGAACATCATAATCCCAGCGCTTGGGAGGCTGAGACTGGAGGACCACACAGGTTCAAAGCCAGCCTCAGCTACTTAGTGAGGCTCTCAGCAACTTAGTGAGACCCTATTTCCAAATAAAGTATAAAAAAGGTCTGGGAGTATAGCCTGGAGGTAGAAAAGCCCCTGGGTTCCATCCCAGTACCACACACATACACACACAAAAAAGGCAGCCTTGATCCACAGAAGGCTAGATTGAATGAATCAATCTTCTTCTTTGGCACAGAATAATAGGATATCTTAACATCTGAAAGCTGGGCGTGGTGGCGCACGCTTGTAATCCCAGCATTCGGGAGGCTGAGCCAGGAGGATCACGGTTCGCAGACAGCCTCAGCTTCTTAGTGAGGCCATTCACAACTCAGTGAGACCCTGTTTCAAAAATAAAAAAAAAGACTAAAAAATTAAGGCTGGGGGTGTAGCTCGGAGGTATAATGTCTCTGGGTTCCGACCCCAGTACTGAAAAAAGGGGGGGCATCTGAGTTGAAAAGGGCATTAAATTCTATCTGGTTACCTGGTTCTAAAACTCTTCATTCTATTAATACAAAAACTAAAGTTCAGCTTGCTGGGTTTTCAAGCTCATAATAAACAAACATTTACTTCCAATGTTAATGAAAATTCCATGGAGGCCAAGAAATATAGGACAGAGGAATGACAAGTGCTACCTAGACTATATAGATAGTATTTTTTAGACTACTACTGTGTGTGTGTGTGTGTGTGTGTGTGTGTGTGTGTGTGTGTGTGTGTGTAAACCCAGGAGCATTCTACCTCTGAGCTATACTCCCAGCTCTATTTTATTCTTTTTTTTTTTGAAACACGGTCCCACTAAGCTATGGCGTGCCTCACTAAGATGCTGAGGCTGGCTGTGAAGTTGTGATCCCCCTATCTCAGCCTTCTAAGTAGTGGGATTACAGGTGTCCAGCAGACTAATAATAATTTTTAAAAATAATTCTTGCTGACATTTAATCTACCTTCCTAGACCCATCTGCTATCACTTCTCCTAACAACTTCTTCTAGCATATTCCCAACAGCCATAGGCTAACTTCTCAATATTCCCCAATATACCTCTTTACTTTTACAAATGCTGTCCCTCCTGACTGCAATATCCTTCCTGAAAAACCCTTGGCAATTATGAGTTTTCCAAACTATCTCCAACTTTCTTGTCCCTCTCCCATGCTCCCTGGTTCTTGTTCAGGTGTTACATGGTGTCATTATTCATCTGTCTCTTGTTAGATCAAGAGCTTCTTAGGGGCAGGGCTGTGTCTTGCCCTCTTTGCAGGCCCAGCCACCAGCACGCTTCCTGGAGCTTGAGGTGGGGTCCGGGAGACAGGTGGCAGGGGGACATCATCTCACCTGAATCTCATGTGGGTGCCCTCAGGAACAATCACCTCCTCACAGATCTTCTCCAGCGCAGGCATCCAGCTCGTAGCCAGATGGCAGTTCTGCAAGACCACCCACGTGCCCTCTTTGATGGCATTGTTGATCATTTTGGCAGCAATAGGACCTTGGCCTTGGCCAAGAGAGATGGTCTGTAGTCTGGCACCTCCCATGCCAACATCATCTGCAAATTTCAGCAGGCCTGAGACCAGGAAGAAAAGGGGTATTTGAAAGAGGACAGGCTGGCTAGGCTCTCATTCACAGCCACCACACAACAGGACGGATGAAGTGTTGGAGTCTGGGAGAAATTTATTGGCTTCTTTTCTGAGATACAGTCTCTCCTTAGTGTCCAGGCTGCTCTCAAAATCATGATCCTCTTGGCTCAGCCTCCCAAGTAGCTGGGATTATAGGCATACACCACTGAGCTCAGCTTTCATTGGCTTCTGTTAATTACAAAATAAATTTTTTTCTGGGAAAGCTTTAGACACATAATAAGATGGTGGATGAGGCTAAAGTCCACTCCCCTTTTCTTCTATACACACAGGCATTCTTGCTATAAAGGAATGATGTGGCTGGGCTTGATGGTATGTACCTAGTACTCGGGAGGCTGAGATAGGAGGATCACAGGTGCCAGGTTAGTGTATGGTAACTTTGTAAGACCCTATTTCAAAATAAAAAACAAAATAGGCCTGTGTGGGTGTAGCTCAGAGGTAGAATGCCCCTGAGTTCAAGCCCTATTCTGCCCTCCCATATGCACACACAAAATTACACAAACTGGAAAAAAAAAAAAGAAAGAAAAATCAGGTTTACAAGAAAGCAAAGCCAGGCGTGGTGACATATACTTATAATCTGTTCTTGGGAGACTGGGACAGGAGGATTGTAGGTTTGAGGTCAGCCTCAGTAAATAGTGAGACTCCCATCAACCTAGCGAGATCCTGCTTCAAAATAAAAGTTAAAAAATAAGAAAATAAGGCTGGCAGTGTAGCTCGGAGATAGAATTCCCCTTGGTTTAATCCCCACTACATAAATAATAATATAATAAAATAAATAAATAAATAAATCTAATTCTTAAGTGACAAAAACGATGAAGAAATTCAAAACTGGAGGTGAGTATATGACCAAATAACTGGGAACTGGGCTCACAAATTTAGTAGGAAATACACGCATTTTTTCAGTGAGATGAGTAAGTCTCTTTCACATCTTCTCTCTTTCTCAGGGTTAGCTAACATTATTAGATTGGCAAATCTTTCCAGGGATTTTGATGCATTTAAATAATCACCCAAAGCCAGGCGTGGTGGCGCACACTTGTCATCCCAGCATTTGGGAGGCTGAGACAGGAGGATCATGGTTCTCAGACAACCTAGGCCACTTAGTAAGGCCCTTTGCAACTCAGTGAAACCATATTTCAAAATAAAGAATAAAAAAATAGGGCTGGGGGTGTAGCTTGGAGGTAGAATGGCCCTGGGTTCTATCCCTAGGACTGCAAAAAAAAATGTGCACATATAATATTACATTTATATGAATTGCTGAACACTGCATTTACATGTTTCACCTAACAATATGTCTTGGAGATCTTTCCCATAACAGTACAATACATAAAGGCCTTATGCCTTCATGGTTATATAGTATTTCACCACTGGAAATACCAGAGTTTATTTAATAAATCTAGAGGGCTAGAGGGTGGATTTTTGATGTCCATGCAAACTCTCCTTTGTACTCCTAAGAGGTGTAAGGCTAGAACTGAGACTTATGTATAAAGTTAGGATCCTCAAAGAGTTGTACCTTCATGTGAAGAAGGACATAAGCCTGACTACTAACTCCCCAAAGCAACATGGAAGCTTGTCCCTGGCCTGGAACATAGGGGAGCAACAACTCTGTAGTCAAAAATCAAAACCCTGAGTTCCCACCACATGCAGATAAGGAGTATGAATTCACAGAACCCTGTGCTGGAGGATTCCCTAGTTGAAAATTTCCATAAGATTGATCCAGAATATCAAGGCCCCTGGGCATCAGTGTTTGCATAGGCAAAGTTTTTCTGCTCCTAATAACCAAGGTAAATGAGACTTGCACAAAATAACACAAACTGTGAACTCACTATAAAAGTGCTAACTACTTGAGGAAATACGCTACTGTAAGGGATAGTCAGCACACAGTACAATCAATCTGAACTGATACCCCGAGAATTCCATAAGGCCTTTGTAATTGTGTCCTCCTTAATTCATATGTTGAAGTCTTAATTCTCCGTTTCTCAGAATGTGACTATAATTGGAATGGTCTTTTATAGAGGTGTTTAAACCAGAAGACAAGGATGCTATCAAAACTTACTAGGATTATGTGAAAAGTATCCAGGCATAGAGGTGCTCCAATAGTCCACAGACTGAATATGAGCGTCAGAAAGAATAAAGATGGCAGTGGCAATATTTGATCATATTTGAAATATTTCATCATATTTGAAATATCTAATATGTAAAAATCCAGGCATTCATAATGATACCAAAAAAGCCTAGTTGTTTCACTGTTCACTTTGGGGGTTAGGAGGGCATCAGTTCAACATTTTGAATGCTGGTAAATATAGAAAAAGAATCAAGCATCTATTTTGCCTGCTATTTTTGAACTATATTCAGAGTAAACCAAAGAGTTGACAAGGGGGAATTCTTTAGAGTTTCAGCTAATGAATATGGAAGGATGGATAGAATTAAAATATCACCATTTTGTAGCCCCTAATGAGATAATGGATCTTGGTAATGATTTTCAAAGGCTGCTGAAACCATTAGAGTCAGTGATTCCCAGCACTGGCTGCACAATGGAATTACCTGAAAAGCTTTATAAAACATGATGCTTGGGTTTCACCCTAAAGATTTTAATTTAATTGGTCTAGCATGCATTGAGATTTTTCTTAAAGCTCTGCATGTGATTCCAATGTGCAAGCAAGGTTGAAAATCTGATGGGAAACTTTGTAAGGGAGGAGGTGAACGAGGAGGGCAGGGGCCTGGTTTATCTGATCATGCCTGACCCCACGATCAGTCCCAATCAGGAAGGGGAAGCCAACCAGACAATATGCACCTCCTGATGTGAGACACGAGGAGGAACATCAGTGCCTATGAAGTTTCTTGTAGAATCATCCAAGCTGAGTTGGATGGGGCTTCTAGCACAGAGACGGGAATAGGCTAAATATAACATTGGATGTAGCCAGCCATCTTCTACTGACACAGCCTCATCTTATCATGCTCATTTTCATCACTAGCACTGCCAGATCATAGTCTGAACTTCCCCCGTTTTTTCTGCTTTACCTTTCTTGGCTTCATCCCTAGTTTCTCTCTTATAAATTTGCCTCATTAAGGATATAGGTGGAAAAGCAAAGGTGCTAGACAGGGGTCATGGATTCCTCCTTGACAGTGATGTCTGGTGCTTACAGGACCCTGGAGCTAGTTCATTCCAGTTCCCTCCTCTGCTTTCCTTTCAGGGGAAAGTGTACTGGGTCTCTACCTGGTGAGTGTATATGGCCAAACCCATCAGCTATCACAAGAGAATGTCAGTCTTGTCACAACAAAAACTGTTTTCATATATTGCCAAATATCCCCCAAGGAGGCAAAAATCTCTCCTGGTTGAGCCACAATCTTATACCTTTTTGACTTTTAAAAAAATTATATGTAGTATTAATTACTCAAGAGTTTTTAAATGAAAAAAGCAATAAAGAAAATTGTTTAAGACAAAGATGATAAACCTGCAGCCAGAAGGTTAAATTTAGTCCTGAGAGCTTCCCTTACAACAACATTTTTAGGAAAAAAATTTGAATGAGTTACCAGTGGGTAATTTCTGCATTTCTGCTTTCTCTTGGAAAATCAAACAATCTGGGAAATCCTAGATACACATATTCAGATGGCATAATTTGTGAGTGCTGATTAGCACCGCTCCTTTTAGGTGGGAGATGAAATATTCAATTGCCTTCATTGCAGCTTAGCCTGTTACCTGCATGGCCTTCAAATCCTGCTGTAGAGGACATGTTACTAGACAACCATCTACACATTCTGGGTTTCTGGTGCTCCTTGTATACATTGTGTCCTTACCTGCCATTGGGTCTGCGCCTGGAGACAACACAAAAATCAGTGGTGCACAACAATTGGAATCATTGTAGGATCCCTGGAGATCAAATGTAGGTGCTTCAATGAAGACCTTTCCCATGTTTTCACTAATAAACTCCCGAACAGCTGGGACCATCTTGTCGGGCCGCAAACATCGGAGGATCACCATCTTCTCTAATCCTTGAAGGAACTTCCATGACCCAGGAAACAGCTCTTCATGAGGACAGGGTGAGTCATAGATCAGCTTCCAATCATCTGCATTTTGTTCCAAATGGTCCATCAGGCCGATCAGTTTGGGTAATGAGGATGCACGGACGACTTCTCCCCATGATTTCTCAGATAACCATTCAGAAACCGGGTTAGGAAAGGGGTTATCCAGGGCAATGCCTCCAGTTAGAAGAAAATACCAAATGTCCTCATTAATCTGCCTCTTCTCCTTCAAGATGCCGATGGTCAGGAGGAGGGAAAAGAGCAGCTTGTCCTTTTCAAACAGAGAGCGGCACACATTGTTGTAGATGCTCAGGGTGAAATGTTCGATGATGTAGTCAATGCGCATGTCCAGCTCCTCACTCTTGGCGCTGTGGGCCAGGGAATGCACGTAGAGGTTGATGAACCACGTCAGGGAGTACTGGTACATGGGCTCGATGTGGGCCAGGTCAGAGATACAGAAGAAGATGGTGGCCGAGTGCACGGCCACTGGCTTGTAGCCCATCCGTGTCTCATCAATCTGCATTTCTGTAGCAGAAGCTATTTCCTGTTTCTCAGAGATTTCCTCAGATAGCAGTTTGGAGGAGGACAGAACTTTGATGGCAGTTTCATCCTCAAGGATGCTGCCCTCGGACATGGAGAGGACCTCTAAGATCTTATCTTCGATTTCCTTTAGCTGTTTCTTGTTCTGGGCGCTTTCGACAATCAACTGGTTCTTTTTCTCTTCCAGCTCTGGCTTCTCCTTGGCGGCCACAATGCCAAGGAGTTGATCTTGGAGACCCAAGGGTGTGATCATGAAGTTGAGGAGACAGACTTTGACGGCGACTTCGGGGAGGTAATGTGGGTTCCTCAGACGGGTGGTGATGTACAACTTGAAATCCCTTGAGTATTCGATGATGTTCTCACCCAGCCTCATGTATTCAACCCCTTGCTGCTTAAATGTGGCCTTCAGCAAGATGGGTTCAATGAAGGCATCCAGCTCCTCTCCGACATTTTCCAGCAAGACGGGGGTGCCAAACTGCAGAGAGTTTTCCAGGGTCCTCACATAGTTGCTATCGGAGAACTTGATGACGGACAGTTTATTCACTTTCTCCATGTTCTTTATCCACTTATTGGCCTGTCCCTGAGGGTCAATCATCAAGGCCCAGCGCCTAGAATTGGATACAATGATGCCATTGTCGATGGAGAAGGAGTCCACGGGAAGCCCAGCAATCTGCCAGGCGCGGATTTTTACAGGATCCCCTAATGTGTTGCTGAGACTGAAGTCACTGGAGCCAGGGATGACTCTGTCCTTACACTGGCTCAACCAGTCCTTTTGGCATTGGGCCCGATAATCCACTGTGAAGGCACCCAGATAAGCCACAGTCCCCGAGGACACCAACACATCCCCTGTCAGATTAGTATAGCGGATCCCCAGCTGCCGGGCGGCTTCTGTCCATCTGTCCTTCTCTCCGCCAAGGCCGCTGATCAGCTTCTCTGCCCTGATCAGCTTTTGAGAGCAGATTTCTATGTTTTCCTGCAGCATCTTTTTCTTGGTGTTCATCTCCTCAAAGTCGTCGTTCAGGGCCTGGAGGCGGTCTTCCACCAGCTTCAGCTCCGCGCGTTTCTGGTTCAGCTTTTGCATCTGTATGTCCAGCTTGCCCTCGGCCTCCTTCAGTCGTTCCCGCTTGGGAGCCACCACCTTGGCCACGCGGTCGTACACCTCCATGGCCCTCACCCACTTGCACAGACCCTCACAGGCGGATGACACGTTTTTAATGACAGCCGGCTGGAATTCTGGGTGATCAATAAACCTTTCCCGGATCCGCTTCATGACCATCGGGGGGATGTTGTCTTTGTCATATGTCTTGAGGCTTTCCAAGAACTTCATGTCTCCAAGAATCTTTTTTGACACTCCCCAGTAATCTTCTATCATCTTACCTGTTTGGTACAGGAAATAGAGAATAACCTGTAGTAAGACCTTCTGGCTGAGATGTACAAGTGCGGTAGCAGTTGCTATCCAGATTTGGAGGCCACGGTCTTGGGGGCCAGCTGACCTCGCGCACCCACCTGCTCTGCTCCCTGGGCTTGCGCCATGAGGACCTTCTTCAATTCTTCCTCCAAGTGCTTCTCTACCACACGCCCTTTGCCTAGGCTGTGCACGAGTGACTCCTGTCTAGACCTCAGTTCTCACTTAGCTGCCTTCATCTGGGCATTCCCCTGGACCTCTCTTTCCCTCTTCCTCCCTTTCCTGGGCATGTCCTTTCATCTTGCCTGCTAGCAGAACTCTTTTTCTGACAGCACATATTGCAATCAGTCATTTTTAATTCTCTTTACCCTGTCCACCTCTCACTCAAACCTGTAAGCTGCTGCTACGTTTTCTAGAAATTGGCACAGTGCCTGGTACTCAGTTATATGATTAAATATGAATTGAATGGACATCGCACCATTATCCCACTCCTGGAAGGAAAGGCCAAAAGGTAAAGGGAGCTTTAGCCCATGGACACATGTTTAGAATTTTCTTTTGCAAATCTAGGTAGGTTGGATGGAGTCTCCTCAGTCCTCCTTGTGATGAACAGCTTAGGTAAGTGAGGCAGTTGGCTTGGAGAAGCAGCTTTCAGACTTACAGCGGGACAGGAGGCCACCTGTGGCTGCCCAGGAATGATGCTGAGCCTTCATTCTCCTTGGTACCCACCATGTTATCAGTAATCAAGTAAGTCTCAATCACATCCAGAAACAGTGCCTTTGTTTGGTACTAGGGATTAAACCCAGGGTGGCTCTACCTCTGAGCTATACCTCTAAACCCTTTTAATTTTTATTTTGAAGCCAGGTCTTGATAATTTGCATGGTTTCAGCTGTCCTCCAACCTGCAATCCTCCTATCTCAGCCTCCTAAGTACTGGGATTTACAGGCATGTGCCACCATGCCCAGCTAACAGTGCTCTTTTTGTGGACATACTGGGGAAAAAAATTCCAGATCCTTTTCAGTTCCTGATATCTGCCAAGCTAGGCCTCATTAAAAAAATCTGTACTTTGAGACATTTTATTGGATATAATGTGTCCACTCCTTACTTCAAGCATAGCAACCAGCCAAATATTTCCCATGAAGGTTTCTGGTTGCATTCTGGAAAACTATCTGCTTCATTTAAATTCAAGGTGTCCAAAGCTAACTCAATTACACTCACTCCATCCAGACATACTCAGCAGATTTTGCAGGTTTGATGGATACTGTATACAACTGGCTTACATTTTAATTTAATGATGGAGCCTGGGCTGATCTCAGTGATTCCAAATGAGAAGTGACAAGCGTAACCTGGCCATGCTCTATGTGTCTCAGCAGGTCTCCACCTGGATACACTTTAGGATTATCTGAGGAGCTTTAAAGAATTCTAGTGCCTAAGTTGTGTACCAGATGGCTACAATAAACACCCCTGGAAGCAGGGCCTGGGCGTCAGCAGTCTTCAAGCTCCCCAGGTTGTTCTAGGGGGGCTGCCAGGAGGCAGAAGTACTGTGCTCTCATCCTCGCCCAGCCCAACCTACTGTGCCTCAGTGGCCTCCCTGAAGGATTCTCTTGGAATGTCTGCCCCCTACTTGGCCATCCGACATTGTCTTTGCATTGTTGTTTGGTTACTGGCCCGAAACTGGCCAGACAGGAGGGAATTCATAGGGAAGCAGGAGACAGAAGTTCCCTAATGAGGGATTGGGGTTTCTAAGAGCTTGGAAGGAAGGAAGGGACAGAAGGACCATTGGCAGAAAAGGAGGACTCAAAAGGCAGACAGTCACCTGGAGCTGGTTTTTCAAGTCCTTACTCATTCTGAGGCACTGATCTTAATACAAGGTCCTGCATAGACCTTGCATTTCTAGGAGACTGAATATTACCTATCAATGCTTCTAGGTTTCATTATATAAGAACTTTTCCTCTTTCCCTCTGCTATCCTTTTCAACCAACTTCTAAGTCTTTGTATATCTCTCTCTTTCTCTCTGCATTCCCAGGTTCTCTTTCTCCTGTTGTTCCTATCTCTCTCCAACTTTCTATTTCTAGTTCTTGCTTGTCTTCCACCCCAGCCCATCCCCCTCCCCTGTATGTACTGGCCTTCCTGCCTCTGTCTCTTCTTTTTGGCTTCCATCTTCTCTCTCTCTCTCTCTCTCTCTCTCTCTCTCTCTCTCTCTCTCTCAATTCCACATGTGTCTCTATCTCTTTCCCTCAGCATTTTCTCTCCCCATCTCTTTTTGTTTCTGTGTCTTCCTTCCTATTTCTTTCTCTCTCCTCTTTTTCTGCATCCCGTGTGTGTGTGTGTGTGTGTGTGTGTGTCCAGGTGTCAAGATCTCCTACATTTATTTCTCAGTATCACCTCTTTTTCTCTGTCTCTTTCTCTGCCTCTCTCTATCTCTCTCCCTCTGTCTCTTTGTCGTTCTCATTCTCTGTCTCTCTCGCACACAACCCGATGTTGTGTGCTGGCTTCCCACCAGGCCTTCTGTTTACATGACCTTCCTTTTTGTAGTGATTTGCAGGTTGGGACTATGAGAAGTGCGAGGCTGGGATGGGAGCATCAGCGGGATCTCTGGGTACACATGCACACCCCGGGAACATTCCTAAACCCCTCCAAATATGGTGGTACTGCCTGGGGGCCTGGGCCAAGTGGGTAGTACTGAGCACTGCCATTCTTCCTGCCAGGAAAGAGAAGACTGCGCAGGCATCTGGGAGGGCTGGGCTGGGGTTACCGGAGCCGCTAGGATCTGGCTTCCTCTCTGGCCTCATCCCCTTCATGACACAGATGCTCTCCATGACCAGCTTCACGAGGCCCGGTGGGTTCTGCATCGACTTCACCAGTGAGATGTCGGAAGGGTTCAGGGTGTCAAGTGCAGCAAGAGCGGCCTCAAGTGCTGGCATGGCCTCAGCCAGGTCCCCCTCACACTCGTTCTGCAGAGCAGAGAGACAAAGGGATGAGCGCCCTGGGCCTGACACACAACGGTGAAGCAGAGGAAGCAGGAAGAGGCAGTTGGTGCTGATGCCCATCAGAGACTGGGCTTCCTCCCAGCTCTCTACTACGTGTAGGGATACTTGCCTGGCCTTTTGCAGCTGGAGTTTAGATGCCCTGCATATTGGAACATTCACTTTGTTTGTGACAGTAAAAATTTAAACATTGCTCAAATCAGGATAATTTGCATTTCTGACTCTTCAAATATTTATCATTTTTATGTGATAAAAAATTTCCAGTTCTTCTAGTTACTTTTGAAATAGATAGTAAATTGTTATAGACTACAATTACCTTTCTGTACTATAGAACACTAGAACTAATTCTTCCTACCTGACTACATTTTGGTACCTGTTATCTAACTTGTCAAGAAGTCAAAAAAAGTAGAAAAAAACCCTATTGAAAATTTAAATTGAACAAATTAAGAAGGCTTAACTTATTCATTATTTGTTAATGGCCACTATTCTGTTAGTTGGAATTGAAACCTGTATACCCAATTTACATCCCCTTATCTTCTTTGTTAATAAAAACTACAATTCTGTCTCTGAAGAAAATTAATTTTAACATATCCCCAAGAAATACAAAGTAAACAGTTTTCCCTCCATTGATCAGCGGTGGATTGAGATATGAGTAAAAGAATCAATTTAGGGGTTGAGTGATAGAAAGAGGGTGTGGGCCAGTTGAAAAAAGAAATAAGAAAAAAGATGTGAAGGATGGGAGAAGAACCAGGTGAGGGTCCAGAATGTATTGCATCCTCTTGGAGATGGGGTTGAGGTAGAAGCAGGGGTAGGTTGTAGCTTGGGGACAGGGTAGAGTTTCAGGCAAGAAAAAGATGGGAATGGTGATGGGAATAGAGATGAGAGACGGGTAGGGAGTTGGAGATGGGGCGGAGCTCAGGGAAAATGAGGCCATATATTTCCCCATTATCTGTTAATTTAGGTACAACATTCATTCAATAGAATATCATCCAGCCGTTAAAAAATGAAATACTAAGCCAGATGTGCTGGTGCACCCTTGTAATCCCAGTACTTGAGAGGCTGAGACAGGAGGATCACAGGTTCATGGCCAGCCTCAGCTACTTAGTGAGGCCTCTGCAACTTAGTGAAACCCTATTTCAAAATAAAGAATAAAAATTAGGGCTAGGGGTGTAGCTTGGAGGTAGAATGTCCCTGACTTTAACCCCCAGTACCCCAAAATTAAAGTACTGATGCCAGCTACAACTTGGATGAACCTTGTAAATATCGTGCTAAATGAAAGAAGCCAGATACAAAAGGCCACCTGTGAATACAATTATACCTATAAAAATGTGCAGAATAAATCCATAGAGGCAGACAATGGGTAAGCGGTTGCCTGGGGTTGGGAAAAGGAGCAAATAAGGAGTGACTGCAGTAGGGTGTTGGTTCTTTTGGGGGTGATAAAATTGTTGAAGAATTAGATAGTGGTGATGGTTGCACAATTTCATGAATGTACTAAAAAAAACCCACTGAATTGCACAATGTGTAAGAGTGAATATTAAAGGCATATGGATATCTCAAATTTTTTTTTAAAATGAAAGCCTAAGATGGTAAGATTTTAGAATTTGTAAGGTATCTTATGGATTACTTAGTAACCCAATTACCAAAGTCTATCAACAACAATAACAACAAAAATCTCAAGGTGTAAACTGAGTTAGCCTCAATTGCTCAGCTAGTAGATTCTCTGTTACTCCCCAGTCCTGTCCCAAGGAGTGAACACGCAGCCATGATTAAAATGACACTTCACAAGAGAATGTCTTTCTTAGACAAGTTAAAGCAAGCACATGTTGAAGTCTTTATCCCCCACAGGTTTATTGTGATAGGCAAGCAAAACAAGGGTTATTTTACCCTTTTACATATATGTGTATGCACATACACATATATATTTATATATATATATGTGTAGATCATAAATAATTTAGAGTTTCTGCTTTTTCCTATAAACATATCAGAATGGTTGACTTAGCTTCATTATATTAAAACACCACTCCTCATGAGCCACATCAGACATCCGCATCAAAATAGAATATGAGATGTCTCTATCGTTCATATATAAAAGAAAACATAAGACCCTTGACTTTGAGACTGGCTGATCTCAGTATAATATTCTCTAGTTCCATCCATTTTCCTGCAAAGGATGTAATTTTGTTCTTTATAGCTGAGTAAAATTCCATTGTGTGTATAATTGGGAGAGGTGGGGAAGGGGAAAGAGGAGGACTGAGGAAAGAAACAGCTCAAATATATATATATATATATTTATATATATACTATATATTTATACTATATATATACTATATATATATTTATATACTATATATATATATACTATATATAAAGACATCAAGGAGGATGGGGAATAACGTGGGATGGGGAAATACACCAAGTGATGTGTGCATGTATGTTTGAATCAGTTTGAATCACACTACAAGGTGTAATTACAATGTATTAATAAATGTAGTGTTTTTTTGGTGGTACTGGGGTTCCTGGAAGCCCTTCTACCTCCGGGCCACACTCCCAGACCTATTTTTACATTTTTATTTGGAAACAGGGTCTTTTAAGCCAGCGTGCACAGCTGGCTTCGAACCTGCGCGATCCTCCTGTCTCTGCCTCCCAAGCGCGGGGATTACAAGCGTGCGCCACCATGCCCAGCTAATAAATGTAGTTTTACAAAGAATGTGGAATGTCTTGCTTCAGGTGGCAACGATGGCCCAGGCTCAGGGGGAAACTCCAATGGCTCATTCTTCCTTAGCACATGCACCAGACCGAAAGGCAAGAGAGAGAAGAACCCTAGCTGGTCCCTACTGTTTCTTGCGGTCATCTTCAGGAAGGCTTGGTGGCAGTGGTGGCCAGAGGTGTTGGCTGAGGTAGTTGGTGGCCTTCAGGGGTCTCAGGTGATGAGGCTTCGCATCATCAATGGTTCTGTGTTACTTTCCTAACACGTGCCAGAGCGGACAAGGCCTGGCTTCCTGCTCAGTCTCAGAACGAGCTGGTTTTTCCAGCGACTCCAAGAGGCCTTTCATTGTGGCCGCGTCTGTACTCGTGACTCTCGGTGTTGGTGCAGCAGAGTCACCGAGCAGCACGCCAGAGGTTCTGATTCACTCGGGCTGGGTGGGGTCTGAGCGTCTGCATTTTTTAAACTCCGAAGGGGATTCTGCCTTACAGCTCTGTTGAAAAACCTCACTTTACACAACTGAAACATTGAAACCAAAGGGCAAGAGGGAACAGACTTCAGCGTCCAGCAGGGGAATGGCCACTCGAAATGTGCTGCATCTTCTCAAAGTCGTCATGAGGGTCATTATGGAACATTTTGGAAAAATGTTTGTGTAAGATGTGAAGTGTGTGTGTTGGGAGGCATAGTGAAAATCAGAATTACACTATGATTGCGGTAACATGAAATTACCCATGTGTGTAGATGGGGAGGGGAAGGAAACTTCTAGTTGAAGCTGAAACTTGAAGAGGTGCTAAAATCAAGTTCCTACAAATTATTTCACACGCGTTGTTACAACATTTGTTAGTATAGTAATGAAAAATGCCCCCCCCCCGTGTGGGAGCACTGGGAGGAGGTGTTAGAGCAGGGAGAGCACGGCAGTCTGCGAGAGTATCATGAGCTCGTCATCAGAGCTGGGTAATTCCAGCAGATTATTTTCACTGGGGGAAAACAGCAATTCTTTGGCTTGGAAAGAACTGAGCGATTTAAGTAAACTGTTGTACTTATGCATCAAGTATTGGGAACCTTTTTTTTTTTCTCTTTTAGTCTCCCAATCTTTCCAATATGAATTCCACCTGCGCTGTTGCGTACCTACTGTGTGTTGGCATCATATTGTGCGCTCTCCCATATAAATCTTTTGAGAGGTTCAAGGAGTGGAGGAGGTCAGCAGTCCTCACCTAGAGAAGGGCCACTGCCCTGAAAGGTTCAGGGAGGGATTCTGGTCCACACAAAAACTGCTGAGCCAACTCAGGTTTCTCCTTTCTCTTCTCTGGGTAGTGTCTTCCACCTTCTGACTCACCTCAGATCACTCTCAGGACTGTGGACACGGGATAGCACAGCAATGAACCTCACCCTTCTAACCAAAACTGGAGGTGGCAGCTCACAGCCCAGGCATGGGTGTGGTGGGGAGTCCTGGGTCGCCTCCTCAACCTTGTGGTATCACTCATCTCTCTCCTCCCCTGGCAAACCTGCTTTCCTCCGACACACACAGCCAACTGCTAACTGTGGTGTTCTCTTTCCCGATGGTCCTTGCATGTTGTGCTAAGCTGGCCCTTATCACATTAGGTACAGGGCAAAGAGCAACAGTTTTGGGGAAGAGCTAACATGAACCTGAAGTTCTGACATGTGCTACAAACTTTTAATTGTTTTTATCTTAACAGTCTTATTTTATAGACATAGAAATTGAGGTTAGTAAGGGGCAGAACAAACATGGAGCCCCAGAATGCCTTATTCTAATACCCAGCATGCCTTATTCTAGTACCCAGCATGCCTTATTCTAGTACCCAGCATGCCTTATCCTAGTTCCAAGTGATGAGAGTTGCAAATTTATGTGGCTCCAGGGGCCAGGCAGTGGTACAGTTTGGGAAGAGGTCTGACTGACCTCTTGGTCAGTCAGGGTTTGGTGAACTGGAACACATAAAGGGCAGGTGTCTACACTGCTTACAGGTGCACCCCAGGATGGGGAACCAATGTTGCCAGAATGCCTTATTTCTAAAAGGAAAAACTAGTGACCAGGCATGGTGGTGCACGCTTGTGTACTTGGGAGGCTGAGGCAGGAGGATTGTGCAGGTTCGAAACCAGCCTCTGCTACTTAGTGAGGCGCTCAGCAACTTAGTGAGATCCTGTTTCCAAACAAATATAAAGTAGGTCTGGGAGTATAGCGTGGAGATAGAAAGCCCCTGGGTTCTAACCCTAGTACAAAAAAAAAAAAAAAAAACCTAAACATTCAAAATCTTTGAAATCAACCCCTTTGGAAAGATACCCAGGAGTGGTATAGCTGGATCATATGGTGGATCTATTCCCACCTATAAAAGTTGGTGACTATTTCTGATATAACTATTGTGTGTGCCACGGTGTCCCTGTGGCCCCTGGTTACCAGTTTGCAACTTCTGGAATAATGGTCAAAGCTCAGTGCTTAGGAGTCAAAGGTTTCTGAGCTGAAGGCTGACTCTATCCCTTGGTAGTTGTAAGGCCTTAGGTATGTCTCGTGTCGTGATTCCGTCCTCTGTAAATGGGGAATAATGCCATTTGCACTGTAGGGCTGGTGGGATAACTAAGGGCAATGCGAACCAAGTACAGGAGACTGTAATCTCTAGGCTGGAAATTGTGTCTATCTCATTCACTCCTATTTTCTCACTGCCTAAAAAAAGTGCCAGCACATACTAGTGATAAATGATATTTGTTAAATGAAGCAATGCCAAAGAAATCACCATTGTGTTGATGAGTAATACCTATTATTCTTAATTGTGTGTGTGTGTATGCACTTGACACTGAGGTTTTTAACTTCGGGGAAGTCTACTCCTGAGCTACACTCCCAGCCCTTTTACTTTGAAACAGGGTCTCCTTAAGTTGCTGGGGTTGTCCTTGAACCTGCAATCCTCCTAACTCAGCCTCTCAGGTACTGGCATTATAGGTGTATGCCACTGGACAGGGCTGAGTAGTTGCTATCATTATCACTTTGTATAGAATGGCAAGTTACCCACTAGATTATAGGTCTTGATGCCTGGAAATGACTATCTTTAATGATCACCATTTGTCTTCTGTCCAAGCCACTAGGACTGTGAGTTAACAAACCAACATACCCCAGGATATTTATTGTGGCCTCTGAGACCAGGGATCAGACCCGAGAAGAACATACAAGAGGTCAAGTCTCAGGAATCATTGGATAAAAGCCAGTTTGAAGGGCTGTTCTTTTGAACAAATGCTCCATGACCTAGTTAGAAGCCAGAGAGAGGCTACTTCTTGTCCAAGTCCAAGTCTAAAGAAGGGTCACACAATTTCTCTAACTGCTAACTAGGGCCATGGGGACAAATGTCTTAAGATAAATGATCCTTAGATTCTAACCCTGTTAAGTAGCTCTGAAGCTCTGGAAGCTCACTTCACTTTGACTCTCATGGTTACCAACTCTCAGCTATGGATACCTGTCATTCTTAAGTCTCAAGGTAGATGTGATACTCGTATAGAATTGTGTGCTCCAAAGTGCTTTGAGAAATATGTAATATCATATCAATGTTCATCTGATTTTCTTCTATTATCTGAGCGTAGGCCAAACCCTTCTTTGGCCTACTTAGGCCAGGACTTCTTTGGTATCTAAGAATCACCTCCAAATAGGGTCTCCTCTGGGTTCAAA
Organism: Muscardinus avellanarius; assembly: GCF_963383645.1. Lineage (NCBI taxonomy): Eukaryota > Metazoa > Chordata > Mammalia > Rodentia > Gliridae > Muscardinus > Muscardinus avellanarius. The sequence continues at coordinate 96,714,864 of NC_137796.1, read as the reverse complement.
ATTCTGCCATTCACTATATATCCATTCCCCATCTAAAATGTGCTAGGCACAATTGCGCAAAACTGGGACAGAGATGCCAAAGCCAGCCACGTGGATATCTGAAGAGGGAGCCCTCTCGGCAGAGGGAGAAGTCAATACAAAAGCCGTGGGGTGGGAGTGTTCCTGTGATGGTGTAACAGCCAGGAGGCCAGCCTGCCAGAACAGCAATGAGGGGAAAGTAATAACAGATGAGTTTAGATCAGCCTGAGTCTTGTCTCCTTGACTCTGAGTGAGAGGGAGAGTGTTTGGAGAACAGCCATGTTTCTTGGAGAGAGGCAGGTGTCAGAAAGACTTGCTTCATTCCTAGCCATGTGACGCTGGGAAGGTCGCCTACCTTCTCAGAGCCTCCTGGGTCTCATGTATAAGGTGGGCTTGCCTGTCCAGCTTCTGCGGGACCAGTTCCCCCATTTCCTCTCAGCTCCTCCTACCTTGATGGCTTGGGAAATGGCGGCGGCGGCGTTGGCTTCTTTCTCATCTGCCTGCACCAGAAGCTTCTTCGCATCGGCTTCTCTAGTTTCCTCTTCAATTTTCACCATCATCCTCGCCGTCTCCTCGGAGGTCTGGATGAGCTGAGGCTGGAGAGCGGTCAGTTCCACTTGCATGACTGCCACCTGGCAGAAACAGAGGGGCGGAAGGAACCTAAGGTCAGCTGTGCCAAGGCCCCAAAGGGCAAGGCTGGCCAGAGTAGAAAAGATCCTCTACCCTATGACATATGCAGAAAACATGGCCTCATGATCTGGACGTGGTGCTGGGTGTAGATTTGTTGGCTGGCGTCGGTCTCTTGGATCTTTTATCACTGAGCTACTGAGTTCATGATATGTGTTCTAATTATGCAGCTCTGTTCTTGGCACTAGTCATACAATGTTAAACTAATAAAGAACTTAAAGGTAAAGTTTCTTCCCTTGTTTCTTCTAGTGGTAGACCAAAAGTAAAATATTTTTTTAGTTTTGCAAGCTCAAAAACTTTTTATTTATTACAAAGGTAGAAAGAAGAAGGGACAGATTAATAAAGCACTGCATCAGAGGGATGCAGTGGAGTGCCTTGAAAATAAGGCCCTGCAGTGTTTGAATACAGAACAGTTTTTATAAGGATTTATAAGGATTCTCCTTTCCTGCTTAGCCAATAGTCTTTCTATCTGGCGCTGACCTGATGCAGGAGTAGGCCCGCCCGTTATCTCTGATATGATTAACATGTGTTACTTGGTTAACAGAGTCAGGGTACATATTTTTTTTAAAGCTACATTTTTTAAGGCTGTGAAGAATAAGTAAGACAGTGGCTGTCTAAAAGCTGAGGACCACACATTGGCCCCAGCACCCCCAGGAGCAGAGCCACGGAGGCCACCCTGGTGTTCTTTCCCATCCCTCTGTCACAGTGTTCAGGTTTGCTGCATCTGGCAACAGGCCAACCTATTGCAAATCAACCCATCGCCTTGGTTCAAGCCACTTAACAATAACTCATATGCTTTGCTAAGGACAATATATACTTGTGTCAGCTTGTTTCGTTCTTGTCATAGCCCTGTGCAGTAAAAAAAAAACTACTATCATATTTTGCAGAAGAAGAAACAGAAGTTCAGGGAGGTGGGATAACATGTTCAAGGCTCTGTAGCTGGGGAGTTTGTAGAGCAAGTATGATCCCACAGATCCCTGCTCTTATCATTGCCTTATTCTGCCCAGATCCCCACAAGGATAAGGTGAGGGAGTGCTTTGCTCCAGGCACAAAATTTAAAGGATCACCAAAATACTCAGTAGTCAAGACAAGTACTACTTTACTGCACCATTTTAAGAAATAAAGATTAGGGCCCCCAAAAAATATCCATGAGGAGTAAAATATCAAAATCTTAAATAAAGACAGGATCCCATGGGCTCTGAGCTAGAAACAGGCATGTACAGTGAACTTTGCAAACGCAGGATCAGAGCATGTCTTTATTTGGTGCCCTCTTAATTTCTGGCCCAGTGCAAGTGCCTCATGACATCCTTGCAGCCCTGCGCCTCTTTGTGCCCTGTCTCAGCAGTGCTCACCTGTGAAGCTGCAAAATCAAGTTTCTGCAAGCCGGTCAGGTAGCGGTTCCTTATCATGTCCACTTCCTGCCTCTTGCTATTCAGGAGTGCCTTGAAGGTCAGAATCAGTTCCAGGTAGGAGGTGGGGGTTACATAGTTGTGTCTGAGAAGTGTGTTGTAATAATCGACCGACAGTTTCTTCACACTCTCCTGAAAATATTTGCACATGGAGACAACCCTGTGGGGGACACCAAGGCGGTTAGGCGGGACCCAACATCCTGCAGGCAGATCTAGCACGCCCTTGGTGACCAATGTGAGGGCATGGGAAGGCAAGGACACTGATGATGGCCTAATCACCGGAGTGCTCCAGACCCTCAGTGCAGGATGATACCTCTCTCTGATTCCTTTGACGATGGCCTATGTAGAACCTTGACAGTCTGGAGACTATTGGTTTTAGCAAAATAATGTTTTTAAATGCATTAAATAAAATATATTGGATTACCAAGGAAACCAATTGTATTAAATTACACTTTTCAAAATATTTCGAAAACTAACCAGGTATGGTGGCACAGGCCTGTAATCCTAGTACTTGGAAGGCTGAGTCAGGAGGATCACAGGTTCGAGGACAGCCTCAGCAACTTAGTGAGGCCCTCAACAACTTAGTGAGACCCTGTTTCAAAATAAAATGCTTGCAAAAGGGCTAGGCATCGGTAAGTTTGTGCATATACATCGTGTCTATTGAAGTGTTTCCCTTTTCAAGTCTTCCTCCCTCCTCCCATCTTCCTTGGGTAGGTCTCCTACTTCACTCCGCTAAAGTTTCTCCGCTTTTGTCTGGAGTCCTTCTGGAAGGTGGATGGAGGAGGGAGAGGGGAGGGAACTGGAGAGGGCTCACTGAGTTCTGTGTACATATATGCCTCTATTACCCTGAACTTTATCAAGACGTATGGTAACAATGTGCCAACATAAAGAAAAAAGAAAAAGAATGGGGATAGGGGTATAGCTGGGAGCTAGAATGCCCCTGTTTTCAATTCCCAGTAGGACAAAAAGTTGAGAAGTAAACTTCTAATATAGTAGTATGTGCGCTTATTGATACACAAAATCAGAGGTGTGCAAACTTTTCTGGAAAGGGCAGGATAGTAAATATTTTAGTGTTTTGGGGCCACACGGTGCCTGTCACCACTACTCCACTCATCAGCTGTAATGCAAAACCAGTCATAGAAAATATGTAAATAAATGGGAGTGCCTGTGCTTCAATAAAACCTTAATGACAAAAACAAGCTGTGATTTGAACATGACCATGGACCAACAGGTTTACCAACCTCTGCGTTAAATAACTAAATTGGGCAGTGGGTCTGAAAACCACCATAGATTTGAAGAAAGTGATATACGATGGTTTCTGTAGTAACAACATGAGTTAGGAAAAGAACTGTCTTCCACCTGGTAACAAAGTCACAGACCCTTCTAATCCAACTGGGTTTACTGCTATTTCATCACTGAAGGGAATGCAAAATACCAATTGGATGTCTGTAGAAATTTGTCCCCATTCATATTCACCAAATCAACTAAGTTCTACCCATGAGCCTGTGCATACAAATTGACAGTTTTCCAGTCTAGAAAATGCAGTCTAAAGTCTCCCAAAATGGAGTTGAAGGCCAGGGATAATCTGACCTTTCCTGCTTCCATTTTTATGAATTCACTTAGTAAACAGTAACTAAACCTACTAAGTAGTTCTAGCACTTGCTAGACACTAAGGATCTAGATCCTAGACACTAAGAATCTAGAAGTAGACATGCTAGCTGGATTGCCTTCATGGAGCACCCAGTGTGGCTGACATCTTACCACTTCTCCTACTTGAGCCAGAATTAAGTGCTTTTTTTGGGTGTACTTGTCCTCATATACATAAAAAATAAAATCTAAAATAAAAATAAATCTAAAAATAAAAATAAATGTAAAAATAAAATTTAAAATAAAAATAAAATCTAAAATAAAAAAATAAATCTTTTCACTTTTCATGTGGACCAATTTTCAGCCCCTTGGGAGCAAGATCGTTTCTGGTGAAAATTGAAATAATAGTACTATTAGTTCCAGGTCCTCATAGCTATAACAGTGCATCTCCAGGACAATCCTGAACAATGATAATTTATTCTTTTCCAGAAAAGGTGCTTTAGTAAATATCTAATTAAATGTGGTTCTATATCATCATATATGACATTTTAATATGTAAATTGAGAATTTTCAAAACAACAACATAGAGCCAATATCTGATTTTTTTAGACCAGAATATTCCAGGTACCAAAATGCAGTGAATACTCACGCCATCCGAATGCTGTCTTCAAGCTCCACATCCTCTAGAAATTTATTGGCCACCAACTCCAGGGCATCCGTGGGCCAGGACTGGAACCAATCAATTGTGCAGCAGTTGATCAGTGATGGGAACATCCGCAGGCGGTTTCTGAAGGCGTCCCCAATCGGACTCATGGCTAATGAAAAGTAGATTTTGTTAATTCTCTTTCTCCAAGGCAGGGAGAAACCAGGGGGAGGTATTTCCAAGTATTCTGGTAGGGTAAGGGGAGGAATATTGTGTTTGTCAGTACTACAGGGGTGTAGCTGTGAGTAGCCATGATCAGCTTGTGGAAAGCTTGGGGGAATCATGGGATATTTTTATGTAATTTTATGATGGGATCTCAATGCATGGCAATCGTCTTCTGACTAGTCTCCCATATACTCTACCATCCCTCCTGGATCCCTTGGGTTCCTTAGTCAGAGTGGCTAGAGCCCTTTGACCCACTTGCTCTGTGCTGACTCAGACCTGAGGAAGTCACAGATGGTCTGTATATACGGTTACTTATAAAGCGGCCATCAGATGGGGGTGGTGGCTCACGCTTGTAATCCCATACTCGGGAGGCTGTGACAGGAGGATCGCAGTTCGCGGCCAACCTCAGCTACTTAGTGAGGCCCTCTACAACTTAGTGAGACCCTGTTTCAAAATAAATAATAAAAAATAGAGCTAGGGGTTTAGCTTGAAGGTAGAATCACCCTGGGTTCCATCCCCAGTACTGCCAAAAAAAAATTTTTTTTTTAAAAGTTACCATCAGCTATTTTATGACTCCATCTCCATCCAACCACACATTTGGGGGTCTAGAACCCAAATCCCAGCCCAAGTCTGTTTAGTTAGACTCAGTGTGATGGAAGGAAGCATGATGCAGAGGGGGGTGTATGAGTTGACCAGGGTGACTCAAGAATAGAGAGAAGAAAGCCAGGCATGGTGGCGCATGCTTATACTTCCAGTACTTAGGAGGCTGGTACTTGGGAGGCTGAGATAGGATTATAGCAGGTTCAAGGACAGCTTCAGCAAATAGTGAGACTCTTGTCATTCTAGCGAGACCCTGTTTCGAAATAAAAATAAAATGGCACTGGGGGTGTAACTCAGAAACAGCAGAAAGCCCTGGATTCAATCCCCTGTCCCCTCCCCCCAAAAAAAAGACTAGAGAGAAGAGGAGTTTGGTTCAAGATGAAGTAGAAGCCGTGCATGGTGGCGCACGCTTGTAATCCCCGCGCTCGGGAGGTGGAGACAGGAGGATCACGCAGGTTAGGAGCCAGCCGGCCGCGCTGGCTTAAGAGACCCTGTTTCCAAATTTAAAAAAAAGTATAAAATGGGTCTGAGAGTGTAGCCCAGAAGTAGAAGGGCTTCCAGGAACCCCAGTACCACCAAAAAACAAAACAAAACAAAACAAAAAAGATGAAGTAGAGAAAGTACAGGGGATAGTCTGGTAAGAGGCTTTATTAGATTACAGGTTCATAAAGATAACTAAGATGTGTGTGTGCACACTTACACATGCATACAATGATAATACTTGTAATACATAAAAAATAACTCATCCTGGCTCAGTAAAACAGAAAGGTCTAGAATGGTCAAGAGTGGAGGTAGAGAGAACAGTTAGAAGGTTGCAGAGCTGAGGTCTGTGTGAGATGATGGTGGTTTAGCTAATGTGGAGGTGATGTAGCTGGAGATAAAAGGGTGGACATGAGAGACAGTGAGGAGGCAAAAATTGCTGGTAATGAGAGAAGTATTAAACACAAGTTCTAGTTCACAAGAGTGAAGCAAGTTTAAAATCATTGTTAAGGAGAAGAGTGGGGAAAATTGCTAGGAGAACTCCAGGCTGACCCTTGGCTGGCGCTTTGGTTCATTCAACTTTGGGACCATTGTAAGGGAACCCACTGGGTATTTAGGAGACCTTAAAACAACAAATGCTGGTGAGGGTGTGGGGAAAGAGGAACTCTTTTACACTGTTGGTGGGAGTGCAAACTAGTGCAGCCACTATGGAGATCTGTGTGGAGATTCCTTAGAAAACTGGGAATAGATCCACCATATGATTCAGCTCTACCATTCCTGGGTATTTTTCCAAAGGGGTTGAAAACAGAGAACTACAGCAACATATGCATACCCATGTTCATAGCAGCACAGTTTGTAATAGCCAAAATATGGAACCAACCTAGGTCCCCATCAACAGATGAATGGATTGCAAAATTATGGGAAATACACACAATGGAATTCTATTCAGCTATAAAGAAGAACAAAATCATGTCATTTGCAAGAAGATGGAAAGCCTTGGAGAACATTATGTTAAGTGAGATCAGCCAAGTACAGAAAGAGAAGGGACATATGTTTCCTCTAATATGCCCAAACTAGGGAGCATAGGGGATACCAGAGGGACTCCAGATAATGGAAAGGAAACCTCAGCTAAGTTTGATTGGAAAGATAGGAGAGGAGGAAGGCTGAACTTGATTGATGAGGGTCCACATTCGAATATGTGTAAAAGTATGAATAAGGCATGGTTACCCTGGACAATCATTGGTGGGAGGTGGGGAGGGAAAAGAGGGGTGGGGGGAGAGGACCCCAAGTACAGTTTAAATATATACCATTTATTTTCAATAAAAATATGTATTAAAAATAAAAAATAAATAAAACACATGGGAGAAACAGGGGAAACTGAGTTTGCTTCTCACCCAGTACAATGTGAAGGTTCTTTTTCACCCTCTCAATAAAGAAGTTGTACAGAGAAAGAGGAGTGGTTTCTATCTTCTCCCCTTCTGTTCTGGCAGCATTTTGCATCTTCTCCACAATGTCGGCCTTCTCGTCTGCTGGGAAGATATTGGGCACGTCACCCGTGTTCAGAAGCATGTTGATGTCCTCGACATATGACTCATCCTTGATCTGGTTATCAGCAAAGAGGAACACAGTACTCTTGGTGGCTATTCCGACCTGCAGCATGATCTTCTTTAGGTCCTCCCGCCAGTCGTTGCCTGAGTAATTCTTTGTGATCTCAATCTGATACAGCTCATACGAGTTCATGAACGTGGACAGCTTGGTGGCGCTCTGCCGCCCGCTGCCCCCAATGCCTACCAGGAGCAAGTGGCCTTTGTTTTGCTTCAGGACTCTGCAGATCCTGGAGATATGCTCAATAGCAAACCTGAACATAACCAAGGACATGGGAGCCTTGCTGATGTTGTTGAACTCCTCCAGGTAGTACTCCATGACCACTGTGAGCTGTTTCAGGTCTGTGATCTCATCGTAGATTTTCTGATCACTGTCTGGCTTGAAGAAATCCCCAAAGAAGAGGCTACGGATGTTATCGTCAACGATCTTTCCGGTGGGTGACAAGTGAATGAGCACCTGTGAGAAAGATAAGTGTCAGGTGGCCAGCTGTCTCCAGGCTGATGGGGGAGGGAGGCATGGAAGGGAGTGGGAGGTGTGTTTGTTTCTTCTGAGTACATCCTTCAAGTCATGGTTCTGCAATAGTTTTTTAAAACATACTATGTGAATCTGATGGTTGTCAAGACTATGAAGAAAGAGTGTGAAAGGGAGGGTCCATCTATTTACTAACTAGTTAAACACTGGTGGTCAGATTTCAAGGTCCCCAGAGAAGGCAGGTGAAGGATGGCAGTACTTTTCATGTGTTTGCTCCCTAACCAAAGAGAAGTGTAAGCACTATCCCTGGGCCCTGCTCTGTACCTAGAGTCTGAATGTTTTAGCTGTTTCCTCCTCCTGCTATCAGAACCTGGCAATACTTCTGCACTTAGCCTCTGGATATAATATTGAACACTCCTACAATTTTTCTGTGATGAAACCACAGATTCTTAGCAATGAAGGAAGAACCAAGGGATGAAAATATACAGGTTTTAAACAATTTGTATCAAAACAGAAAAGAGAAAATAGTCACAAATAGAAAACCATGAACATCTTTCATGTGGGCCTTGGTAAAACTATAAAAACTTAGGTTTGTTTACTTTTCTCAACTCTTAAATGAATTGACTCTAAAATGCATTTTAAATAAGCATAAACAATATCATGTATTAAACTCATTTGAATAGACCCAAACTTATATGTTATTATAGACATGAAGCAAAATTGGACCAAGTAAAATATTACCAAGTCAAAGGTTTAGTTGATGCATGCCTTACCAGTTCCTGAGATCTGAGAGCAGAGGGGGTGAGTCCTGGAGTTCAGGACCATTTCTGAGGCTAAATGGTCACCAAATCTGGCTTACCTTTTCCACAGTCTGCTTGAAACAATTGGCGGTGGTTTCCTTCACCATATTGAAAAAGACCTCTCTGTCATCCTTGTCAATCAGACGATCATAAAAGACCCGATACACCTCATGGATCCAAAGCCGGATAAATTTTTCAACATCCTAAGAGTTCAGAGTTAATTATTAGAATGAATAGAAGTTGGTACCTGAGGTGCTAGTACTTAAGTCCTGGGGTAGAAGTGAAGAGTAATCAAGATAATGCTTATAAAATACTTATCATGATGTCTCGCATAGGCTAAATGCTTAAGAAAAGCTAGCGATTCCTACAAGCATTGTATGTCTCAACATGTTGTTGAAGGATGGTGGGAACAGAGGTGACAGTGGCTGACCTGCAGGTGGGTGTGAGGACAGAGCAGTACCCCCTGGATCACCCGTGAGAAGTCCCGCAGGTTAAAGACGTAATGTGACTTGGAGGGAGTTGGCAAGAAGTTTTCTACTGCAGCTCTATAAATTGTCTTAGTAGCTTGTACCAACATCTTTCCATACCTAGGAAGAAGGAAGAAAGAAAGAAGGTCAAGAGAAGGCCAGATCCCCAGGTCAATATCTAGGAAGACACAGGGACTTTTTACCTTAAGAACATCACATCAAACCCTTTCCCAAAGTGCCAGTCAACGATAGAACTGAAAATCTTGGTTAAAATTTCATCTTCAAAGGCATTGATGGAAATGATATTCAGATGGCGAGTGAATCGTCCTAGAAAACACACACACACACATTGAGTTTGTACGCAATTACACTTGCTGGACCTAGTGACCCTGGGATAGATGTCAGTTTCTCTGTGCCACTGCCTTTTGTAGCTATGCTGTCCAGTGTGTCAGCCTCGAGCAACAGGAAGAGGTTTAAACTTAAATTAATTTATATTAAGTGACATTAAAAATGAATTTCTTAAGCCTCACTAGGTACATTTCAAGTACTCAAGAGCTGTATGTGGGTAGTGGTCCTGGATTGCTCAAGATAGCTGTATTAACCGTCTACAGGATGGCAGAAGTTCTATTCACACTGCTCCCTCCCCGTCTCTGGATCTGTAGATCCTGCCATAGCCGAGCCTAAGGCAAAGACACCCCTCAACTCTACCCTTGACATTGAAGGTGATGACTTTAGTACTTAAAGAGATCATTCCATTCTGTCCATTACCCTTATTTTACAGATAAAACATTTCAGTGCCAGAGATGAAAGATTTGTCCAAAGTCACAGAATCTACGTCTGGAAATGATATGAAGATTCTTAACCAAGGATGTCTATCGGAGTAAAAGTACAAAATGTATAGAAGTAGATGGATCAAGCTGTCCCTAAAGCAAGATATACTTCTGAACTATTAGATGATTGGGAGGGATTTTATTTATTTGCTATTATTACCACTTATTTTGCTTTGGCCACTTTGGTTAGGTATTCTGTCTTTGGAAACCCTAAAGAACTGTAACAAATACAAAAGATGACTCTGTTATGCATCCCTGATTGACCTCAAATCCACCTTCTCTCCTGAAATACAGGCTGGCCACACTACGCTCTCTTCATATGACAGTCCGTGATTCTCCAGCACCTAGTCAAGGACTCCTCGCATCCTCTTGTCATCTCCCATCCGATTTCACACAAATTTCTATATGAAATCTGGAGCTGACCCAGATCCCTCCAGCTGTGTCTTAAGCACACTGTGACTCCATGCTCTCTCAGGACAGAGTGTCCTGCACCTACCCTCTACTCGAGAAGACCAGCTGTGCTGGAGGAGGGTGGTGGAAGAATAAGCCCTCTCCTTCACATACCAGTAATGTCATTCCTTCCACCCCCAGGGGGGCCCATGGCGGTCACAAGCAGCACGTCCACGATGTCCAGTCTGTTTGTGTCTTTCTTGTCAAACCAGTAGCCATGGTCAATCCATTGTCTCAGAAGCTCAATGGGGGGCTGGGCCCCGTACACCTCTTTGGCTGGCATGTTGAGGTCATCTGCAGAGAGAAGCACCAGCCACACAGATGACTATTCCCCCTGCAGGAGAGTTTGTGCTCAGTTGTGTCAGCCACACCCCGGGCAGGGTTCTGTCATTGGACATTCTGACCAGACAAGAAGAGGTTTTCCTGGGTTCTGGGCTTTCCTGCCATATGGAGATATCTGTCTGTTGTGATTATGGGATGCACGGATTGGCATCAACAACAAGCATTTAATTTTTTCCCCATCTTCCTCACCTAAAATATATGGATTATCTACTACATGCTAAATATTTTGCTAATTGCTGGAAGCACAAATGGTAAGTAGTCAAGCCCCCAACCAACAGTTTTTCTGTTCTTTTTGTTTTTGATGATGGGGTCTCACTATGCTGCTAAGCCTGGCCTCAAACTCCTGGGCTCAAGTGATCCTCCTGCTTCAGCCTCCAGAGTAGCTAGGACTAGAGGCACTTGCCACCATGTCTGGCTACTATATATGCTTTTTTAAAATCCACATGTATCAATGTGAATAGATGTTGGGAGTGAACCCAGAGCCTCACACTTTCTAAGTACTGGCTTTATCACCCAGCTACAATCTCAGCCTCCAACAGAGTAATTTGACCTATGGGTAATAGTTGAGCTCCAACAGGAATAAAGAAGGAAAACACCACAGACCCTGTCTAGAATTGCTACTAACTACAAGGAAGGAAGGAACAAAGTAATGAAGCAGGGAAGGAGAGTAAAAGAAGGAGATGGAAGGAATATCCAATTATATTAAACAGAAATATGTTAACTCTTAGAGTAAAAAGACTGTACAGTAGCCTATAAGGGGAAGTTCCAATTTGCTACAGCTGGGGGTAGAAGAACCTGGTGTTGTCTAGACCCAAGCCAATCCCTTACCCACAAACACCACTGCTTTCTTCCCTATGGGAGGACCAAAAAGGCCCTTCCGTCGTCGATCCAGCTTGGACATGATGATATCCTGGGTTTGATTGGCCGAAGTTCTGGCAGAGAAATTGATACTGTTGGGCAGGTAGATATTTTTGGGGAGGTGAATAAGGAAGTTATTGGTGATGGCTGATTTCCCAGTGCCCGTGGGACCCACAAACAGCATCGAAATCTCATGGTCCAGGTAGGTTTTCAAGAAGAAGGACTGCCGAGCTGTCTCCATTGTGGGGATGATGAGTTCTGAGACCTGTATCACAAAGACATGGGAGAATCTTGGCCCTGGCCACAGGAAAATGGGTCTTGGCATGCAAAGGGCCTGCGTTCAAATTCTAACTCTATCCCAATCTTTTATGATCTTGAATGAATATTTAATCGCCCTACTATCTTCAGTTTCTTCTTCTGTGAAGTAGGGGTAATAATGGTACCTAATACACAGGGCTAGTTTGAGATTAAATTAGAACATCCATGTAAAGATGGGTGTTATTGTCCCTGTTTTGCAGATGAAGAAACGGAGGTTCAAAACCATTCTTTAATTTCCCCAACTAACACAGCAAATAAGTGGAAGTGCAGAGATTTGCATCTCAGCTTGGGTGATTTCAAAGTCTACATTCTTAACTACTGAACTGTCCTATTATTTAAAAAATTACAATAAGGGTCAGTCCATAGATATTGTCTTTGAAGCAACCTGTCTGCCTTTGTCTAGACAAAAGCTCCTACTTCCCATGTGCCATCGACACCGCCTGGCTCAGAGGGTGAAGGGGACTCTGGATGCCCATTCCCTGTGCTTGTTCTTGATCTGCTTCCCTGATACTCAGATGTTTGGGTTGATGACCCATGCCCACCAGAGCCCTTGCCTTGTCCACTACGGGGATTGCACATACTCTTCCTGGTTTTCAAATCCCAACTGGACTGTGAGGGTCTGGTCTTGGGCTCCTGGAATCCCTATTATTTTGGATAGAACACCGTACCTTAGCTTAGTTTTGTTAAGCCTGAACCTTGTCATCAGCTATTTGGTTAAACTAGTCCCTCCACAGGACCAGAAAACATAGGAAATGTATGTGATACATGGATGTCTCCTTGTATGTCTAGGCTGAAGGGGATTCATGAGCTTGGGGCTGTTTTGTTGTACAATTATGGGGAGTACCAATCACACTAGTTCATGTAAGAAGTTCTCCTGACAGCCAAACTAGACAGCAATGCAGACAGTGCCACTGAGTCTATGCAGCTTGCAGGGACTTTGTAGACAAAGGCTTGGCTTCTTTTGATAAGTAATTTGGCCAAAAGCATAGCAGCAGGTGGGGCAAAATAACTGAATTAGAGAAGAGAATTAAGAGGTATGATCTATGGATGCCTTTCCTGCGTTACCCCCTGAAGTCTTCCCAGTAACCCTCTGAAGTAGGCGTATAACGATATGACCGAAGCCTCAAGAAAGCTGGCTAACTCAACAAAGCTACTCAGTCAGTAAGCAATGCTCAGTGCAGAACCAGGTCCAAGATATCTCTATTTTGCACCAGAGACTTTAAAGCAAGTTGGGCTTCATAGAGTTTTATTTTCAGGGACTAGGTCAGTTATCTAGGTCAGTTATTTGACAAATAATTAGAAATTTTTTTCTGAAAAAATTCCAAGCAGAGATGAAACATTTTCTACATTGGATTTTTATCCGTATGAACTTAGCAAGTTTTAATATCCTTGAGGTTCAGGTGGCCCAACTCTCTGAGCTTTGTCCTGGAGTCGGCACACACTAGCCCATGATTACTGCATCCTCATGTTCCACAGTGGTGTAGCCCGGTGTCTGATGTGCTTGTCAATACTCTTACTTTCCCACTTACTGTCTACCTATCCAGGACCTGAAAGATCTGCAGTCAACCCAGAAAGATAAATTATGTCCACTAGATACTACTAACAGAGGCATAACAGTGCATACCTCTACAGACTTTCCACAGGATTGAAATGAGGAGTTATAGGTAAATTATCGACTACACAGAAAACCCATTAATCAGAACCTGCATTTCTGAGAACTCTGATCAAGAACATCTTTCTCTGAAGATTTTGTTAAAGATCTTTATATTTTTTGGCTGAGATGACTGGTAGGTAGACTAATGTCCCCTTGGTATTATTATTGGAAATAATAATTAAAATAGACACAAACACTGATCTTTTCCCTAGAATGTGCCACATGCTCCTGGGTTCTGCCTTCAATCTTTGTGGTAATTTCAATGATTTTCATTTCAATTTATGGTTGAATACACTGAGATAGAGAGTTAAAGCTGAGTAAGAAACCTAGGTCTCATTCTGAAGTTCATGCTTTTGAAGGTTTGACACAGCTGTGTCGTAATCTTTTTCTAAAGAAAGGTTTTTAAAATGCCCACCTAAGACTGTTTAAAGTTCTTTAAAATGTCTACTTCCCACCTTGGAGGACATTTGGTTGATTCTAGAAACCATGATCCTGTGGTCAATACTTTTTTTTTTACCTTGGCACCAGCAGGGATAGTTTCTTCCTCTTTGGTGATATACTCTGTCCATGCTTCCCAATGTCCACTACCTTGTTTGAGGAAATAAAAATCATAGATGCTTCCTGGACCCAAAGAAACAGAACAAATAATCAGTACACTACAGGTATATGTATGTATGTGTATATTTATATATATTGGTGGTCCTGGGGATGAACCCAGGGCCCTCTGCTAAGTTGCTGAAAGCCTAAGTAGCTGAGGCTGGCTTCAAACTTGTGCAATCCTCCTGTCTCAGCCTCCCAAGTACTGAGATTACAAGCGTGCGCCACCAGGCCCGGCTCAGGTTTATATTTTGATACTCTAGTTTCTCTTCAGATTGTACAAATCTTTCACCTTTTACTAAAGGCTTGCATTTCATATTTGACATATCTGATTACCTCAGCTATAAATATCCAAAATGTCTAACAACCAGCACTGACATGGTTGTGGTGAAACTCACGTGTTGCTGTTAATGGCACAAGCCGGAGCAACACTTTATAAAAAGTAGTGATTTTACTTGTTTAAAAATGTTACATGCGGACTATGCAAGTTACCAAGTTAATTTTAATAATGTAAATAGCAAGTACTAAAGAAGCACAACACACACACACACACACACACACACACACACACACACACACTCCAAATTCCACATCCAGAAATAACTTTTGTTGGCAATCTTTCCAGCTGGCTTTCTAGGTGCACTCACATACCAAAGATGGATGGACAGAAAAATGAGTTTTTCTGGAAACATTTGACATGGAATCATTTGACAAATAGTATTTATTTTGTTATTTTTATTTTTGTGAGTATGGGGATGGAACCCAGGGACCTCCGATTTTTTATTCTTTATTTTATTTTATGTATGTATGTATGCATGTATGTATGTATTTGTGGTATGGGGGTGGAACCTAGAGGCTTTTCTACCTCCGGGTTATACTCCCAGACCTATTTTGTATTTTATTTGGAAACAGGGTCTCACTAAGTTGCTGAAAGTCTCACAGCTGAGACTGGCCTCGAACCTGTGCAATCCTCCTGTCTCAGCCTCCCAAGCACAGGGATTACAAGCATGTGCCACCACGGCCAGCTTTCTTCTCCTCCTCCTTCTTCTTCTCCTTCTCCTTCTCCTTCTCCTTCTCCTTCTCCTTCTCCTTCTCCTTCTCCTTCTCCTTCTTCTTCTTCTTCTTCTTCTTCTTTTTGTGGTACTGGGGTTCCTGGAAGCCCTTCTACCTCCAGGCTACACTCCCAGACCTATTTTTACATTTTTATTTGGAAACAGGGTCTCCTAAGCCAGCGCGCACAGCTGGCTTCAAACCTGTGCGATCCTCCTGTCTCTGCCTCCCAAGTGCGGGGATTACAAGTGTGCGCCACCACGCCCGGCCTATTCTTTATTTTAAAACAGGGTATCACTAAGTTATGGAGGGCCTCACTAAGTAGCTGAGGCTGTCTGCGAACCCCGATCCTCCGGTCTCGGCCTCCCAAATGCAGGGATTACAAGTGTGTGCCACCACGCCTGGCTGACAAATAGTATTTTTAAATAAAGACATGAAATTTAATTTTACTTATATCTATCAGAAGAAAGAAGACTTAAATAAAACAGTAGGCTCCTCCAAACCATAAATACATCATTATTTACTATAAGGACACTGGTTCCTAAAAGGTGCTTCTGAATTTAAAAAGGAATTTCAAGCCTTTAAGGAGTAAAAGTCAGTACGCTTATAAAAATTGTTTAATCCCAATTTTATTATTGTGTTTTTATTTATTATTGTGAAAATAATTTAATATTCACAAAATAAAGAGAGAATAGGTCGGGCGTGGTGGCGCAAGCTTATAATCTCAGGATTTGGGAGTCAGAGACCAAGGGATTATGGTTCACTGACAGCCTCAGCTACTTAGCGAGGCTCTTCGCAACTTAGTGAGACCCTGTTTCAAAAAATAAAAAGACTAACACCAGGCGTGGTGGCACACTCTTGTAATCCCCACGCTTGGGAGGCTGAGACAGAAGGATTGCGCAGGTTCAAAGCCAGCTTCAGCTGGTTTAAGAGACCCTGTTTCCAAATAAAATAAAAAATAGGTCTGGGAGTGTAGCCCGTAGGTAGAAGGCCCCTGGGTTCCATCCCCAGTACCACCAAAAAAATAAAAAATAAATAAATAAATAAATAAATAAATAAAAATAAATAAATACAATTAAAAATAAAAAGACTAAAAAATAGGACTGGGGTGTGGTTTAGGGGTGCTGTGCTCCTAGGCTCCATCCCCAGAACCACAGGAAAAGAGAATAGTTTAATAAATTATTATGTATCATCCTCTGACTTCAATGATTATCACTATTTTACAGTTCTTGACTAATTATCCATTTGCTCACTGCCAACCACCACCCATTTTCCTTCCTTCCTTCCTTCCTTCCTTCCTTCCTTCCTTCCTTCCTTCCTTCCACCTTCCCCTCCTTTCCTTTCCTTGCCCCTCCTTCTCTTCCCTTATTTGGAGTACTTTAAAGCAAATCCTGACATCACAACATGTTATTTGTAAATGCACATGATTCAGTTTTGGACCAATTTCACTCATTCATTGATGAACTACGAAGTGGTCACCTATCATTCTTCCTCCCACCTCCCCTCCTCTGACTCTTTTTGTTGTCATTAGTATAACTTTTATTTTGTCAGGTGTTCCAATGTTCATATTTTGCTCTGCAATCATAAGTCTCCCATTCCTTAGTCTTATGTCTACTCAGCATTTAGACAATTCTTGGCTCACATTCAGGCCTTTTAACTCAGAATATTTAAGGAATATTTGATTCATTTCTTAGTCACCGAATTAATTCTCTCCTTAGAAGGGGCGTACAGATGCTTAGTCTCTGCATGTTTGAGAATTCTGTCGGCTGTTTTTTTTTTTTTTTTTTTTTTTTTTTTGGCGGTACTGGGGTTCCGGGAAACCCTTCTACCTCCAGGCTAAACTCTCAAACCTATTTTTACATTTTTATTTGGAAACAGGGTCTCCTAAGCCAGCATGCGCGGCTGGCTTCAAACCTGCGTGATCCTCCTGTCTCTGCCTCCCAAGCGCGGGGATTACAAGCGTGCGCCACCACGCCCGGCTGTTTTTGTATTTTAATAGAGAACTGGGTGAGCCTCCCAAATGCTGGGATTATGAGCACACACCACCACGCTCGGCTCTGACTTTTATTAAAAATTCCAACTGCCGACTTCTGGGAAGATGGCGACTGAGAAAAGCGGGGCTTAAGAGCCCCGCTAACAACCAATCTCCATTACCACAAAATCAGCGCCTTTCATAGCCAGAAAACACCATCACCAGAGAAACAAAAAAATCACCAGGCTCCAGAGAGAAAGCAGACTGAGAACAGAGCTCAGAGCCACAGAGGAGATACACCGGCCTCACGTCCGAGGACGCGGCAGCAGCGCCAAACTGCCGGCGGCAGCGGCGAATTCACCGGACGGCTACAGCAAGCCGAGGTGAGCCGCTGCGGAACAGCCAGGCGGGATCTTTCGGCGCAGGGAGCTTCTAAACCTCCCAGTGGCTGAGCTCAGCACACGCTGCAGGGACGCAGAGTGGAACTCAAAACCAGAGAAGAAAAAAATACGCCAGCCTCAAGGCTGAGGGCGTGGCAGGGGCGCCATATTGCCACCGGCGGCAGCAGCAGTGACTTCACCGAGTCCAGTACAGCTACATCTGCGTACTCAAGAACAGTGAGTCAAATTGCGGGCCACAGAGGAGAAATCCCAGTACTGTACTCCCTGGGACTTGAGCCAGTGGGGGAGTGGCAGTGGCAGAGATATCACACCATAGGAGAACGTGCAACCTGGCACCCCCCATAGTTTAAAGCAGCCTCTATCGACTCCCTGGGTCGGAGACTCTGTGATACAACCCAGTAAAGGAGTAGTGGGGTCAGAGATACTACAGACTCGAGATCCAGAGCACCTTAAGCGAAGTCATAGTGACCCAAGGGAAGAACGCAGAGAAGGCACAAACTTCCGAAATCATGGGAAAGAGGAATAACACTGGAACAATGAATGCCCACAACCCCACAACATCAGAACCCGATAAAACAGAAAATCAGAGATTTCTAGAAGATCAAATCAGGAAAATAACTGTAGAAATAATAGAGGTGCTTCGAAAAGAACTCAGAGAGAGCCAAAAAGAGATAAAGGATGCAATTAATGAAGTAAAGGCCTCAATTCAAAGCATGAACAACCGATTAGACCACATGGAGAACAGAATCTCACTCTTAGAAGATGATCATTCCAAAAATGAACGCATAGTTTCTAATCTAGAAAAAAATATCCGACAGCAGGAATCTGACATTGAAGAAATATGGGCCCATTTTAAGAGATCTAACCTAAGAATAATTGGAATAGAGGAGGGAAAAGAAAGTGAAACCAAAGGGATCAACAATCTCTTCAAGGAAGTAATAGCAGAAAATTTTCCAAATATAGAGCAAGATGTTTATACACAGGTCCAGGAAACTTATAGAACTCCCTTTAGACATGATCGGAGAAGAGGATCCCCATGCCACATAATTGTCAAAATGACCAATGTGGAAGCCAAGCAGAGAATCTTAAAGGCAACAAAAACAAAGGGCCAAGTGCCATTCAGAGGCAAATCAATTAGAATCACTCCAGATTTCCCAAACCAAGTCATGAGAGCCAGAAGGGCTTGGAGTAACATATTCCAAACTCTGAAAGAAAACAACTTCCAGCCAAAAATTTCCTACCCAGCAAAACTTTCTATCAAATTAGATGGAAATATAAGAAGCTTCCATGACAAACAGAAACTGAAGGAATTTATGTCTTCAAAACCAGCACTAGAGAAAATACTCAAAGAGATTAACTACAAAGAAGAAATAGGTAACACACACCAGAACCAGAGAAACAAGATTTTCCATCCAACAGACAACTAAGATTGGTTATCTGTGGAGATTCATTATTTATGTTAGTCTTTTACCTATCTCTAAATTGTATTGTTTGCCTTTATTGTTGTTAATTTTTAGGATTTCTAGTTGGAATATTAATATACCTTCAGATATAGCATTTGGAAATATTTTATCCCATTCTATTAGTAACTTTTAACTCTGTTTACATTGTCCTTGGATATACAATATTTTTTTTATTTTTTAGGGAGTTTGTATACTCTTCTGTTGCCTGTGCCATTGAAATCATATCCAAGAAATCACTGCCAATTTCAATGTTGTGAGGTTTTATGACCCAGATTTTCTTCTAAAAGTTTATAGTATTAAGATTTATATTTAGGTCTTTTATCTATTTTGAGTTAATACTTGTATATGGGATTAGGTAAGGGTCCAATTTTATTCTTTTCCATGTAAGTATTATTTTTCAACAATATTTAGTTAAAAGATTATTATTTCCACCACCAAATGTTCGTGGAAACCTTGTCAAAAATAACTTGATAATATAGGGAAGAATTTAGCTCTAGGCTTGTATTTAACTCCAATGGTTTATATATCTGCCTTTAGAACAGTACTACACTGTTTCAATTATTGTAGCTTTATATGGTTTGAAATCAGAAAATATATATCTTCTAGCTTTGTTCTTTTTCAAGATCGTTTTGGATATCTAGAGTCCATATTCCATATTAGGATAGATTTTTTTCTGAAAAATAAATATTTAAATATATGATAGTTTCACCTAAAAAAATAGAAAAAAAATATCCTCTGGTAAGAAAGAAAGCAAAAAGAAATATTGAAATGTTATCTTTAAGTCATCAAAAGCTCGGTATCAGACAAATGAAACTGTTATGTGAGATTATCATTTTTAATTTTGGATAAATTGCTATAATACTAGATGTCAACCACTAAGCCAAGCATGGGAAGGAGGGATGGGGAGGGAATGGGGTGGGGATCGGGTGGGGGCTGACTGGGCAATGTGTGCATGTATGTCTACAAAAGTTTGTATCCCACTATGATGTATGAATACAGTGCACCAACCAAATAAAATAATTGGAATTGGCAAAAAAAAAAAAAAATCTAACTGCCTGATAGATTCTCTTCAAACCTGAATGTTTAATAATTTAATCATATGATATCTTTTGGTCTATTCTGCATGAGTTGTTCTTGGAACATATATATATATATATATATATATATATATATATATATATTGTACTATATATATATAGTAGTATATATATGTATGTATATATATATATATATATATATATATATATATATATATATATATATATTACTGAGGATTGAACCCAGGGGTATTCTACCTTTGAACCACACCCCCAGCCTTTTTATTACATATGTATATTAGATAGATAGATAGATAGATTTTTGGTACTGGGTATTGAATCCAGGAGTGTTCTACCTCTAATCTTCACCCCCAATGCTATTTTATTTTATTTTGAAGCAGAGTTTCATTAAGTTGCGGAGGTTGGCCTCAAATCTGTGATTTTTCTGTTTCAACCTCCCAAGTATTGGGATTACAGGCATGGGTCACTGTGACCAGCTCACAGAACACTCTTATACAGTTTTTTACTTTAGAAAATTTTCTGCATTTTTATTTTTGCATATATTGTCTGCAAATTTATTGTGTTTTCTACTTAAGAAATGATCATTTTTTGTCTTCACGTCAACCATATTCTTTCTAATTTCTTTGATCTTTTTCCTCCAGAGTATATGTAATTATATCAAACTTTTCTTCTAAACTATTTATTTATTTATATTTATGGTGCTGGAGATTGAGCCCAGGGTTACTCTACCACCGAGCTCCACCATCTACCTTTTAATTTTTTTTTCTTTTGAAACTAGGTCTCCCTGTGTTGCTGGACTGGCCTCAAACCTCAGTCCTCCTGTGTCAGCCTCCCAGAAACTAGAATTACAATCCTGTAGCATCATACCCAGCTCCTCTCAGCCATTTGTCGGAAGCCTAGTCTTGAATATATCATTTGTCAATGATTCTACTTTACTTAGTAGTTAATGGTATTTTTTGGTTCTTAATTTAGTTTTGGTTCTTCAGTCCCTCTTTTATAATTTCATCTACAGACATTTTAGAACTTTATTGAAATGTAATTCACATGGCATATAATTCAGTCACTCCAAGTATACAATTCAGTGCTTTACTAAAGTATGTATATGTGAATATGATAATATCCAGAACTGTGAAATAATTTTCACAATAAGTATTAGATTAGAACCCTTATTTCACCAAAAAGAAACCCCATAATTCTTAGCCGTCAAGCCTTGAATTTCACCTCTCCTACTCCGGCTTCTGCCATCCAGCACTACACTCACTTAATCTACTTTCAGTCCTTACAGATTTACCTATTGCACATTTCATGCAAATGAGATCAGATAATGTGTTCTTTTGTGCATCTGGCTTCTTTTACTTACAACGTTTTTAAGGGTCACCTGTGTTGTAGCACATAGAAAAGATTTCAGTCCTGTGTATGGCTGAATACTATTATGTTGTGTAGACATGCCATGTTCTATTTAACCATTTATCAGTAAAGTGCACATCTGGATTCTATTTAACTTTTGAAGAGCTGCCAAATATTCTTTTCTAAGACTGCATTATAAAATGTGAGGATTTTGATTTCCTACATCCTCATTTTTTTAAATCAATCGATCAATCAATCTATCTATCTATTTATTTTGCGGTCCTGGGGATGGAAACCAGGGTGATTCTATCTCCGAGCTACACCCCCCGCCTTATTTTTTATTCTTTATTTTGAAACGGGGTCTCACAGAGTTGCAAAGGGCCTCCCTAAGTAGCTGAGGCTGTCTGCGAACCGCGATCCTCCAGGTCTCAGCCTCCCGAATGCTGGGATTACAAGTGTGTGCCCCCACGCCCGGCTCGAGTTTTTCATTAAAAAAAATTACATCCATCCTATGTGAAGCAGTATCTTGTGGTGTTTTTTGTTTTGTTTTGCTTTGGTGGTACTGGGGTTCCTGGAAACCCTTCTACCTCCGGGCTACACTCCCAGACACCTTTTTTTTTTTTTTTTGGTGGTACTGGGATTCCTGAAAGCCCTTCTACCTCCGGCTATGCTCCCAGACCTATTTTATACCTTTTTTTAAAAAAATTTGGAAACGGGGTCTCTTAAGCCAGCGCGGCTGGCTTTGAACCTGCGCGATCCTCCTGTCTCTGCCTCCCAAGCATGGGAATTACAAGCGTGCGCCACCACGCCCTGCCCAGACACCTACTTTCTTATATTTTTATTTGAAAACAGGGTCTCTTAAGCCAGCGCGGCTGGCTTCGAACCTGTGTGATCCTCCTGTCTCCGCCTCCCAAGCGCAGAGATTACAAGCGTGTGCCACCATGCCTGGCCTTGTGGTTTTAATCTGCATTTACCTGATAGCAAGAAATGTTGATCATTTTGTCATATGCGTAGTGGCACTTTGTATATCCTTGTCTATTCAGATACTTTTCCCATTTTAAAATGGGATTAATTTTTAGCCGGGTTTGGTGGCGCATGCTTGTAATCCCAGCATTCGGGAGGCTGAGACCGGAAGATCGTGGTTTGCGGACAGCCTCAGTTATTTAGTGAGGCCCTCTGCAACTCAGTGAGACCTGGTTTCAAAATAAAGAATAAAAAAAAAAAAAATAGGGCAGGGGGTGTAACTTGGAGGTTGAATGCCACTGAGTTCCATCCCCAGACCCACAGGAAAAAGAAAATAAAATGGGATTAATTTGTTTTAGTTGAAATATTTCTTTAGGTATTCTATATGAGTCATTTAAAAGGATATATAATTTGTAAAACAAATTTTATCTATTGTGTGGGTTGTCTTCTCATTCAATATTATCTTGAAGCATGAACATTTCTAATTATCAGGATATTCAGTTTTTTCACTTTTTCTTTTGTTAATTATGATTTTAGTATCCTAAGATATCACTTCCTGGCTAGTTCAAGGTCATGCGAATTTGCACCTATGTTTTCTCCTAAGAGTTTTACAGTTTTAGAGGTTCAAATTCATTCCTTTATATGTGTATATTTATTTGTTCTAGCACCACTTGTTGAAGAGATAATATTTTTCCCATTTAATTACCTTGGCACCATTGCCAAGAATCAATTAACCATAAATATGAGGGTGTTTTGACTCTCAATATTAATCGACTTATCTACTTATAAGTATATCAATCTGGATTTTTTTTTTTTTTTTGGTGGTACTGGGGGTGGAACCCAGAGGCTTTCTACCTCTGGGCTGTACTCCCAGACCTATTTTATATTTTACTTGGAAACAGGGTCTCACTAAGTTGCTGAGAGCCTCACTAAGTAGCTGAGGCTGGCTTCGAACCCCGTGCGATCTTCCTGTCTCAGCCTCCTAAGCGCGGGGATTACAAGCGTACGCCACCACGCCTGGCTATCAATCTGTTTAACAAATAGTTTCTGTTTTTAGAATTATATTATCTACTATACATTTTCTTTCTCTCTCATTTGTACAATTGCCATACTATTTTTGCTCTGATATAATCAAGTACATTATTCCTAAATTTACCCATTATCTGGGACGAGCTTATCATACCTACTTTCTTAGTCACAATTCAAGGACTGCTGTGTACCTCTCTTTTCCATATCATAAGGCTACAGGAAAAGAGAGACAGCTGCAATTCCTGGGAAATCTGGGCTCTACATCCTGAAATCTGGTCATTTTCTTGAACCATGAACCCATCTCATTCCTATCCTTGCTAGTGATGTGACCCATTCTTGTAGGATTCAGCTCACATTCCCTCTCCCAGCAAAGAGTTATGGAAAACACAAAGCCTGGTAGTTTTTCTGGGCCTTATAAAAGTCCTCCAGCATTGTACAAGGGCTTCAGCGATTGAGTTTCTCTTAGACCTTTTTTTGCAGCTGCCCAATCACCACTAGAATCTACTTTTCTCCACGTTGGTGATTATCAGTGAGAACTCTCAGAGTTTTGGCAACTCACCTACTTTTCTTTCCATGATAGTATAGCAGGTAAACAAGGTGGCAGGCTCTGGGTTGACAGCTTGCCTCATACCAAAATCTTTTGTTTCTCTTTCTGTCCACCACTTTTATATGTTCATAGAATTAAATGGTAATTCTTTTTTTAATATTACTGGGGAAATTTTAGAATTAAAATTTTTTTGGTAA